>NC_069383.1:41553500-41871500 GCF_027475565.1 Acinonyx jubatus
GGCTCTGGGAAGTGATTAGGTCATGAGGGTGAAACCCTCATGAATGGGATTTGTGTCCTTATAAAAGAGACCCCAGGTTGCAACTTCACCCATTTCCTCACGTGAGGATAGAGGGAGAAATCAGTGGTCTGGAACCCAGAAAAGAGCTTTCACCAGGACCTGACCACGCTGGCACCGTGACCTTGGACTTCCAATTTTCAGAACTGTCAGAAATAAATGTCTGTTGTTATAAACCACCCAGTATGTGGCATTTTGATATAACAGCCAGAAAGGAGTAAGACACATGGACTATAGCTCACCATCAATAAATACTCTAGTTTGATGGTGTTCCACTCAAAATATGTCACCTAAAACCAAACACATTTTGGGGCACCTGGGTGGCTCAGTCAGTTAGGTGTCCGACTTCAGCTCAGGTCATGATCTCACAGTCTGTGAGTTCAAGCCCTGCGTCGGGCTCTGTGCTGACAGCTCAGAGCCTAGAGCCTGCTTCCGATTCTGTGTCTCCCTCTCTCTCTGCCCCTCCCCTGCTCATGCTCTGTCTCTCTCTGTCTCAAAAATGAACAAAAAAAAATATTAAAAAAATCACATTTTTCTAAATGTGTTTTGACAGTCCAGTAAGTGAGACCTTACTTAATTTGCAGAATATTTTTGCATGATTAAAACTTAAGGACACCAACTTCTTTTATTTTGTTTTATTTTCTTTTCATTTGAGTTTTTTTAATATGAAATTTATTGTCAAAGTGGTTTCCATACAACACCCAGTGCTCATCCCAAAAGGTGCCCTCCTCAATATCCATCACCCACCCACCCCTCCCTCCCACCCCCCATCAACCCTCAGTTTGTTCTCAGTTTTTAACAGTCTCTTATGGCTTGGCTACCTCCCTCTCTAACCTTTTTTTTTCCTTCCCCTCCCCCATGGGTTTCTGTTAAGTTTCTCAGGATCCACATAGGAGTGAAAACATATGGTATCTGTCTTTCTCTGTATGGCTTATTTCACTTAGCATAACACTTTCCAGTTCCATCCACATTGCTACAAAAGGCCATATTTCATTCTTTCTCATTGCCAAGTAGTATTCCATTGTGTATATAAACCACAATTTCTTTATCCATTCATCAGTTGATGGACATATAGGCTCTTTCCATAATTTGGCTATTGTTGAAAGTGCTGCTATAAACATTGGGGTACAAGTGCCCCTATGCCTCAGCACTCCTGTATCCCTTGGGCAAATTCCTAGCAGTGCTATTGCAGGTAATAGGGTAGATCTATTTTTAATTTTTTGAGGAACATCCACACTGTTTTCCAGAGTGGCTGCACCAGTTTGCATTCCCATCAACAGTGCAAGAGGGTTCCTGTTTCTCCACATCCTCGCCAGCATCTTTAGTCTCCTGATTTGTTCATTTTAGCCACTGACTGGCATGAGGTGGTATCTCAGTGTGGTTTTGATTTGTATTTCCCTGATGAGGAGCGACGTTGAGCATCTTTTCATGTGCCTGTTGGCCATCTGGATGTCTTCTTTAGAGAAGTGTCTATTCATGTCTTCTGCCCATTTCTTCACTGGATTATTTTTTGGGTGTGGAGTTTGGTAAATTCTTTATAGATTTTGGATACTAGCCCTTTGTCCGATATGTCATTTGCAAATATCTTTTCCCATTCCATTGGTTGCCTTTTAGTTTTGTTGATTTTTTCCTTTGCAGTGCAGAATCCTTTTATCTTCATGAGGTCCCAATAGTTCATTTTTGCTTTTAATTCCCTTGCCTTTGGAGATGTGTCAAGTAAGAAACTGCTGCAGCTGGGGCCAGAGAGGTTTTTTTCCTGCTTTCTCCTCTAGGGTTTTGATGGTTTCCTGTCTCACATTCAGGTCCTTTATCAATTTTGAGTTTATTTTTGTGAATATTGTAAGAGAGTGGTCTAGTTTCAATCTTCTGCGTGTTGCTGTCCAGTTCTCCTAGCACCATTTGTTAAAGAGACGGTCTTTTTTCCATTGGATATTCTTTCCTGCTTTGTCAAAGATTAGTTGGCCATACTTTTGTGCGTCTAATTCTGGAGTCTCTATTCTATTCCATTGGTCTATGTGTCTGTTTTTGTGCCAATGCCATGCTGGCTTGATGATTACAGCTTTGTAGTAGAGCCTAAAGTCTGGGATTGTGATGCCTCCCGCTTTGGTCTTCTTCTTCAAAATTTGGCTATTCAGGGTCTTTTGTGGTTCCATACAAATTTTAGGATTGCTTGTTCTAGCTTTGAGAAGAATTCTGGTGCAATTTTGATTGGGATTGCATTGAATGTATAGATAGCTTTGGGTAGTATTGACATTTTAACAATATTTATTCTTCCAATCCATGAGCATGGACTGTTTTTCCATTTCTTTATATCTTCTTCAATTTCCTTCATAAGCTTTCTATAGTTTTCAGCATACAGATCTTTTACATCTTTGGTTAGGTTTATTCCTAGGTATTTTATGATTCTTCATGCAGTTGTGAATGGGATCAGTTTCTTTATTTGTCTTTGTGTTGCTTCATTGTTAGTGTATAAGAATGCAACTGATTTCTGGACATTGATTTTGTATCCTGCAACTTTGCTGAATTCATGTATCAGTTCTAGCAGACTTTTGGTGGAGTCTATCGGATTTTCCATGTATAATATCATGTCATCTGCAAAAAGTGAAGGCTTAACTTCATCTTTGCCAATTTTGATGCCTTTGATTTCCTTTTGTTGTCTGATTGCTGATGCTAGAACTTCCAACACTATGTTAAACAACAGTGGTGAGGTTAGACATCCCTGTCATGTTCCTGTTCTCAGGGGGAAAGCTCTCAGTTTTTTCCCCATTGAGGGTGATATTAGCTGTGGGCTTTTCATAAATGGCTTTTATGATGTTTAAGTATGTTCCTTCTATCCTGACTTTCTCGAGGGCTTTTATTAAGAAAGGATGCTGAATTTGTCAAATGCTTTTTCTGCATCGATTGACAGGATCATATGGTTCTTATCTTTTCTTGTATTAATGTGATGTATCACATTGATTGATTTGCATATGTTGAACCAGCCCTGTAGCCCAGGAATGAATCCCACTTGATCATGGTGAATAATTCTTTTTATATGCTGTTGAATTCGATTTGCTAGTATCTTATTGAGAATTTTTGTATCCATATTCATCAGGGATATTGGCCTGTAGTTCTCTTTTTTTTACTGGGTCTCTTTCTGGTTTAGGAATCAAACTAATGCTGGCTTCATAGAATGAGTCTGGAAGTTTTCCTTCCCTTTCTATTTTTTTGGAACAGCTTGAGAAGGATAGATATTATCTCTGCTTTAAATGTCTGGTAGAATTCCCCAGGGAAGCCATCTGGTCCTGGTCTCTTATTTGTTGGGAGATTTTTGATAACTGATTCAATTTCTTCGCTGGTTATGGGTCCGTTCAAGTTTTCTATTTCTTCCTGTTTGAGTTTTGGAAGTGGGTGCGTGCTTAGGAATTTGTCCATTTCTTCCAGGTTGTCCATTTTGTTGGCATATAATTTTTCATAGTATTCCCTGATAATTGCTTGTATTTCTGAGGGATTGGTTGTAATAATTCCATTTTCATTCATGATTTTATCTATTTGGGTCCTCTCTCTTTTCTTTTTGAGAAACCTGGCTAGAGGTTTATCAATTTTGTTTATTTTTTGAAAAAACCAACTCTTGGTTTCATTGATCTGCTCTGCAGTTTTTTTTAGATTCTATATTGCTTATTTCTGCTCTGATATTTATTATTTCTCTTCTTCTGCTGGGTTTGGGGTGTCTTTGCTGTTCTGCTTCTATTTCCTTTAGGTGTGCTGTTAGACTTTGTATTTGGGATTTTTCTTGTTTCTTGAGATAGACCTGGATTGCAATGTATTTTCCTCTCAGGACTGCCTTTGCTGCATCCTAAAGCGTTTGGATTGTTGTATTTTCATCTTCATTTGTTTCCATATATTTTTAAATTTCTTCTCTAATTGCCTTGTTGACCCATTTATTCTTTAGTAGGGTGTTCTTTAGCCTCCATGCTTTTGGAGGTTTTCCAGACTTTTTCCTGTGGTTGATTTCAAGTTTCATAGCATTGTGGTCTGAAATAGTGCATGGTGTGATCTCAATTCTTGTATACTTATGAAGGGCTGTTTTGTGACCCAGTATATGATCTATCTTGGAGAATGTTCCATGTGCACTCGAGAAGAAAGTATATTCTGTTGCTTTGGGATGCAGAGTTCTAAATATATCTGTCAAGTCCATCTAATCCAATGTATCATTCAGGGCCCTTGTTTCTTTATTGATCCTGTGTCTAGATGATCTATCCATTGTTGTAAGTGGAGTATTAAAGTACCCTGCAATTACCACATTCTTATCAATAAGGTTGATTATGTTTGTGAGTAATTATTTTATATATTTGGGGGCTCCTGTATTTGGTGCATAGACATTTATAATTGCTAGCTCTTCCTGATGTAATTACCCTATAATTATTATATAATGCCCTCTTCATCTCTTGTTACAACCTTTAATTTAAAGTGTAGTTTATCTGATATAAGTATGGCTACTCCAGCCTTCTTTTGACTTCCAGTAGCATGATAGTTCTCCATCCCCTTACTTTCAGTCTGAAGGTGTCCTCAGGTCTAAAATGAGTCTCTTGTGGACAGCAAATAGATGGGTCTTGTTTTTTTATCTAGTCTGATACCCTATGTCTTTTAGTTGGAGCATTTAGTCCATTTACATTCAGTGTTATTACAGAAAAGTATGGATTTAGAGTCATTGTGATGTCTGTAGGTTTCATGCTTGTAGTGATGTCTCTGGTACTTTGTGGTACTTGCAACATTTCACTCACAGAATCCCCCTTAGGATCTCTTGTAGGGCTGGTTTAGTGGTGATGAGTTCCTTCAGTTTTTGTTTGTTTGGGAAGACCTTTATCTCTCCTTCTATTCTGAATGACAGACTTGCTGGATAAAGGATTCTCAGCTGCATATTTTTTCTGTTCATCACATTGAAGATTTCCTGCCATTCCTTTCTGGCCTGCCAAGTTTCAGTAGATAGGTCTGCCACTAGTATTACTGGTCTCTCTTTATATGTTAGAGTGTGTTTATCCCTAGCTGCTTTCAGAATTTTCTCTTTATCCTTGTATTTTGCCAGTTTCACTATGATATATTGTGCAGAAGATCAATTCAAGTTATGTCTGAAGGGAATTCTCTGTGCCTCTTGGATTTCAATGCCTTTTTCCTTCCCCAGATCAGGGAAGTTCTCAAGTACGATTTGTTCAAGTACACCTTTAGCCCCTTTCTCTCTCTTCCTCTTCTGGAATTCCTATGTTATGGATATCGTTCCATTTGATTGCATTGCTTAGTTCTCTAATTCTCCCCTCATACTCCTGGATTTTTTTATCTCCCTTTTTCTCAGCTTCCTCTTTTTCCATAATTTTATCTTCTAATTCACCTATTCTCTCCTCTGCCTCTTCAATCTGAGCTGTGGTCTCCTCCATTTTATTTTGCACCTCATTTATAGCATATTTTAGCTCCTCCTATTTCTTAGTCCCTTGATCTCTGTAGCAATAGATTCTTTGCTGTCCTCTATACTTTTTTCAAGCCCAGTGATTAATTTTATGACTGTTATTCTAAATTCTTGTTCCTTTATATTGCTTAAATTGGTTTTGATCAATTCGTTAGCTGTCGCTACTTCCTGGAGTTTCTTTTGAGGAGAGTTCTTCCATTTCATTATTTTGAGTAGTTCCTGCTGTGGCTCCCAACTGCAGGGCACTTCCTCTGTGTCCTCCGGAGTAACTTATGTTGGTGGGCAGGGCCGCAGTCTGACCTGATGTCTGTCCCCAGCCCACCACTGGGGCCACAGTCAGACTGGTATGTACCTTATCTTCCCCTCTCCCAGGGGTAGGACTCACTGTGGAGTGGTGTGGCCCCTGTCTGAGCTGCTTGCACACTGCCAGGCTTGTGGTGCTGCTTTGATGGGATCTGTCATATTAGCCAGAGTGGATCTGCAAGGTGCACAGGGGCAGGAGGGGCAGGCTTAGCTAGCTTTGCCATTGGTGGTCCCCTGCAGGAGGGGCCCTGCAGCACCAGGAGGGAGGCAGACCTGTAGGAGGGATGGATCCACAGAAGCACAGTGTTGGGTGTTTGCATGGTGCAAGCAAGTTCAGTGATGGGAACTTGTTCCCTTTGGAATTTCGGTTGGGGGATGGGAGAGAGAAATGGCGCTTGCCAGCACCTTTGTTCCCCTGCCGAGTTCTGTCCTTCTGTGGCTAAACAATTCTCCCTCCCAGCGTCCTCTCACCCTCCCGGCTCTCCGAGAGCAAAGCTGTTGACTTTTAACATTCCAGATGTTAAGTCCCGCTGGCTGTCAGAACTCACGGAGTCCAGCCCCTTCGCTTTTGCAAGTCAGACTCAGGGGTTCTGCCTTGCAGGGCTGGCTGCCCCTCCATTGCCCTGGCTCCCTCCTGCCAGTCCTTGTAGCACGCACTGCCTCTCCGCCCTTCTTACCCTCTTCCGTGGGCCTCTTGTCTATGCTTGGCTCCAGTGAGGCCATTCTCCTAGTCTTCCGGCAGTTTTCTAGGTTATTTAGGCAGATGTGGGTGGAATCTAAGTGATCAGCAGGACGAGGTGAGCCCAGTGCCCTCCTATGCCACCATCTTCCCACTCATGTCCTTCATTTGAGTTTTAGAACCGTGTAATACTATTGACCAAAGATTCTAAGAGATTTAGCAAGGTCTGATAATATGAAATATAATTTTTTTAAAAATACACAAAATAGGAACCCAAAAATAATAACTCATGAGTGCTTTTCTAGCTAATTGTATGTGTGTTTTAGAGAGAGAGAGAGAAAAAAATCCCAGGTCTTGTGCAATGTCATGGTGGTAGAGTTGTTAAGAAAATATAAGCTTTGAAATCCTATGTCAAATTCCAGTTGTAATGCGTGCTGACTGTGTGACTTATGGTAAATTATTTTCTGGTTTTTAAAGCTTTCTTTATAAAATCCTTTTATAACAACTGTTGAAGGATTATATTAATTCATATTTATAAGTTTCGTTAAGAAAGTATCTACAATATAGTAAATAGTCAAAATAGTAAATAATAAATACAGAAGACCTTTCAGACATCCACAGCAAACACATGTCTACACTGGGTCCCTTTGAGTTTGAGAATCAGGACACACTCCATTTTTCCTCCAAAGCTAGCTGCTGACCATATGGATCCCATAGTTAACTATAACTTTCACACTCTTCTTCAAGAATTACTATGAAGCCTAATTTTCACTATTCAAATCTTACCCCTACCTTCCTCTGTGGTAGTGGTGGATACTGAATAAGTGGGCTAGACTCTGGATAGTATCTGGAAACCCAGGATCAGTGATCCAACCTGCAGGAATAGAACTAAAAGTGGAAAATGAGTCAACATGCAGGAGTCAGGCATTGCCAGCAGACAGTGAAAGCAAGGAGCTAGGGGTTATTCCAAGAGGTGCCAAGGATAATGGGGTAATCTCTGTAACTTGCCTTTATTGGACATGAGAAATGTGGTGCCTGTATGGTCCTGGCTGCCATTTACTCACCACCCAATGGCAGACATTGTGCAAAATCCTTTCCATGCATTCATTGTGTCCCTTCCATCTCCAAGAGGTTGGTAGTGTTACTTATTTCCCAGATGAGAAGTCCAAAGCTCTGAGAATTTAGGTCACTCTCCAAGGTCACATAGTAAGGAAGGAGGTGAATCTGGGGCTGAGTGTGGTTTTCTCTGCCTCCATTGGCTCTACTAACTCAAAGGGACGGTTTTGGTGGACCTTCACACTCTGATACTCAAGCAATTTTTTTTTTTATCCTAGTTGAACCTTCAGTTCTCCCTTCAGTGGGGGAAAGTGGGCAATCACATTTTGCTGATGGAATCCCTTACCTCCAAAACACTAGGCTTCTCTAGAAACCCCATGAACTGTGTGCTGTACCCCAGCCTGCTTGGGTGCTGCAGTCCCTGGTCCCTTAAGCCATACCTTACCTGTTTAGCCTCACATCTGAGCAAGTCTTCACAGCTGCCTCAGTTCTAGATCTTTCATCTGGAGTCTGTAATGCCTTACCCTGGTAATTAGTTGTAACAGAACTTCCTTACTGTTCTCAAAATACCCCCACAAACCTTTATTTATTTATCCTGGATCCACCAACTCTTCTCTTCTTGGCCTATCTCTCTCTTTTATATTTGCTCTTAGATAACTTCGTTAGCTACCTCCCCATTTTCTTTGGGGTCATCATGGTCCTTTAAAGCTGCCAGGATAGTAATTTATGAAGATTTTATTCCAAAATATATGCCCAGAACTTGTGAGGACGTGCTTCAAATGCAAAAGAAAAAAGTGAAGCTTCTGGGTGGCTCAGTTGGTTAAGCATCCAACTCTGGACTTAGGCTCAGGTCATGATTTCACAGTTCATGAGATGGAGCCCCACTATGGGCTCTGCACTGATAGCATGGAACTTGTGTGGGATTCTCTCTCTCTCCCCCTCTCTTTCTGTCTTCCCCTACCCATGGTTGCACATGTTCATGCTCTCGCTCTAAAAATAAATGAATAAGCATTTTAAAAAATAACCCTTGCCCTATCATTAGGTGCCACTGAGTCATTCCCTCATGAAGAGGAGCATCCATGGCTTTTCCTGTAATCAGCTTTCTAGCACTTTCCCCATTTCAGACTAGTGGCTCTTTGAGAAAGAAGACCATTCCCTCTCAAGACCATATTTTTCATTTTCCTGTTTATGTTTGGAAAAGAGCAACATGCTACCACCACAGAATGCAAAGCAGAAGAGGGAGTAAGAGCCAGAATGGGAGTGGAGTTTCAGGCCTCAGCAGAGCCTGCTGTGGGGTAGTGTTTCTGTGCTGACCCATTTACCAGGTATGCACAACCCTCCAAGAGCAAGTGCCCAGGACTGACCCTGCCTCTGTGAAGAGAACGTCTGAGTCCCATCATTCCTTCCGCCCCATCTAGGGGCTGTCTCTTTCTAGCACCTACTATGAGCAAAGCAAGGAGCCATAAAGAGTCATATGTGCAATTTTGTTTGGCCTAAGTCATTTTAACATCTGTAAAGCAACCATGAATTCATCTATCACCAGATAAAGTCATTATTGAAGCAGCTGTTACCCAGACATGACTCCTAGCTGGGGCGGTGGGAGAGCAATTTATCTCTTAGCGGCAGCTTGCCAACATCTCACTTGCAATTTACAGAGAAGGAGAAATCCTCCGAATATAAGGTTCAGGCAGACATGTTTAAAATGGCTTTTTAAATTCTTTTTAAAAATAATATCTGTTGTTTTTCAATTTATAAAACACTTATAGAAAATTTGGAAAATTCAGAACCATGTACACAAGGGAAAATGATCTAATAAAGATATTGATTATTAATATTTTAATATATTCCCCTTCAAGGCATTTCTCTGTATATTAATAGATAGATAGATAGATGATAGATAGATAGATAGATAGATAGATACTGTATTATTGAGAATATGCCATATATTTATATGTGTTTGTACCTCCAACTGAGTGGAATCAGCCAGGGAAAATGAGTCTGTTCCTATCACTCTGCCCACAGTTTAGCCAAGTTTCCTTGGGGTCCCATACAGAAACTCTATTCATCTTTTTCTAGTGTTTGGCATCTTGTTTCATGTGGCCACTCCCCACAACTTCTGGAAAAGTCCCCTGGCCAGTCTGAGCACCCTCAACTTTTTATACGAGGATATCTCTTATGTTTCTCAGTGTCTGGTACTAGCTGATGGGAAGGCTAGCAAGTCAATCCCATAAATCAAATTGGGAAAAGTCAATGGAAATTAGATGAATCAGGATATTAGAGAAATGTTAACAGAGCCCAACCTGAAGACCAAAGAGGAAAGAAATGCAGGCCAAGTCAGTCTGAATTGTGATCTCCCCCACCTTACACTCAATAATCAGAGAAATTCCATTTGAGTGTTTTTCCCAATGCTCTTTCAAACCTTCTTCATGAGAAAGGAAGGTGTGTAAGGCACATTCCTTACCTTTGAGGAGCTCAGGGATAAGAATATATACTCTCCTCTAGGGCCAGGTTTCTCCACCTTGGCACTAAGGACACTCAGGGTCAGGTAATGCTTTGTTGTAGGGGGCTGTCCTGTGCTTTGTAGAATGATAGCAGCCTCCCTGGACTCTACCCACTAGATTCCAATAGTACTGCCCCCCCATCACCCCCAGCAAATTGCGACAACAAAAAAATGTCTCCAGATATTGCCAAATATCCCTTGTGGGGCAAAATTGCCCCCCATTGTGAACCACTGAGCTAGATGTAGAGTTTGGGGACAGGGAGATACCCCCACTGCCTGCTGGCATCAAACAGAATGATCCTATTTGCAAATCATGAAAAAAAATGTCAACAGCAATGTCCTTAGGGACATCAGGGCCAAAGCACCCATAACCATGTGGATCTGGCAAGGAGAAAGGAAATAAAAATGGGTTCACATACCTTATTTATTTTAAACCTCTCAACAGTCCTTCGAGGTGCACCTTATTTCCCTCATTTTGAAGGTGAGAAAACTGAGGCTGATCGGATAAGTAACTTGCCGGGAGATCACAGAGCTGGTAAACAGAGGGCTTCCCACCCTCCCCTGCTGTATCCAGCTAAGAGGTAAGAGTTCTTAGAGTTTGCACAAAGGAAAGCCTTATAAGCCTTATAAATCCTGGAGCATAAGGAGATGGGTCTGACCAGGGGTGGGCTTTAGCAACACCCAAAACTGAGTGATTCCACAAAGAAGATATCACCCCTTCGAAATCCTCTGGTTTGTTTAGAATCACTTTGTCAGCAAAACTGTCGTTGTAGTATTTTGTCTACTGATTGGGCCCTGCAATTAAGCCTCCCTTGATGAAGGCACGTTAAGGCTAATTTTAAATCTGATTACCGTCAGCACGACATCTATGTGAAGCTGTTTTTCAAACAAGTGACAGCGATTTTCCTGGGGATGCCAGTGTCAGAGGGTGTTGCCAGAAGTCTTTGCAGCTATGTCTTCCTCTCCCACCCCTGTAGCCCCCTCCAGATGTGGTGAGTTCACAGCATGTTAAATTCAAAGTGCCTCCATGCAAGGAAAGTGCCAACGCTTCTCTCCAAGGCCTTGGTGTCTCAGCGCTGGCCTGAATCAGATAGCAACGGAAGATGGAGTATCTAATCAGATTAGCGAAGGGAAAAAAAAGCTCTGGGGCTGTGTCCTGAGGTCCCTTGACTTGGATCCTCCTGTATTAATAACAGTAAGAGCCATTCCTCCATTGTGGAGGAATAAAGGCAGAGATGGATTGACCAGATTGTTAAAAAGCCTCCTGGCCCCAGAGCCTTCCACTGTCTCTCAGATCTTCTGATTTTTCTTTGAATAAAACATATGTTAAGCAAGACAGGAGCCCTGAAGACTGTCTCTCCAGACCCCCTTCAACCAACAGAGAAGCTGACATTCTACCTCCACTGCTTAAGATGACACCACTTCCATTAAAGTGTGTCAAGTGGGGCAACACCAAGCATGCCCAGGGCTGTGGAATCATTTCTCGAGTCTGCACATTGACCTGAGTCCAGTGCTAATCATCCTTTTTCTGACTCTCAATTTTCCCTTCTCCTTCATATCCTCTGCCTCTGAGACAATACGCATCTCTGTAAACTGTCTTCTCAAATTCCTGGCAAGAAAACAAGGAGCCTAAAGTCCTTCATGTCTGGACCGTTGCTTATCTCTTTGGATTGCTCTCACTTACAGTGAGGGCTGGACAAGTGCAGAGGTGATAAAGCCGGAAGAGAGGTTTGGAAGGTAGAAGAGGCAGTGCCTGGTGACCCATCAGGTGTGGGAGTAGACATAAGGGAGCAGTCCAGAGGGACTCTGAGGTTACTCGCTTCATTGATTAGAGCAACGGTATACATTAAACAGCAGAATGAGTTCAAGGTGGGCAGGGTGGTGTGGGAGGAACACATCTGCAGGAAGATGGGTGGTTGAATTTAGGTCATGGGGGTTGGAACACTGAGGGCCACGCCAGGGGTTGTATCTGTGAGAGAAGAGCAGCTCCGTCTGCAAGAAAGGCTGATTTCCCTGTCATTCTCCCTAACCACTGGGGCAAGCCCAATGACTGCTCTGTTGTTAATGAAGATTTCTTGTAAGTAGGAAGGTGACCTTAAAGCAAAACGGTAAGTCAGGGTCTTAGTGTAAGATTTTTCATGGTGGGGGAAATGGAGGGAGAGGAAGAAGACTATTGGTTTCTTCCTTGCCTTTGCACATCAACCAAAAATGGGCATTGCCTAAGGGACTTGGTCTTCAAGCTCTGGAATAGACACAGCTCCAGATATCCAGGCCTGGTTATGAGAACGTCAGTCTCATCCCTAAAGGTCCAGACCTACAGCCTGGAAGAGTCAGCAGATTGCACCAGCTGCAACTTACTTGTTTGCTTATGCTTTTCATTAGTGGTATTATTATTATTATTATTATTATTATTATATCAGCATTAAAATACCTTTCGTTCTGTCATTTTAGTGTGTTTTATCCTCCTTTCTAAAGTATCTCATCTTGGGGCACCTGTGTGGCTTAGTTGGTTGAGTGTCCGACTTTGGCTCAGGTCATGGTCTCATGGTTCGTGAGTTTGAGCCCCATGTCGGGCTCTGTGCTGACAGCTCAGAGCCTGAAGCCTGCTTCAGATTCTGTGTCTCCCCCTCTCTCTGCCCCTCCCCTGCTCACTCTCTCTCTCTCTCTCTCAAAAATAAACATTAAAAATTTTTTAAGTAAATAAATAAAATGTCTCATCTCATTTACCTGCTTTCCTATTTAATCTTTAACCTTCTGAGTTTTAGAGACAGTTTCCTTTGTTATTCTTTTTGTATTTTCATTAACATGCTGCCTTCCATTCCATTCCATACATTTGAATTTGTTTTGATTTTTACTTTAGCTTTTTAGCTCTGGGTTTTTTTTAATCATTTACATTTTTATCTCTAAACCTTTCCTTTGTATCCATTCACATTTTTACTTCATTTACTGATTCATGTAAAAATTCTTTTATGTTCTTTTATTCCTTTTCAAAATCTCTACCCTTAAACTTAGCCTGTCCCTCCCAATCACTTTCTTACTAGGTTTTCCCCTTTCAATGTCTTTTTTTGTTTCTTCTTAACTTGAAGTCATTTTTCCTCCCTCTGTTGTTGTTGTGGCAAAAAGTTTCTGGAAATAATTCCCCCACATCCCATGCTAAACAGAGATTGGATGTCTTTTCCCTTCTAAGGGCACACCCCCTTCCTCTCCATCTGGCTCCAATACAGTTTGCAATATAGATTTTTAGAAATAAATTCTGAGACAATTCTAAAATAAAGTGGACACACACACACACACCCCTCTTACCTTATAAAATGAAATTCCTTCACAACCAATCATGATGCCTCTGGAGATGGGACATCTGAAGAGCTGGAATGACAGTTTATCACTTTACCACATTACGAGGAGCTGTGAGTTTTATAATCTCTGGCTCCAGAGAATTCAAAGAACCATAGAAGAGAAGGATTTCAAGGGGTTACAGTCTCATTTGGAAGAATACATGTCATGAGAGCCATGGAAGAGGAAATGGAACCAGTTAGGAGAGATAACTGGAAGGCTAAGTCAGGGTTGATTGGGAAGAACAATGTGAAAGAGAGAAGTTACAGGACCCCTACTCGGTGCTGAAGACACTGCCCTATCTGCTTTGTAAACATGGCCCCCTTCCATCTTTATAATAGCAACCCCGCATGGAAGGTATTACTACCATTCTAGAGATTAGAAAACTGAAGCTCACAGAAGTCAAAACATTTTTCTATGACCACACGGACACTAAATGATGGAGCCAGAAAATGAATGAGTTCTCCCTGCTTCTAGCATCTGTGTGCAAATGCCATTCTCTACCCTTCCCTTGGTAAAGATGAAAGAGCAAAAGATTGCAGAGGAAAAAGTAGAATATGGAAAATGTTCTCCAGACCCATCATCAAGGGTGTTTGGGAACTCTGAGGGGTCCTACAGGTCAGGGACAGAGGAGGCCCGGTAGGTTCTTCAGCTGGGATGATCTGGAGGTGAATGGAAAGTAGGGGATCAAAGCATGAACAACTGGCTAATCAGAAGCCCCATGAGGGAGCGAAGGGCTGTCTGAGTGCGACTGAGGGAGAGCCAAGGCCTGGTCTTCTGGAACTGCACCATCCAAACGCAAACCAGTGTGCGAACACGCCCAGACTGGTCTGGAAGTATGTGTAGTTTCCTAGGGCTGTAATAAGAAACCTGCAAACTGGGTGACCTCAGACAACAGAAATGTATTCCCTTACAGAAGCTAGGAGTCCAAAATCAAGGTGTCAGTAGGCCCAGGCCTCTCCCCTATCTTCTGGGGATTACCTGCAACACCCGGTTTCTTGGCATGCACCATGTAACTCCCATCTGCCTGTGCCATCACAGGGCTGTCTCCTCTCTGTGTCCATGTGTTCAGACGACATTCTCCTCCCTGTGTGTCCTTCTCTGTGGCCCTCCTCCTCTTCTTTTAAGGAGACCAGTCATATTGGATTAAGAGCCCACTGGGCTCCAGTATAACCTCATCTTAAATGAACTGATTATATCTGCAACAACCCTATATCCAAATAGGGCCACATTTTGAGGTTCTGATAAGAACATAAATTTTGGGGAGACACTATCCAACCTATTATAAGGTGACAAGCAAAGTAACACAAACAACCTATAAGAGCCTGCAAAACTCTGTCACCAAAATCTGAGTCTGGAGTTCTTAAACCTGGCTACGTTATGGAACCACCTGGACTGCATTGTCCAGTCCTGCCACTTGGGCCCACCTCTGGAAGTTCTCATTTAATTGGCTTGGGTGCAAACTGGGCTTTGGAGTTTTAAAAGCTTCTCAGTCGGGGCAAACACGCAAGGCAAGTTTGTGAACCACTGCAAGGAAGCAGTTGGAGGTGGGACATCAGCCAGTCTACAGTCTCATAACAAGTTAGAGAACTGAGGTGGCTTTCTGTCACAGCCCTCAGATTTTAGAGACCACCTGACCTCAGTGGAAGAAGCTCTGGACTCTGTCTCACAAGCAGGCACAGATTTGACTTCATTTTCTTTAGCTATATTCCCTCTCTGAACTTCAGGCTCATCCTCTAAACAAGATAGTTGGACTAGATGTGTTCTGAGTACCATTCATGCTTTTAAAAAACACTTCGTATTCCTTTATTTATTATTAGCAAGTATTGAACATCTGCTATTAAAGGAATTCTTAACTTCTGTGACTTCTACTAAAAAATAAGGGTAACATCTGGGTAAGTTGCCTCCCAATTTATACACTTTGTAGAAGGAGAGCCCACTCCTTCATTTTTTCACTTCTTAGCCCTTAGCACAGTGTCTGGCACACAAAAGGGACTCAAAAAATATTTGTTGATTTTCTGATTGCTTATGTATAAAGAATGTTCCAGTGCAAATATCCTACCTCAACTCCCACCCAAGCCTATGGCCACAGTAGTAAATCAAATGCCAGTAACAAAACCTGGATCTGATATTGTAAAAATAGTCAATTCTGGTTCCTCCTCTTACCAGCTGGAAGTGTAGGCATTTAACTCATCTCTCTGAACATCAGTCCTCTCATCCTAACATGGGGTTGGTAATACTTACCTAGTGAAGGAACAGTACAAATTGGAGATAATACAATTGAATTTCATAGCATAGTGGTTGGTAATAAATAATGAATTATTCATGTGGATATACTTGGGCCTATCACTAACAAAAAAAAAAAAAAACATCTCTTGGGGGTTTTGAGATCTATGTCTAACTTCTGCCAGAGAACTATGGTATTGTTAACTAAAAGCAGGAAAAATCACCTTCTAAAGTGTTAATGTTTAGTACTGTTAACATCTGGAAGCAAAATAAGTTACATCTATAAAAACTTCAGCCTTGGGGCACTTGGGTGGCTCAGTCAGTTAAGCGTCCAAACTCTTGGTTTCGGCGCAGGTCATGAGCTCATGGTTTCGTGAGTTCGAGCCTTGTGTCAGGCTCTGCACTGACAGAACAGAGCCTGCTTGGGATTCTGTCTCTCCCTCTCTCTCTGCCCTTCCTCCCACTCTCTCTCTCTCTCTCTCTCTCCAAATAAATAAATAAACATTAAAAAAACAACTTTAGCCTTGATATGTTGAGTATTAACTTGTCACTCAGTCACCTGTGGCATAAAATATATGATGCAAAATATGTAACTGTTGTTAGTTATCTATTTCTCTATAACAAAATACCACAGAATTTAGTGTCTTCAAATAACAAACATTTATCTTTTCATAAGCTTCTGTGCTTAGGAGTTCAGGAAGGGCGGAGCTGGCTGATTCTGGTGGAGGGTCTCTCTTGAGGCTGCAGTCAAGACTTTGGTTGGGGCTGTGTTCATCTGAAGGCATGACTAGAGCTAGAGGACCCCCTTCCCAGGTGGCTCATTCATATGATTAGCAAGTTGCTGCTGGCTGTTGGGAGGCCTCAGTTCCCTGCCCCAAGGACCTTCCATACTGCTGCTGGACTGTCCTCAGGACATAGCTGCTGCTTCCTGCACAGTGAGTGATCCAAGTATGCAAGGCAGCGGCTACAACAACTTTCCTGATGGAGCTATCGAAGTGACACTTCATTGTGTCTATAATGTTCTACTGGTTACAAAATTCAGTCCTGTTCAATATGGGAGGGAAATCACAGGGCATGAACACCAGAAGTTGTAAATGATGGGGGACCACCTTAGAGACTGGTGGGCAGACCACCTGAATCAAAATCACCCAACAACCTGGGCCTCATCTTCATTTTAGGCAAACTTCCCAGATGATTGTATCATTTACATTAAAATTTGAGAGCAATTGCTTTATTGTACTAAAACATGTCTATCTATATCTATATCTATATCTTTCTATCTATCTATCTATACAAAAACACTGAGGTTATTATGGATAATTATTACTTCTGGGAGTGAGACAGGGTGGTTGGGGCAAATATCACTTTTAAAAAAATGTAATGTTTATTTTATTTTTTTTTGAGATAGATAGAGAGAGAGAGAGAGAGAGAGATTGAGAGAGAGAGAGACAGAGTAGTGCGAGCAGGGGAAGGGCAGAGAGAGACACACACACAGAATCCAAAGCAGGCTCCAGGCTCTGAGCTGTCAGCACAGAGCCTGACACGGGGCTTGAACTCATGAACAGTGAGATCATGATCTGAGCCGATGTCAGATGCTCAACTGACTGAGACACCCAGATGCCCCCAAATATCACTTTTTTAATAATAAACATGTGCTATCTTTATAATAATAGCTTTAATTAATTTTTTAAATGTTATTGGACACCACTTTGGATGTTGCCTTATGCTGTCTGAATCTCTTTTGACTTTAAAATAGAAAGTAGAACAAGTATAAGAATGTAGCCACTAAGTACTGACACTGTCTCCTGCTACATTAAGACAGAAGTTAGAATTCCATGGAGTACCACTAAAGGGAATTCACCCCCTCTGGCTTTGCCATGTTCCTCTTCAAAGAATTGGAAGCCAATCGAAGAGGGACAAGGTGGCCCAGTTTCTCTTCCTTTCCATTCTTTTCACTTAGCTTCTATGTGTCCACAGAATAGAGATCACACATTTTGGCAGAGAATGCATTGGTGCGAATGAATGAGAATGTCCTTGTTTTAACACTTCAACTGCTTTCCCTGTCCTATTTCAAAACATTTATTTACACAGCCCCATGCCACCTCTAGAGATATTTGCAGATCAAAGCTCCCCAGATGATTTTAACTGGTGGAAGCCAAAAGCTTATCAGTATTCTCTCTCGGGATTCTCTTCGGGAGCATCAGGCCCTGAGCAACTGAAGTAAGTATAGCAAGACTGAAGAGGAGAAGGGAAGAGGAAGGGCCGCTTGAATTAGTGCCTTGGGCATATCTGGCTTGGTATTTATGCTATCCTGTTACCAACATTTCTCTATTCTCCAGTAAGTGTGTGAGAGTTGGGGAAAGGGTGGGCAGGTGGACTCCCTCAGACTCAGTACTGCTCAGAATCACTATTGTGTCTTTGGAGGCCCTGACTCCATCCCTCTTTGTTCTTCCTTTATTATTTGGGCAGTTAGTTTGAATAAGCATCTCTAATTAACTCTTTCAGATAAATTCTTAGAAGTAAGATTACTGGTCAAAGAGTACGAATAACTTTGAGAACTTTGATTCATGTCCATTCATCAGGCAAGTGTTGACCTATTTTAGACAAATATTCTGTAACAGACATGTGTTTATGGGCACATGAATTACAAATAATTAGAAATAGCCAAGCTTTAATGCTCTTCAGTGTTCATAACACTTCACCTCCCCCAATCTATTGGTTTGGCTTTAAATATTTAAAATTGTTTGGTGATCCACAAAGCTTTCAATGGTAGTGCTGTCATCTGTGTAAAAGAAAAGTTGAAGATTCCTGGTCCATGCATTCAAACCATCGGGAATCTGTAGTTCAAATGAGCCAGGCAGATTGTGTTGGCTAATCAGTAAAACAAAGAATTTGCATGTCTTCATGGTTGTGGAAATACAAGCTCATGAATATAATATGCTAACACTGTAGAGGGTTTATAAAAATTGAGATGTAATTCACACATGATAAGATTCGTCTTTTAAAATATACAATTCAGGGGCACCTGGGTGGCTAAGTCGGTTAAGCATCCGACTTCAGCTCAGGTCACGATCTCGCGGTCCGTGAGTTCGAGCCCCGCGTTGGGCTCTGGGCCAATGGCTCAGAGCCTGGAGCCTGCTTCCGATTCTGTGTCTCCCTCTCTCTCTGCCCCTCCCCCGTTCATGCTCTGTCTCTCTCTGTCGCAAAAATAAATAAACGTTAATAAATAAATAAATAAATAAATAATATATACAATTCAGTGGTTTTTAGTATATTTGTAAGGTTGCACAACACCACTATCTAATTTCAGAATATTTTCAGCACTTCGAAAAGTAACATCATGGGGTGCCTGGGTGGCTCAGTCAGTTAAGCGTCTGACTTCAGCTCAGGTCATGATCTCGTGGTCCGTGAGTTTGAGCCCCACCTCGGGCTCTGTGCTGACATGTTTCTCTCTGTTAACCTTTAAAGAAAACTGATCCAGGGTTTCTCTCAACTTAGTGTTTTTGTTGTGTCTCTAATTCCTTTCCAACTTATACATCATCATCATTTTAGCAACAATTAATTTTGATTCCTGAATCTCTGTCTTTTTATCTAAATATAAACCATACTTCATGACTCTATTAGTCTATTTGTAACCATCCAGGCAGGAGTAGGAAATCTGTGGGAAGGACAGATCAACCATGTTGCAATAGATTTATCTCTCCAGCTGAACCCTTCTTGAGGATGCCAAGTGTTCTTTCAATTACCAATCTGGTGACACGTTGAACACCACTATAATTTATGTCACAGGGAGTCTAGGGGGCAAGAAAGAGAAATTAGCCAGATTTTCAATGGCATTGCACTGTCATATGAAACAGAAGGATTGTGCACAGGCCAGCTTCTCTCCAAGGGTCACAGTGCCTTCCCAGGCTCACCCTGGTACACACAGTATTTGCATCAAGCTAACAGTGATGATAGACTGCATCCCACTGCAAATGCAAAACATACCCTTCCTCCAAATTAACTGCTGCTAAATAATAAGATTGGACAGAGTGGCACAACCAGACTGCCAAAGAAGGAGTGATTCATCGGATGCTTGGAGGAGCTAGCCAGGGCATCGGAGGACCTCAGGGCCTCACAGCACAGCAGCTCCATCTCGCAGCGATCGTAGGCTTTTAAGCTCTCCAAGCATCAAGTAGAATGGCAAGACTCACAAAATGAGACCATGGGAGAATTAGTGGCAGCAAGGCAAGGAGAGGCACGGTCACGATGACACATATCGACTCCCGCTGCACTCCTCAGGTCACATAGCAGGTGTGGAATGCTAAGACTGAGGGCAGTAGGTTTGCTTCCCCAGAGGCTAGGCAAGAGAATCGCTCGAAAAGATGTGACAAAATAGATTTGATCTTGTCACTAAAACTCGCAATTTTTTTCAAAGTTTTGGGGAAACAGATAAGAAACAATGAGTATAAAAAATGCTTATTAAAAACTGCCATATGCGGGGAGCCAGGGATTTCTCAAATGCTACCTAGTAAAGTGGGCAATAATATCTTTCTTCTAGCCTGTAAAACAACATTCCAGTAAAATAATCTATAAGAATATTTCCTATTGCTCTTCAAAAAGGGCAATTGTTGGAGGAGAGAGGAAATTGTGATTAGTAATATGCCAAAGCCAAACACATGGATGTTATGTTGTGAATTAGCAACATGCTGAAGAGAATGTTGCTCACCTGGGCATCGATATCAATTCGCCACCCTATGTGGCAAAGAGCATTACATCAGGTAGGAGCCACTGAGTTTAGATAGGGAATCTGTAAGGAAGGATTTCTTTCTGGTCTACTTCACTACCTTAGAGCCTGTTGGCAGTGGTGTTCGACAGAACGTGACCACCGGTTGACCTTGAGCCGGACCTGGGCAATCAAGGACCCAGGATCCTCACCACTCCCCTTTCCTTGGAATCTGCATTCTGCTTGCTTTCCCTGCTACCAGTATAGTGATGTAGTGCTGAGACCATGTATACCATGGATGATATACATGACTAAGCCCAGTTAAGACATCCATATAATTTTTAAGATTCTGGCAGGTGGGTGTGGAGATCTACTATCCGAAGACAGGCCATGCAGATAAATTCCCTTTCTTATTAGACCTATCACCTACCAATCTGGACTGGCCTGCCTCTTTCTTGGGTCTCTCTTTGCCCTTCACAAAGGGAACTGGTTTCAGATTACCCCAGGGAACTCCGGAGGAAAGTTTGAACCAACAGGCTTCTCTTCCCACGCCTTCCCTCTTTTTCACTCCCAGGTCTCAGGGTGAATGCCACTCCCCAGACAGACCTTCCTGCCCACCCAAGAGAAGTTGCCTTACTGCAGCCCTGCAGCTTGTTACTCTCATTCAGCTCACTCATTTTTTTTCTTCATGAAAATGAGCACTATATGAAATTACCTTTTAAATTCCTTGTTTACTTTTTATAGTCTGTCACCAATGAAATGAACCCCGAACAAGGGTAGGGACTTTGTCACTTTTGTTCATGCTTTATTCATGGAGCTGGAAACAGAATCCGGTATTGTAGGTGATTAAATATTTGTTGAGTTAATGAATCAGCATGATAAAAAGATTAGTTGAGATTTACTGGCCAATATTCCAGAATATAAATAATATGCTTTAAATTGGCTAAAGCATCAACATATTACAAGTCGTAATAGACAGAGAGCAGTTTCTGATGTTAAGTGTATAGACCTCCTCACTACAGAGCTGTCATGGTGTATCAGTTATCTCTTCCTTTGCAGGAAGTAGCTCCAGAACTTAGCAGGTGAAAACAATAAGCATTTATTATTTTATAGCTTCTGGAAGGTTGGGAATCTAGGAGTGGCTTAGCTAGGTGACTCCTTCCCAAGGGCTCACATGAGGTTGTCATTTGGGACTGTCATCTCTGAAGAACAGAATGAGGCTTAGCCATCCATTTCCAAGCCTACACACATGGTTCTCGGCAGAAGGCATCAGTTCTTCCCCATGTGGGTCTCTCCACAGGACTGCCAACAACATGGACCACTCTGGAGCAAGTGATCTGAGAGAGAGGGAGAGTGCACACAGGCAAAGGAGACAGTGCCCAAGATAGAAGCTGTAGCCTTTCACAACCTAATCTCATAAATGACATATCACCACTTATGCCATATGCTCTTGGTCACACAGACCAACTGGGTACACTGTGGGAGGGGACTCTACCAGGGTGTGAATACCAGGAGGCAGGGATCTCTGGGGACAATCTTGGAGGCTGGATGCCCTGTGTGGCAAAGAGAGTACCCTTCCTTCTGATCCCTTCTGGCTCGCTCTTTTCTCTGGATAGTCTAAGAGCTGCTGCCCATCTATGGTAGATCCTGCTCCGTGCTATCTGCCTTGGGATGTCTATGTTTTGAAACAAGGTTCCTCATCCTCAAGTTATAAACTAGTTCACTTTCCATTTTCATTATTTCCATTTTCAATGATAAAGAGATTTTTACTTCCCTCCAGTACAACCTGCAAAACATTGGCCACTAATTGCTTTGATCCTAAAGTGGGTTCTGTTGTAAGAGATGACCTATCTGCTCTGTGGTTGGAGCATCTCTATTCTGTCACTTCAGCATCTGTCCTAGGTTCAGCCTGCTCTGTTTGTGGGAAGTAAGAGGTTTTTCTGCTTCCCTTTGTCTGAGCTGAGGTCATACCCTGCAATGGGCAAATATGATACTGTGAAAGCCATGTGACCCTGTCAACTATCTGCCTTTCTGCAACCATCAGAAATGTGGTCATTTAACTAATGGTTTAATTAATGGCTGCCACAGTTTAAGCAGACCAGTGCATTCCAAAGTTGGCTTCTATTAAGAACCTTGTGGGTAGCTTCTGAAAAAGATCCATTTCCTAGGCTTCATTCCCAAATTTTCGAGTTCATTTTTAAAATCTGCCTCTTGTTTAAAGCTGATCAGGTAAGTCTGACAATCAAACAAGTTTGGAAACATCTGGGATAGGGGAAAATGAAAATCAGACCCTAAAATAGGAAATCAGACCCTCTCAAACCTCATGGAGTGGGTTCTCCACTGTAAAAGGGATTTATTACCAGAAGATAGGGAAAAGGACAACAGGGTAGGCCCATGCATATGCATACCACAGAGAAGTTGCTGGCATTATACCAGCATCTATTCAGTGTGTAGCTTTTAATAGTGTAATCCAGCTTGGAAAGAGGAAAAGAGAATAGGTTACACGACCTCTTCAAGCCCCTTCTGCAAGTTAGATGATACGAAGTTTGAAATGTTTGAATGATATCATGCTGAATCCCTGCTGCTGGGAGGATATGACGGTGCTGCTTAAAAAAAATACCTTGGTGCCTGTGTTTTTTTTTTTTTTTACAAGAGATGATTTCAGCTCCAGCCCAAGCCAGAAATGACTTTACCCCCCAAAAGTAGTTTAAAACATCCTTCAACTTGTTACAGTATGCCAAGCACATGGTCATCAGAGCTGCGAGCCCCAGGTGTAACAGTCAGAACAGAGAATCACAGAATCTACACCCACAGTTAGCACCAGCCAAGTGCACTGGAGGCAAGGTATGCCCATGCTAGAAATCAGTGAGGAAGACTCAGAATGCAAATATGGTATTTGTAGGAAACACAACCAAATGCTAAGACTTCTTAATAAAGTTTTGAAGCACAGGAGAACAATTGGCCATCTCCTTTGTCAAGAGCAATGTGTAATAGCCAGGAAAGGAACATCCAGGAAGGGTTGTTTTCTTCTCTCAGAGAGAAGAAGCCAAGGATTAACCTCAGATTTCTTTGTCTTCTTTTTTTGTAGTTTATTGTTTATATGTATACATGTACATCAGCCACATGTGGTTTTCATTAACGGGGTAGGGTTGTCTTTGGTCACCTGTATCCAGTCTGAGCTACAAAGTTTTAGGGCTGGGTGGTTCCTTACCAGACAGGGAGAGTCAAAATTCCAGGGTTCAAATCCAGTGCACACTTTCTCTTCCAGAATTCTATGTTGACAAAGCTTTTTTCTTTCTGGGAGTATACAACAGTCTCCAACACCAAGCTACCACACAAATAAAACAGTTTGTAAAACTGTTGTTAGATTTTAATCACCCAAATTTATATACTTGGAATACAAATTTTCTTTTTAAAAATATCAGATGGAATTTAAATATTTATTTCATTCAGTGCTTCTTTGGTTGATTTGTTTCAGAAGCTGACAAGAACTTACTGGTAATTATGTTTGTAAGTTTTATAATAAGTAACAGATTATTTTAACAATGATAATTATCAGATTGCCCTATTTATAGAAAATGAATATGTAAAACAAAATAATAGTCATGCTCATATCTCAATTGTTTCATCTGCTCAATGCCAATACATTCCAAAGGAGAGCTGTTTAGTTAGATTTTTAAAAACTTAATATCTGCTTGTGGTTCCTTAATGAATTCCATTCTTTTAGCTTGTTTCTTGTCTTTTCTTGTAACTATCACATTATTTACTTTCTTGCTGCTAATGAGTCAGTCTACATTAATATGTATGATGTATCTTCCTTCATTTCAGCACATGTAAGTGAACAAGCACATCTTAGCACACCCATGAACACACATGGACAGACGTGCGCGCGCGCGCACACACACACACACACACACACACACACACACTCCAGACCCACGTGACACACACTCCAGACCCACGTGACCACATGCAGGAAGAATTTGTCTCCCTTACTCAGTCTTGGAGTTCATACAGAACAATAAATTAACAGGGAAAAGAAGGAGAATGTTACTGATCTTCTCCTGATCAAATACCATAATTTTTATAATTTAGTTTTTATTTTTATCAAAATTATATATCTATACTTATAGAGTCAAATAGTCCTACCAGGATAATCACCAAAATCAAGCCGCAACAATCCCCTGTTCCCCACCCACAGTCTCACATTTCTCAAATTACTTGTTTTTCACCCTCACATCAATAAGTTACATAGTGCTTTTAAAGCTACTTTTAAGGCTACTCATTTTTCAGCAGAAGGCAGCATAAAATGCCTTTCTCCTGCCTCTTTTTCACTCTTCCTCTCACCTCTCTCCCTCTCCCTCTCTCTCTCTCTCTCTCACACACACACACTCATTTCTTCCCCTCAGATCCCACTTACACCAAAATTTTTTATTAATTCAGTATTTAACATTTACATTATATATATATATATATATATATATATATTATTTTTTTCGTTTATTTATTTTTGGGACAGAGAGAGACAGAGCATGAACGGGGGAGGGGCAGAGAGAGAGGGAGACACAGAATCGGAAACAGGCTCCAGTCTCTGAGCCATCAGCCCAGAGCCCGACACCGGGCTCGAACTCACGGACCGCGAGATCGTGACCTGGCTGAAGTCGGACGCTTAACCGACTGCACCACCCAGGCGCCCCAACATTTACATTATAACTATAGAAACATAACTCTCAGTTGAGCCACGTAGAATATGCACAACTATTTGTTTTCTCTAAAATTAATGACTGGCTTGTTTTTAAATTCGGTTTGCTTTGTATTTGCCCAGACTCAGTTCTGTAAATCTCCCCCAGTACTTTAGGCCATGCCGGGAATGATGCCAATATCATCTTCTCATGGATACTCTCCAGCCTTCTGAGCCGGTTGCCCTCTCCGTCACCGTCATCCAGTTGGGTTCTCTCCTCTTTCATCTTCTGATTCCTGGATCCCAAGTTCCTGTGTTTTGGTTTACACCCTCATTTTGGAATTGTTTTTTTTTTATTGAGATGAACTTCACATAACATAAAAGGTACCATTTTAGCCACATTAAGGTGTAAAACTCAGTGCTAAGTATATCTACACTGTTGTGCAACCTTCACCATTATTTAATTCCAGAATATTTTCATCCCTTCCCCCACCAGAAAAAACCTCCTTACCATTTAAGCAATCACTCCACATTCTTCCCTAATCCCAGTCCTGCCAACCACAAATCTACCTTCTGTCTCTATATATTCGCCTATTCTGGACATTCCATATACATAGAATCGTACGATATGTGGCTTTCTGTTGCTGGCTTCTTTCACTTAGCATAATGTTTTCAGTGTTCTTCCATGTTGTAGCACATATCAGTACTTTATTCTTTTTATGGATGAATACTATTCCATTGTAAGAATGCGCCACATTTCTTTAGCTATTAATCAGTTGATAGACATTTGAGTTGTTTCTACTTTTGGTCATTATAAGTAATGCTACTACAAATATTCCTGTGCAAGTTTTTGTGTGAACATCTGTCTTTAGTTCCATTGGATATACACCTAGGAGGGGAATTGCTGTCATATGCTAACTGCATGTTTACCACTTTGAAGAACTGCCCAGCTAATTTCCACAGAACCTGCAACATTTTACTTTCTCATCACCCGTATACACGTGTCCAATTTGTCTACATCCTTGTCAACACTTCTAATTTTCCATTTTATTAAACTGCTGTTATTATTATTCTAATGGCTGTAAAAGTGATTTGGATTTGGATTCCTCTAATGGATACTGACGTTGATTTGTTTATCTTCTTTGGAGAAATGTCTAGTCAGGTCCTTTGCCCATGTTTAGAATAAGTTGTTTGTCTTTGCATCCTTGTTTGAGTTCTTTATGTATTTCTACTACCAGATCCTTATCAGATACATGATTTGTAAGTATTCTCTCTCATTCTGTGGGTTTTTTCACTTTCGCAATAGTATTCCCTGATGCACAATTTTTGCACATTTTGATGAAGTCCATTTTATTTTTTTTCTGTTATTGTTTGTCCTTCAGATGTCATATTTAAGAAACTGTTGCCTAATCTGAGGTCTTGAAGATTTACCCCTACAGTTCCTTCAAAGAGTTTGATAGTTTTTGCTCTTACATTTGCGCTTCTATTCAAGTTACTTTTTGTGTATACTATGAGGTAGATGTTCAAATTCATTCTTTTGCATGTGAATATCCAGTTGTTTCTATACCATTTGTTGAAAAGACTGTTCCTTCTCCATTGAAAGGTCTTGGCATGCCCGTTGAAAACCAGCTAACCTTGTATGCATATGTTTGTTTCTGGCCTCTCAATTCAATCCCATTCATCTATATGTCTATCTTCCTGCCATACTGTGTGTGTTAGCTTTGAAAACAAAGCTTTATGGCATGTTTTGAAATCAGGAAGTGTGAATACTCCTTTGTTCTTTTTTTAGGCTGTTTTGGCTATTCAGGGTCCCTTACACCTGCATGTGAATTTTAGGATGAGCTTTTCCATTTCTATAAAAAGGCCATCAGAGAGGCCTTGGTGGAGAGGGAACGCACTAAATCTGTTGATTGCTTTGGAGAGTATTGCATTTTGACAATATTAAGTTTTCTGATCCATGAACACAGGATCTCTTTCAATTTATTTTGGGCCTCTTCCATTTCCTTCAACAATATTTTACGATTTTTGTATACAAGTCTTGCGGTTCCTTGCTTAAATTTATGCATAGGTATTTTATTCTTCTTGACACTATTGTACATCAGGTTGTTCTCTTAATTTCATTTCAGAGTGTTCATTGCTGGTACTTGGAAATAGAATTAATTTTTGTATGTCCATCTTTTGTTCTGTAACCTTGAGGAACTCGTCTCTTAATTTTAATCACTTTTGATAGCTGTTTTAGGGTTTTCTGTACATAAGAACATGTCCTCTATGGTTAGAAACAGTTTTAATTCTTCTTTTCCAGTCAATATGCCTTATATTTAGATGTCTTGCTTAATTGCACAGGCAAGAACTTTCCAGCACATTGTTGAGTTGAAGTGGCCAAAGTGGACATTCTTGTCATATTCTGATGGAAAGCTTTCAGCCTTTCACGCTTAAAAACGTTAAGTGTGGCTGTTTCATAAATGCCCTTTATTGGGTTGAGGAAATTCTCTTTTTGTTTCTGATTTGTTGAGTGTTTTTATTATGAAAAGCAATTGGATTTTGTCAAATGTTTTTTCTGTATACATCATGATAATCGTATAGGTCTTTTTTTTTCCCTTCCTTCATGTCATTGTGGTATATTCCGTTGATTGATTTTTGTGTGTGTAATTACTTTTGTATTCTGGGAGAATTCCCCTAGGTCATGTGTAAAAACTTTTCAATATGCTGCTGGTTTTCTAGTATTTGGGTAAGAATTTTACATCTATATTTATAAAGATATTGGCGTGTAGTTTTACTTTTTCTTGTGATGTCTTTAGCTTTGGTATCAGAGTAATGCTGGCCTCTTAGAACAAATTAAGAAGTGTTCCTTATTCTATTTTTTGGAAGATGTTTCAAATAATTGGTGTGAATCCTTTAAATATTTGGTAGAATTCATGGGAAGGCCATCTATTTTCTCCTCTTAGGAAAAATTTCTGCTTATAGTCAGTGTTTTTACATTTCATTATGATGTGCATTGGTATGGATCCATTTTCATTCAAGATTGCCCATGGATTCAACTTCCAGCCAGAAGACATAAAATCAACAGAGGATTACACAAAAAATTTTTATGGCCTAGACCGAGAAAATTGTATACTTCCACTCACATTCCACAGGCCAAAACTCAGTTACATAAGCCACAAGATAAGGAATTTAGGTTTTGATATGTTATGTTTGAGATGTTCATAAGGTATCCAAGTAGAGATGTCAAATAATTAGATGGACACACGAACCTTGTGCTCAGGAGAGAAGTCTAGGCTGGAGATAGAAATGGGGGAGTGTCCACATGAAGATGATATTTAAATCCATAAGACTATGAGATTCCCTTGTATGGAGAGGAACACAGTCTGAGGCAGTCTATGTAAAGAAGTTGGGAAAAAGAGAATGAACCAGTAAAAGAGTCTCTGGAGGGATAACCATTGATATAGGAACCAAGTGAAGAAATCAAATCAAGGACAAGAGAGATGAGCTGTGTGAAATGCTGTTGAGTTTACAATTGAGAATTAACCAATATTTTAGCAGTTGGTGGTCACTGGCTATATTGACAATAGCTTCATCGGAATGATGGGAATAAACACCTACTTAGTGATTAATTTATTCATGCAACAAGTGCTCAGTATTGTCAGTAGCTAAAACCTGCATTCTGATGCCCTCTCCTGCCATAACTTATAAATGAAAGGAACATTACGTTTAGATTTAAACTATAAGATCAACACCAAATTGATCTACAGGAGATATATAGATTTACTTTAAAGTTATAAAAAAAATATATAGTTCCCTGGTTCAAGACTTGAAAACTACATGGCAGAACTTACTCATTTCTCCAAGGATGGGAATGCATTGGCAAGAAAGCATAGCCAAGGACATCTCTAGTAAACGTTGGTTCAATCCTGGGGACAGAAAACCGTAGTAAGCATCAATTGTTCCTGTATCCGTACAGTGAGTCCTCAGTTCAGTAAGTAAATTGGCAGTTATATGTCAACCCATTAGACTCATGAGTGTGATCAGTGTGACTCAGCTTCTGAGAGATGAAGCCACACCCACTGTGTGTTGACTAGGTCAGGTTTCTGAGCCACCGGCACTGAGGACTGGCTAAAATCCCCTCCTGGCCCAGTCCTCTTAGGATACAGCCTACAGGCCCTCCTCCAGTGATAACCCTCCTTCCCTTGCCATCTGAATATCTGCACCAAGAACTTTTTATGTGCATTTGGCCATGAAGTTAAGATTCTCAGAGAAATAAAAGAAAACTCCTGGGCTCACGAGCTCATGGGCTCACGGGGACAATGGTACGTGCAAAGTTGATAGTGAGAGAGAATGGCAGAGCAGAAAGGGAACAAGGTAGTACAAAGAAAGGCCAAATGAGATTTTACAGACCAGAGACTTTCTGTCAGCCCCTCTGCCCGGCCAGCCCCTCTCCTTGTGACCCAGAGCTGCTATGGCCAAGAGTTCGAGCACTGAGAAATGTTTTCAAAGGACATTCTTTGGCTTAGAGCTGAGTATCCCTTTTCAGTCTGTCTCGTTTCATGTGATGTAGTGAAAAGATGCAGTTCCTTTGGAAGCAGACAGACCTGGCTTCAAATCCCATCTCTCCCACTTAATTGTGTAACACGGGGAAAGCCAGTCCCTCTCAGCAGCAGTTCTTAATTGAAACCACTTTTCCTATAGGGTTGCGGTGAGGATTAGAGAAAAGGTATGGAAGAGACTGGGAGCACAGAAATTTAAAAAAAAAATGTTGCTAATTTTACATTCTCTATGCTTAAGCAAATCGGTCAGATGTTTCCCTCTGAGACAGTGTATCATGTAGCTCATGGGCTTGAGGAATTCATTGTGAGTTTCAGTTGAAATTTACCATCTGTGTAACCTTAGGCATTTCACATAACCTGTATCAACATCAGTTTTCTTGTTTGTGATGTTGAACCCATCAAGTTCCTGTGTTAAGTGACAAAATGTCAAAAGGTGTATAATGTCAAGCACACAGTCAGGCACAAACTCAGAGTCCCCTCATCTTATCTTGCTTCCAGTCTTCTTCCTCCATGTGTTCCAGGTTCCTTACAGAGATGAGGCATTACGGAAAGTGGCTGGGGGTTAAACGACGCAGGTTAAAAAAACCAGCTTCTCATTTTTCTTTTCTAGAAAAATCAAAGTCTTCTAATGATAACATGAGCCAATCTATGCCTCAGACTATGGTCTGCACCGGTGAATTACAGCTGTGGAATCTCTGTACAATTTGGTAAGATGACTTCCTTGGAAAAATATCATGCCCTTCTTGGAGTGGGTGGAGTTTATCACGGCGCTTGTATCTGTAATTCCATGTAAACCCCTTGGTGACCAAGGAGGGTGAATGCTGTACTAAGGTCGTGACTTATTCGTAGGTTACACAGGATGTGTGTGCAGAGCTGTAAGGAGATGTCCGCTCTAAATAACTTTCTGGATCTCATTCAACCTTCATTCGCCTGTATTTTCTGTCCCTATGAGCTTAGTACTAACTCTTGGAGAATCCCATATTCCTGGATATCAATTCTCCCACTTGCCTGAGGTTCTCAGGAGTCTGGTTTGGACCATTCGTTCCCCAAAGTAACTCAGGCAGCCTAACCAGGAATGTGATCAGGCCAGTCGCTGGCCTCTGATTCAGCCTGGAATAAGATGACTATAAAGGCCAAGTGCTTTAACTTGGGGGATATGAACTGGTTATTGAGAGGATTAAAAAAGATTCACTGTTGTGTTTGGGGAGGGCAGGAAGGGATGTACCCTGCTGTGGTAATTTCTAATTAATCAGACTGGCCGGGGGCTGCGGGTTCGGCTCTGTAAATAGAAAGCAGATGTTGCCGTGGGGTTGCCAGAGGAAGGAAAACAGCCGAAATGCTTCAAGCCGGGACAGTTTCAATGCAAAGGATTTGGAGAAGTGATGAGGAAGTTTTTAGATATTGTATTTTATTACAAGTAGTAGTGGGCATGTATAGCCATAACACCTTATTCTTTCCAGAGAAAAGCTGCCTAAAATACGTTTCAAATAAACTTCCCCAACCTCCTTGTCAAAAACAAAAAGATTTGAAGATACAGATAATTATAAACTGGACTTAGAAACCAGCCTGTATTTACACAGTGCATTCTTGTTTTCTCAAAAGTAAGATACACATTCAGAGCATCTACCGTGTGCCACGACTTCACGGCAGATAGCTCCTTGAATTCTCATAAAAATCCTGGGAAAGGGTTGGCTTTTATTTTCTCTAATTATCTTCTAGCTGAGGAAAGGGAGGCAAGGAGAGTGACGCAAGCTTCTCTGGGCAACATCAAGGCAAGGGGAGGAGCTGGGGGAAGCCCGGGCTGACAGGCAGAAGCTGGGGTGGAGCCTGGTGAGCTGAGCTCTGACTCTGACTCTGACTCTGACTCTGAGCCCACCTGCCTGGTCCAAATCCCAACTCTGCCCGTACTGGCTGCAATGCCTTGAGCGAATCACTTAAGCTCTCGGTGCCTCAGTGTCCTCAACCGTAAGGTGGGGATGAGAGACCGAATATACAGACGGACAATGGTCAGACCATGTGTGACAGTAGAACTCTGGTCTTCTGCATCTGCAGCAACCAGTCCAGGAAGCCAAACCACAAGGTCTGGAGCGTGTGGCCAATGACTGCCAGCTTCTCTAGTTGTTTACCCTTCCTTCCAATTCAGAACCAACCAGAGAAAGCCAAGTCTACTCCCCAAACAAATCACATAAGATGCGCGACGTCAAATTAGCCCACCTCTTGCTTCCGGGCCAACAGCCTCCAGTCAGAGCCTACCTGAAGACTGCCCGTCTTTAAAGCTTTCCCACCCCTCTGACTGCCTCTGAATCTACCTAGTGCAAGTGATGGTGACTGACTCCTCTCCTACAGCAAGCCTTGAACAGCTTCTGTTTGTTCTCATTTGGGTGGCCTTTGTTTATTTCCACAGGGATACTAACAGCACCGATTCTGTAGGAGTGCCATGACTAGTAAAGGTAAAGGGCTTAAAGCAGAACCTGGCACATATTAAGTACCCACAAAATAGTTTTTTTTTAATTAGTAACTTCACAATGGAAAGTGGTAAAACAGATTCCAATAAATTACTTGCACATGAAAAAAATTAAGAACTACTGAGGGATGGGTATTGGGGGAGATACTTAGTTGAGGCTCTTCTCTGACCTGTCCTGGGCAATATTGTTGATATCCCTACTCTGTAGAAGAGGAATCTGAGATTCAGCAAGGCTGAAATTTAAAGAAGTCAAACTCCTTAGTCCCTGTTATTTCCACTTCTCATGCTCACATTCTCTAATGATTTTTTTTCTTTTTTAAGTTTCCCTTGGGGATGTCTGCCTTTTAGGGGTTTGTGTAATCTTGGCCTTTGTATGAGAACAGAGTGGGTAGGTCACATGACTCCCCGATTTGTGACTCCGCCAATCATATTTATATCATGCAGTAATATTATGGCAGGACTTTCTGAAAAGGTAAAGATGTCACTGGGTTGAAATTAAATTGTTTGCGTTAATCCCCTAGAGAGCAAGACCCAGAACAAAGTATTTCCCTGGCACAGTGATGGTTGGATAGGAGTTAGGAAACCAAATTAACTGGTGCAGTGGGAGACAGACATTGTACATTACCGTATTAAAGGCTTTTTAAAGGCAACAGAGGAAAAGACAAACCGTCTCCAGAGAGTTGAGCCTTCTAGTTTCAGGTGGTGCTCCTTTCTTAGGAAAAAGTAAACGATTTGACAACTTTGGAGCAACATGAGGAATAAAAAGAAGTAAAGGAGATAATGAACACCTCAGTTTCATAGTAAGAGTACATTTTGCTATAGGAAACAAAAAGCTGTGAAATAGCCCTGGGAACCCCATACATGGGGAGAAAGGTGAATAAGCAAATATTTTAAAATAAAAGCTTCAATAGCTAAGTTAGTAATGGAACTTAGAGTACACAGGAGGTATTTATACTCTTTTGACACATATTCTAACCAGAGCGTTGTATGTATGACTTTTAAGCAAAAGTAATGGCTCACTCATCCATTGCACATTGCATTGTGTAAATTAAAAAAATGGTTTTTTTGTTTGAACTGGTAGGTTTGATGAGGTCTATGAGAAATCCCATATTTAACTCCCTTGCTTCCCTAATTTCCATGATAAAGATCAAAAAAATTAAGGAATAGTCTGGAACGTGATGATCTGACATGTGAATGTCTTGTGAAATGATTACTACAATAAAGTTAATTAACATCTTCATCCCTTCACATAATTATCATTTTTCATGGCGATAGCTTTTAAAATCTATTCCCTTAATTTTCAAGTATATAATACAGTATTGTTAATTATAGTCACCATGGTATATATTTGATGGGATTCTTTTTTAAATACTTCAAAAAAAGAAAAAAAAGTAAAGAAAATATTGCAGTATCTTGATAATTGCTGAATCTCGGTGCTGGTAATATGAGGGTTTGTTGTATTGTTCTTTACCTTTGGTGTATTTGAAAATGTTCATGTTAATTTTTTTTTTTTTATTCTATCACTAACATTTCAGTCAAAATCGATGTGTTCATCATTTGATCTACAATGAGCAGCCTCTGGAACAGAGTATTCTTTTTTGGATTATCTACTTCAAAAGTTACCACACATAACTTTTGTAATATTAGACCTGTAGGTATTGGTCAAGGGATCTGCCTCACACCAGGTCATGGCCCCTTTAGGGGTAGTTCACATCCAATTTCTGGTGCCAATGGCCCCCTTACCCCAATTTGAGACGAGTTTGAGAAGCTTTCAAGCCCCCCAAGAGATGACTGAGAGCTTTGCTGTGGCTGCATTGCAGTTTACCTTCTCCCTCTGTTCAATCTCTTCCCTCTCCTCTCTCACAGGTGTTATTCCTAAGAGCAGTAGCCAATCAACCCCCTACATGCAGCTCTCGCCCTAGGCTTCTGTTTCCCAGGAAACCTGACCCAAGCTGGCATGCAAGACCTCCACTACTTGTTGTTGAATGAAAAACACAAACTGCAAAACCGCATGAATAGGAAGATTCTTTGCAAATAATGATAAGAAAACCCGAAAGCATACATTTCTATATGGATGTAAATATACAGAAAAAGATACAGAAACATACACACACATGCATATACATCTTTTTAATTTGGGGAAGGGAACTGAGTTGGGAAGATGTGAAGGGCAGTTTTTCGTTTTACTTGAATCATTTTAACCTTAATAAGATGAATTAACTTGTTATTTGTATTACTAAAAGTAAGTCAATAGTTTGTTCTTTTTAAACATGCAATAGAAGCTGCCTTCAGCAGATGGGGAAACTCTAGACACATGTGAGTGCATAAGAAGATGAGATTAAGACTCCCAAAAGCCAGGCCAAAAAAAAAAAAAAAAAACAGCTAATGTGCAATGTGCAGAAATATAAAAGACATGAAAAGTAGACCCAGAGGATTATGTGAGTGTATGTATGTGTGTTTCATCTGAAAGAGAGATTCCGGAAGCAAGGCAGAGCAAAGGAGCAGAAGCAATCATTAAACAAATAATAGAAGAAAAATGCCTTGATTTGAAAAGCCTGGAGGCTTCAGAGCAAAAGGGTCTCTAAGTACAAATATCTGAAAAGAAATATAAAAGAGTCTCTAGGCAAAATGTCTGAAAAGGAATGCACATCTATGTGGTAGAAGGTTTAAACTCAAATGACAAAGAGAAACATCTTACAGGAATTCAAGGATTAAAAACAGGTTGTCTCCTAAATATAAAAATAGCTCAGTTGGCACCAGACTTGTTAAAAATACCACATGCTGAAAGTCAATAGAGAGTAACCACAGCATTTGAGAGGGAAATATGTGACCTAAGGGTTTCACATCTAATGAAGTGATATTTAACGTGTGCAAGAGCCGTCAGAAGAGAGTCTCATACATGTAAGAACTAAGAAGCATAGCATCCACATATTTTCCTTAATAAAAATTAGTTGAAGAAGTATTGATGCACAAATGCTCCAGACCAAAACCTTGAATCTGGAAGTTGGCTAGGAAATTAATGGAGATGAGCAATAAAATAAGTAAAATTTTGAACTCATCTCAATAATTGATATTAACTTGGAATACGACAATGCAAATGTCAAGAGTAATTCTTTAATGTTCATAATGATGAGGTTTTGGGGTGATGGAGGGGTGGTTCAGAGCCAATGACCAAGAAAGAATTCTTGAACATGTCTTTGGTGCAAAAAGGTGATTTTATTAAAGCACAGGGATAGGACCCATGGGGCAGGAAGAGCTGCACGGGGTTGTGATAGGTAACACATTATATACCCTCAGGTTGGGAGGGGGTCAGGAGTAGAGTGAGTCTCTAAGGAATTTTGGAAACAAGGTTTCCAGGACATTGAGGGGCTAGCTGTTGCTAGGGAAACACCATTTATTACCGTTTAATAAAACCTCAGTCATGAGACACTTCAGATGTATATCAGGAAGCCATAAGCTTGGAGTATGATTGCCAGCATCTGTCTTGGGAGAGTTAAGATAAAGGAAGTAGACTCACGGGATCCTCGAGGTTGGGATAACGTTAAGCTAAGATTCTCTTTTGCCCCTAGTAAAATGTCATCAATCCAGGTAGCTGAGATCCTAGGGGGAGGCCGCTCTGCCAGTTTCAAGGACTTGTCAATGGACTGTAGGCAGTAAGGGAATGCAACTTTTCATTTGCCTTAGTTTCCCACATTACCATTGCAAGCGCTTAAACCCCTTTCCTTTGTTATTGAGTAGCCAGGAGTGTCCGAGGAATATCACACATATTCCACCTTATGGGGAGGGGAATGCTGTTCATCTGTATTTTGCCTTCAGCTTGCCCCCTACTCCCTCATCAATAACATAAAAAATCATGACAATTCTTATTAATCTGGATGGAAAGCCCACTGTCTACTGACAAAACCTAAGGAGAGATGCTAGGCAAAAAGGGAGGAAGGAAAGAGAAGGGTACTATAATCTGTTATGTTTATACAAATATCAAAAATGCATTATTTCATCCTTGGTATTAATTGAGAGATATACACTTTTTCAATTTAAAGACTATCAATGGCATGCCAAAATGACAAATTTTAATTTCTAAAGAAATAAGGAAAAAATTAGGAAAATTTGTCCTATGAAAGAGAAAAATAAGAAAAGAAAAAAAGCAAAAGAGGAGGAAAATATGTTTAAAAGTACAAAATAAAATGACAAATTCAGAAAGAAATTAATTGTTAAAATGAATATGAATATATTATATAGAAGTATTACAAACAAAAAATAAAATATTTTAAAAATATATTAGGAGAAATTGACAGAAAATATGACAAATAGGAAATTTCACTATGGATGTCCAAGAATCTGGAGAGTAGTAGAGAAAACTATAAAGTTTACAAAATCAATATAATTAATAAGCTTGTATCTCTATTTTTATCTATCATGAATTACACTAATTACAACCATTGATAGTACATTTATAAAAATTGGTATCTTGAGCCACAGAGCAAATCTCAATAATTCCAAAAAAGACACTATATGAACAGATTTTTTATCACGGTGCAATAAAATTGAAAGTTAATGGCAACTGGTTTTGAAAACTTCTACTTGGAAAGTGAAAAAAAACCCAGCTAAACAACACTGGAGCCAAAGAAGAAATCAAAACTGCAATTAAGGATGATTTAGAAAGTCATTGTAATGACTAGAATGGATTCATTTTCATGGGGTATGGCCAAAGCTATCTCAAAGACATTTCAAAAAGAGTAAGAATACTTGGCTATGCTTTTACCAAATACTGACCCTAAAAAGGGACTAATAAACATATAAACTGAAATTCATAAATTTGAAACAGAACTGATAGATAAAATGGATTTAATTCTGAGCAGGCCAACCAAGAAAACAAAGGAGAGAGAACAAAAATATACATCATTTAGTGTGAAAAAGTATATATTACTGTAGAAACATAAATTCTTAGAGATGACAAGAAAGAGATCAAACAATGAATATAAATCAGTTACTTTCCCTATGATAAGACAAAGGCTTCACATTGAACAGGAATTTAAAACAACAACAACAACAACGAGAGATACAACTAAAGCAAATAATCTGAAAATTTTAAATGAAAGGAGGCAGAGATCCACCAAGTAAATACAATGAAGTTGGGGCAGCAATAGTATCTGACAACATAGAATCTAAGGCAAAGGATTAAATAAAACAAAGAAGCTTATTTTTAATGGAAAAGAGTACAATTGCAGTGGACATATGCACCTCTCCATGTCAAATAACACTTTTTTTAGGGTGCCTGGGTGGCTCAGTCGGTTAAGCTTTCGACTTCGGCTCAGGTCATGATCTTGCGGTTCATAAGTTTGAGCCCCACATCTGACTCTCTGCTGTCAGTGCAGACCCTGCTTCAGACCCTCCGTCTCTCTCTCTCTCTCTCTCTCTCTCTCTCTCCTCCCCTGCTCATGCTCTCTCTCTGTCTCTCTCAAAAAAATAAATAACATTCATATAACACTTTCTTGTGTTAGTCCAGAAATAAAGGAAAACTAAAAGACATGAAAAACAAATGATCACAATTGGGATATGTATAGGAAAACCCTTGGAAAATCACTTTTTATGGGCTAGGGTTCTTTAACATTGCCGTATGAAAAATCATCCTATTCTTTGAAAACAAATGGAATTAATAAACTGTGGCAGTTTTTCCAAGCTCTATATTCCTACCCAGAAAGACTGGGTAATGTTTGCAAAATTTCTTTGAGCACTAGCTCTATGTCTAGAAATGACACTTGTTTGCTGTTTAATGTTTCTATTAGAGAAAAAGCAAAAGCAAAGATAGTCCCTCCGTTAGTGTTTCAAATCTAATAGCATTACCATGTGATGTCATCCTTCAGCCCTCTAATTCCACCCCAGGGGAAATTTTGCCTGAGGGTTGACACTCCATCGTCTTTGAACTAGCCACCCTATAGAGCCCATCAACACTGACTCCTGTGTCAGGGTAAACTTTTATTCAAAGGAACTAGACTAACATAGAGTCCATGGGACTGCTTGGAGGGAGGAAAAACCAGCTTTATTTTTTTTTTCTTCTTAGCAGAAGGATTAAAGCAATTTGGGTAATATTGTCCTGAGATGTCACATACTCTTACAGCAACAGAACTGCACACTATAGTACAGATGTGTGTGTTCGATTGAAGGAGGCAGGTAGGCAGGAGTGGGACTCATGATTCCACCTCCCATATATCTCCATTCTCTCCCAGGATCAGCCAGCCTCGCGACGTGCAAACACACACAGACCCAGACTGTGAGTGAAGACGTGGCAGGTCAGAAGGAGCACCTCATGCCATAACTCTTCACACTGCAAGATAGGTGCCATGACTGCCCTGTTTAAAGTCTTGGCTGGGAAACTCAGGTGTCCAGGATGTGGTCACTGTGGGTTGATGTGCAGACAAAATGTGATGTGGGTCTAAAAGTTGGCTCCACCACTGTCTGTACAACCTCTGACAAGTCATTCAACTGAGACATTAATGTACATACTAATCCCTGGAGATACAGTGATGATATAGTCATGAAGCTTACAGTTCGGCAGGATCCCGTATGTGACAAGGGAGCTACCTTGCAGGACCATAGGAAGTTTCAATGGGTTTAACATCTGAAAAGTAGGAGCCTGATATAGATTGGGGGCTCAACAATTGCCCCATTTTCTTTACCCTTTTCCTTCCCTCACTGCCTCATTTCCTTGCTTCCTGTGGCCACTCTGTTGCTCCATAGCCCCTCCAAATGAGACTGGGGAGTGAGATGGGAAAAGGCAGAAAATTTATATTAACAAAGCTTTCTATGTTGAAGACCAAAGTACTGGTGAGAGTGGATGCTAACTAGTCTGCTAACAATTTAGCTAAGGGTTTCTCCTGAATATAAACATCTCTGCCCATCAGTGAAATTTTGCCTGAGGTTTGACACATCATGCATTTATCCAGTTCCATCCAGTTAGAGCCAGGAGACACAATTAAAAAAACAAGTCACCTAAGTGTTTGTGCAAACTAATTAGAATAGATTCTTAAAGAGTTGTATGTTTAGTCTTTGTTGTCTTATGGCGTTGACTTTGACACAGACCTCTAATCTTGAAAGTCATATTAAACACAATATTAAACACATATTAAACACACTAAGTTCATATCAAATACATAATGAATAACCTGGCTAATGTAATCTGGCTTATTTCCCTGTACAGACATTTCTTTCCCTACTGAATAATAATAATAATAATAAATAACAACACCAACAATAATGCTCATTTGTATTCAACTTCCACAGTATCTGATCTTCGAATGAATGTAAGCTGCAAGCTCTTCTACCTTTATGACAGCCCTGAAACATTATATGTGAGATCCTGAGCTTTCTCAAAAGGCAAAGGTAAGAAATTTCTCCATGCAAGAAAAATCATTGAGAAATAGAGTGACTCTCTACCTGACCAGCTACAGGCTGATATAAAGAGCTGTGTAACCAATGACATCCTACAAATGCACAGCCATAATTATTTTAGAATTTCAAATGGGAAGGGGAGTGGTGGTGATTTCCTTTTGTTGTCATTGCAGAGGGTCCTGGGGCATCTCCAGGGCAGCAGATTCAGTCCCTTCTCATCACCATATTATGAACAACTCAATCAGACTGCTGCTTCCTGGGTATTTCTTTTAAGTCCCAATTTACCCCCTTCCTGCTTTAAATGACAATATTATTGGTGGGAGTACTAATACTATAGCTATTACTTTGACTACTGCCTTTCTTCAGCACCCTTTCCATGCAAAGCACCATGCCAGTGCATTACTTAATTAGCTTATTCGGTTCTCTCCACTACCCTGTGTGACTGGAATTATCATTGTCTTCATTTTCCGAAGAAGGAACAGGCTTAGAGCTTGTATGAGTTTCCTAGTGCTGCTGTAACAATTACTTCAAACTTAGTGACTTAAAAACAACATGAAGTCATTACCTTACAGTTCTGGAGGTCAGAAGTCTGAAATGGGACACACTGGGCTAAAACCAAGGTGTTGGCAGAGCTGTATGCCCTCCTGGAAGCTCCAGGGGAGAATATGTTTCCTTTTCTTTTCTAGTGTTCTAGAGGGTGCCCATGTTCCTTGGTTCCTGACCCTCATCCATTTTCCAAGCCAGCAATGGTGGGTTGAGCCCTCTCACACTGCATCACTCTGATCTCTCTCTGCCTCAGTTTCTTACTTTTAAGGCCGCTTGTGATTACGGTGGGGCTACCTGGATAATCCAGAATACCCCGCCCCTTTTTAAGGTCAGCTGATTAGCAATCTTATTTTCCCTCTGCCATGTAACATTTTCACAGGTTCTGAGGCTGAGGACATGAACCTCTTTTCAGGGGGCAGATGGGGGACATTATTCTGCCTACCACAGAGATATCACATAACTTGCTACAGGTCATGGAACTGATAAATGGTATTTTCTTGAGTCAAATGTTGGTCTCTTGATTCCAAAGCCTCTGCTAGTAACCCCAACCCACACTGCTGCCCAGTAACATTCTACCAACAGCACCATTTCCTAAGACCCTTTTCTGTGGCAGACACTATCCTAAATACTGGCGGTTCATATATGAATAAGAGTTAACCTCTACCCCAGAAAAGCCCACAAGCTTGGGGATGAGGGGAGAGTGGCTTGTAAATATTAATAAATAATTATAATGGTAAATGAGAAGTATATGTCAAAGACCGTGGGTACACAGAGGAGGGAGTAATTGACTACAGGAGTGGAAGGCCTTGTGGGATGGGGTTGGAGAGGACATGTAATGTGATCTAAAGGATAATTAATTCAGTAGGCAAGGAAGGAGGTGAGGAATGCTTCACGCACAGAGAATGATGATGGGAGAAAGGCTGAACAATGGAAGTGACCATCTGTGGGAAAAATCATTCATTTTGGTGGGATCAGGCTGAATATCTGAGGTGAAAGTGGAAACTAGGTTGGAATGGGTTCTGAGAGAGAAGGGCCTTTCAGGACATACTGAAAGGTCAGGTTTCATAGTGGAGAAAATGGAGTGCCATCAAAAGATTCCAAGGAAGGGAGGATTATGATCAAACTTGCACACTGAGAGTTCTAGTCGGGTATCTTTGCAGAAGATGAATTAGTTGGCAGGTTGGGGGTATGCAGTAGGGGCTGAGGTCAACATCCAGGTGAGAGATGGTAAGAGACAAAGAATGGCCAGTAGCCATGAGAATGGAGGGTAAAAAGCATATCCAAGACATTGCTGAGATGGACTCAATAGACATTAAGACACTAATTGTGAAGGGTTATGGGGCAGATGGTGATAAGGTAAGTGGTGTCAAGAATTACCCAGAGGATGGCACAAAAACAGACACATAGACCAATAGAATAGAATAGAAACCCCAGAACTAGACCCACAAACGTATGGCCAACTCATCTTTGACAAAGCAGGAAAGAACATCCAATGGAAAAAAGACAGCCTCTTTAACAAATGGTGCTGGGAGAACTGGACAGCAACATGCAGAAGGTTGAAACTAGACCACTTTCTCACACCATTCACAAAAATAAACTCAAAATGGATAAAGGACCTGAATGTGAGACAGGAAACCATCAAAACCTTAGAGGAGAAAGCAGGAAAAGACCTCTCTGACCTCAGCCGTAGCAACCTCTTACTCAACACATCCCCAAAGGCAAGGGAATTAAAAGCAAAAGTGAATTACTGGGACCTTATGAAGATAAAAAGCTTCTGCACAGCAAAGGAAACAACCAACAAAACTAAAAGGCAACCAACGGAATGGGAAAAGATATTTGCAAATGACATATCGGACAAAGGGCTAGTATCCAAAATCTATAAAGAGCTCACCAAACTCCACACCCGAAAAACAAATAACCCAGTGAAGAAATGGGCAGAAAACATGAATAGACACTTCTCTAAAGAAGACATCCGGATGGCCAACAGGCACATGAAAAGATGTTCAGCGTCGCTCCTTATCAGGGAAATACAAATCAAAACCACACTCAGGTATCACCTCACGCCAGTCAGAGTGGCCAAAATGAACAAATCAGGAGACTATAGATGCTGGAGAGGATGTGGAGAAACGGGAACCCTCTTGCACTGTTGGTGGGAATGCAAATTGGTGCAGCCGCTCTGGAAAGCAGTGTGGAGGTTCCTCAGAAAATTAAAAATAGACCTACCCTATGACCCAGCAATAGCACTGCTAGGAATTTATCCAAGGGATACAGGAGTACTGATGCATAGGGGCACTTGTACCCCAATGTTCATAGCAGCACTCTCAACAATAGCCAAATTATGGAAATAGCCTAAATGTCCATCAACTGATGAATGGATAAAGAAATTGTGGTTTATATACACAATGGAATACTACGTGGCAATGAGAAAAAATGAATTATGGCCTTTTGTAGCAACGTGGATGGAACTGGAGAGTGTGATGCTAAGTGAAATAAGCCATACAGAGAAAGACAGATACCATATGGTTTCACTCTTATGTGGATCCTGAGAAACCTAACAGGAACCCATGGGGGAGGGGAAGGAAAAAAAAAAAAGAGGTTAGAGTGGGAGAGAGCCAAAGCATAAGAGACTGTTAAAAACTGAGAACAAACTGAGGGTTGATGGGGGGTGGGAGGGAGGGGGGGGGTGGGTGATGGTATTGAGGAGGGCACCTTTTGGGATGAGCACTGGGTGTTGTATGGAAACCAATTTGACAATAAATTTCATATATAAAATTAAAAAAAAATAAAATAAAATAAAGAAAATTAATACATTTAAAAAAATAATAAAAAAATAAAATAACAAAAAATAAAGGAAAAAAAAGAATTACCCAGAGGGGGCGCCTGGGTGGCTCAGTCGGTTAAGCGGCCGACTTTGGCTCAGGTCACGATCTCACGGTCCATGAGTTCGAGCCCTGAGTCGGGCTCTGTGCTGATGGCTCAGAGCCTGGAGCCTGTTCCAGATTCTGTGTCTCCCTCTCTCTGACCCTCCCCCGTTCATGCTTTGTCTCTCGCTGTCTCAAAAATAAATAAACGTTAAAAAAATTTTTTTTAAATAAAAAAAATAAAAAAAAAGAATTACCCAGAGGATCTCTAAGTTAAAGGTACACAGTGACACCTTAAACAGATGTGGAATTTCATACAAACCCACCCTATCATTCATCGCCAAACATATTTGTAAACTCAGTGTCATAGATTTCTGGGGGGGAACAATCTTCTCTCTGGAGCTTGACTTTCTTTACAAAATCATGTAGAAGGAATTCCTAATTATGGCCAAAGTGGTGCTTGATTATGAGGAGTGGGCGGGGGGGGGGGGTGGATATTCATGCGAGAGAAAGAGAGAGAGAGAGAGAGAGAGAGAGAATATTTGGAGGGAAGTATGCCCTTTCTAAAACAACTGGTCATATAACTGAAGAATAAGGCTCCCCTTTCCCTCCTCCACGCAGAACTACTATGAGTGGAGAATCAGCCTTCTGCTTCCCTCCCGAGATACTGACATGTCCCAATTGTCTAAGGAAATCTGGGATAGGTCATCTGATGACCGGTCTGGCAATGGCAAGATCTATTAGGAGGAACTAAATCTTAGGGGTGTATGTGTCTGTGTGTGTACTTGCTTATGTGTTTCTGTCTGTGTTTCTGCACATATATCCATGTGTATGTTCATGGTAGAGTTGCCAGACTTAGCAAATAAAAATACAGAGCACACAGTAAAATTTGAATTTCAAGTAAACGGCAAATAATTCTTTTCAGGTAAGTACACCCCATATGTGTGTTTGTGTATGCAATATTTAAAACTCATCTATCCTAAAATATTGCTCATCATTTGCCTGAAATTCAAATGTAGAACCCATGCTTTTGTGTGTGAATTTGTGTGTGCTGTGTGAGACTCCGTGTTTACGTGTGTTTTGTGTTTGCTTATATGCCTTGGTGTTTGTGTGCGTGTGTGCATCTGGGTTAGCGGATGCCTAATAAGAGATTTAGCCGTTCGTCCCCTGGAAAAAATAGAACTCTTCACATAGAAGAAAAAAAAACAATCAGATTTTTTCTATTATTAATTTTGACTTTGAACAAGTCACAGAAAAGTAAAGAGGTTGAACAGATTCATCCATTTAAATATTTATTGACCATTATAGGAGCAGAAGGTACAAAGGCAAATAATTCATAGAGGGCTCACAGTCTAGAGAAAGGACATCTATACAACGGATGAGGTTACGACGTAGTAAATGCCACGATAATCGTGCCAGCCGAGATCCCAGTGACTGCAGCAATACCTTTCACTTCTTTGTGTCTGTGTAGCCAGGGCAGCATGCAGACAACAGATATTTCAATGTGATGCTTTTATCACTTGGAATCTTTAAATTATGATTATTGGAAGCATGCTTGCTGCTCTGCTAAGCACAGATGATCACCCAGTCATTCAGCTGAGGGAAGCATTGCTCTATTCGTCAGGTTTGTTTGTTTTTAATACTAGCACTATTCGTGAAAGCCAAGAAATGTCCCTGAATTCTTCACTGAAAGCATTTATTAGCAGCCCTCTTGTACTGTAATCTTGGACAGTACACCTTGTAGTTTTAAAGGGCTGCCTGCTTCCCCTGCTAGGTATCCGAGCTCCCTTAGCGTTGGTTCCAGACGTTTCTCTGCCTCTCCTGGATTTTTTGCACTTTTGTTGTTCACCCACCATTTTCAGGACCTGTCTTTCAAATAAAATTAGCTGGGTAAGTGAGATATTGGCCATTCTGGCTTGAAATCTGTCTCAAGTGAGCATTCACACCCCTACAGAAAGCTGCCTTCATGTAATAATTGAGGAATTATGTAGGAGTGTCTGCATCCAATGGTGTATAGTTAGAAGACAGGCCAAGCTGCTACAGCAAAGAAGCCTCAGTGGTGGCAACAAGACAGAAGTGTATTTCTCACTCACATAGTAGTCTGAGCCCAAGCTGTCTTGGCTGACACGCAGTCCCAGAGGGACAAGGAGCCCAGTTCCTTCTGGCTTGTTGTTCTGCTGCCTTCAATCCGTGGCTGCTAGCCCACAGTTGGCTGTCACCAACATGGCGGCATCCCAGTCAGCCAAAAGAGGGAGAGGACGAGGAACACGAGCCCAGTTCCCTTCAAAGTCCAGACTTGGAAGGTACACCAGCACCTCCCCCCACAGATGCAGGTGAGAATGTGAGCTTCAAAAGAGGCCAGAAATATGATCTTCATCAAGCTATCACTGTGGAAGAAAGGAAGAGTGGATATTGGGGCAACTAGTAACCTCTGCCCCAAAATCATCTCCCTTGAACCATTTAGAACACTCAGGGAAAATAGCCTTCAGAATATACCTGTCTGTCTATAGCTGTGCAGAGCAACAACCAACACTAACTGAGCATTTGCTGTGTTCCAGATTCTGTGAGAATCATTCACTGTGTGTTATTTTACTTAATTCTGATAGGCAAAGAGCCTGAGAGGTGAAATGACTTACTCACTGATAATTATTGGTGCTAAAGGGAGCATTTGGTCCCATGACCTTTCCCACATATCACCCTGGGTCATATAATCCACTGGTGACTATGTGAATGCCTTAGCTAGGTGCTGGATTCTTGGTTGCCAGCTCAGAATCACTACCATCCCCATCTACATCTCCTCTGCATTGCAGAAGCAAAGCAGGAACTACATTTCCCAGAATGCCATTCTCTGCAGGATCCAGGTAAAAGCATCAGTGAAAGATATCTGGAAGCAGAAGAGAAGCAAAGGCCTTATCCTGCAGAGGTGATTGTGTCTAGATGCATGGTCAGATGCAGCTTCACAACAGCTTTCCACCAGTTCTTGAGAATTTCTGGCTTTGGTGTTTCATGCTGAGATCATGGAGGGTTGCTTCTCTTTCACACCTTGGCCCTTCCAAAGGTTACATAAATAAACCCCTGATGCTGAGATCATGGAGGGTTGCTTCTCTTTCACACCTTGGCCCTTCCAAAGGTTACATAAATAAATCCCTGATGACTATGTAAAACTCTCCATACCTGCTACACATAGACTGATCCCTCACAGACACAGAACATAAGATGGTGAGATCAGGCAGAATTCTTTGTGTATGGCAGAAAGAACACTAACATTGGAACTGAATGAACTGGGTTTGAATCTAGCTTTCTCAACTCACCAAGCATGTACTTGGGCACACCACTGAAATTATGAGAGCCTCCACATTTTTCATTTATCAGATGGAACACCATTATCTATAAAATCATTGGGAGGATCACATGTGGTAAAATATTATAACAAGTAACACAACACGATAGTAGAATATTCTTGTCATTATTACTTAAAATAATAATAACCAAGCATATTATTCACATTCTCATGTAATTCTAAAACAACTCTCATTACTATTATCGTTCCTATTTTACAAGTGACAAATCTAAGAAACAGAGAACTGAATTACCTTACAAGTGACTCACAGCTAGCTCCTGACAAAACCAGAAATTGAACCCCTGTCTCTAGTTCTAGAGCTCACACTCTTAACCACTATGTGTTGAGCTTCCTGTTAATACACATTTCAACTAGCTTGTTTATTTCCGCCTTCTTCCTCAACAAAGAGTTTACTAGAATTGCCAACAAGAACTAAGTCCAGGGAAGAGACTTTATGGGCATCCACTTATGTGGAATAATGTCCTAATAATTTCAAGAATCCAATACAGAATTGGTCCATCTGGTAAGGTGCCTCGTCCCTGAGTACTTTCAAGACAAAGCTCAAGGAAAACATACTTAAAGGCAGTAGTGCTCAGCCTGGGACGACTATAACCTCCAGAGGACAACTGGCAATGTTTGCAGACATTGTCACGTCTGGGGATCAAGTAATAACAGCATCTAGTGGGGAGAGGCCAGGGATGTTTCTGAATACACTCCAGTGCACAGGGCAACCTCCCTCCCTGCAAACAACGAATTATCTGGCCCTATTCAACAGTGTTTCTGTTGAGAAATTCTGCATCACAGGAAGTGCCGTGAGGTTTTTAGCTCCTGATATGTATTACATGGGGCATTCTCTAAGATTATGTTATCAAATATGGTAGTCACTTGCCATGTGTGACAATTTAAATTAAATTAAATTAAATCAAACATTTAATTCCTCATTCACACTAGCCACACTGCAAGTTCTCAGTGGCCAGATATGACTAGCAGCCATTTTATCAGACAGTACAAATTTATAGAACATTCCATTATCTCAAAAAGTTCTTTCAGACAGTGCTGCTGCAAGAACTTCTTACTCCAAAATTCTATTAAATATCTCAAGCTACAGTTCCTTGCATGTTATGAGAAACCAAATATTAAAATGATGATTTTTAAAACAGATAAAATAGGGCATATTTACTTATATTGTAAAAATGATCTTTTAAATGTGAATGTTTCTAATATTAAAAATGATCTTCTAAATGTGAATATTTCTAATATATTTGATGGCTTATCTCCTTGTTAAAAATCTGATTTATTTGGTTATAGATCATTAAAACTGGGAAGAGAATAGAAGCTTAAAGCTAGAATTGGCAAAACCGCTATAAATTGAAGCTCAAGAAAAGGACTTGAGACAGCTCTGAAATTGCTATGTAAACCAAAGATTTTTTATGAAGTTGTAGAATTTCTTAGTTTAAAATAGGGTCTTCCTGGAGTGCTTGGGTGGCTCAGTCAGTTGAGTGTCTGATTCTTGATTTCGGCTCAGGTCATGATCCCAGGGTTGTGAGATCGAGCCCCCCTACCCCGTCAGGCTCTGAGCTGTGCTAAGCATCGAGCCTGCTTGAGATTCTCTTCTCTCTCTCTCTCTCTTTTTCTCTCTCTCTCTCCCTCTGCCCCTCTCCCCAACTTGTGCGTGTGTGCACCTTCTCCCTCTCAAAAAATTAAAAATTAAAATTAAATGGGGTCTGCTTAATATTTTTGGTTCAGATTTGTATAATTGTTTTTAGGGAACACAAAGTTCTTGGGGAATCTGATGAATGGTATTGATCCCCTATTCGCAAGTGGGACCATGTACACATAGATACGTACTGATACAATTTTCTTTACAATTCATGCATTCAATCACTTCATAAAGCTTAGGTAAACCCTGTGTTTTCCAGCTGATCTCTCCAGATGAGGAACTTGAGGCCCTGGGAAATGAAGTGTCATGTCCAAGTTTACACAGTGACGGAACCTGAATCAGAAGGTGGATATTCTAAATTTCAAACCTTATACATTCATTAAGAAATACTAGTTTCTATAAAGTAGCAAAGAAATTAATCAACTGTGTGATATAAGATGTACTATCCAAAGTCTTCTGCTTGGCCTCTCTGAAGGGAGGGAAGGGGATAGTGCTTAAAAAGCAATGAAATGTTTTCCAAAATTGCCAGAGGGCAGAATACAGCCGATTCAGTACTCCATGGTGTGGATTGTGTAGCTCTGAATGAAGCAACATGTTCTGTAATTTCTGGTTTTTATCAGAATGTTTCTTTTTTGAGAATCCATTGCCTTTCTCCATACAACATGTTCCCAGTAATAATAATACGAGCTCCTCACCAACATGCCTCCATATTTCTCATCAAGGCTTAGGAAGCAGTTTGTGAATTCCCTCTTGAATAGCTCATTAAGTTATTTGCTTTGGTTCCTGCCTCCTATCTCCTGTGTTCTGTGTCCTTATTTGTCCTTTTTCTTAAAAGCCAACAAAGAGCCAAGAAACATCCCTTATGTAAAATTCCAAGATTTTACTCCTGAGCTTAATTATACAAAGTCGTGCCTGTTCTATACTTATGGCTTTTCAAAGTGTGCCATTATGTAGAACAGCAAGCACAAGCAAAAGGTAGCAAAGCTCATTGAAAGTCTAATCCACGAAGCGCTGTCCCTATTGAAATACTGTAAATAGAAATAATATTCAGGAAAACAGAGATTTCCTCTAAAGCTGTGCCCAACTCATCTATTCACAAACCTCAAACTAAGTTCAGCAAGTCAAGTACACTTAGTCCAATGTCTGGAACATAGCAATGAGTTAAAAAAAAAAAATGTGTGGAGTGAATACACTATTTTTATTTCCCCGTTTGCCATTCACTCTTTGTTCTCCATCCTCTTCTTTTGGTCCCTGTCCTGACCCCTGTAGACCACATCGCCCAGGCTTTCTTGCCAGGTGGCCACCCGTTGGCTACAGGCAATGAGAGGTTGGAAAATGGAAAGACAGACACAGTAAGTACCTCTTCCCGTGCCCCTCTCCTGCACTTTGCTTCTGGTATGGCTGTGTCCTCCACAACCACAACTCCCATTGTGTGGCCCCTTTCTATGGCACCAGCTCTTCCCAGGCTCCAGAAGCTGTACTGTCTCCTCTTGCCCCTTTTGGTCTAAGACCCAATTAACAACTTCCTACACTGCTGGTTCCTGGATGGCTCCACATCCTTTTTTGTTCCTTCGACCCTGCACATGTCTCAGCAAACCATTTGTCTTAGTAAGCTTGGGCTGCTATAACTAAATACCATAAACTGGGCGGCTTAACACACAGAAATTTATTTCTCACAGTTCTGGAGGCTGGGAAATCTAAGGTGAAGGTGTAGTCTGATTCTGTGGTGAGAACCCACTTACTAGACAGCTGTTTTTTGGCTCTAAGTTTACATAGTGGAAGGGATGAAAGATCTCTCTTAGTGGGAAGGTCACTAATCCCATTCAGGAGGGCTTCGCCTTCATGATCTGATCACATCCTAAAGCCTGCCTCCTAGTGCCACCATTTTGAGGGGTAGGACTTCAACATATGAATTTTAGGGGGACCCATTCAGCCCATAGCATCCCTTCATTAAAATGGAACCAGATGAGGGGTGCCTGGGTAGCTCAGTCAGATAAGCATTTGATTTCAGCTCATGTCATGATTTCCTGGTTGGTGGGTTCGAGCCCCACATCGGGCTCTGTGCTGACAGCTCAGATTCTGATTTTGCTTCTATGCCTCCCTCTCTCTCTCTCTCTCTGCCCCTCCCCTGCTTGTGCTCTCTCTCTCTCTCAGAAATAAATAAAAAAACTTAAAAAATTGAACAAGATGAGTTAAATTTTGTTCTTCATTATCGGTGAATAAGTGAAAAGATTTAGAAAACCAGCTTTAAACTAATGTTGAATGTTTAATTTTTAACATTAAGGAATAAAGCTATAAATACTAAAATCACTTCCCAATATATTAAAATTTCAATTACTGAAATGTTATCTACAAATAAGTTTTAATTTACAAAAATTTATACTCACATTTATATAATATATGCCAGGGATCAGGGGCAGGTAATATAATTCAGAAAACTGATCTAGGTGTCAAGAAAAAAAAGTGCTAAGAGCATTAATAAATGACAATTGGCAATTAATTTATACCTCCATTATCAACTAGAGGTTTACTTCATGTATGTATATGTATATGTATATGTATTGTAAATAATCCCCACCAATCATAAAATTGACACAACTGGTATATCATCTAAGGTCCAACTTCCAAGTTAGAGCAAAATCTTCTCATATCATAACTACATAGGTTTAGGGAGGTGGGGTCCAAGCGGGGCTGGAACGTAGGCTGGAGTCAGTTTCAGGTTATAGGTATGAGCCATAGGGAGACACATCATAGCCAAAAGGATTGGTTATCCATCAGGAAACAAGGCTTGAATGACTTTAACGTAGAAGGTAGGTTGAAAGCCAGAACCAGAGTTTCAGGCCCGGAGACACCAGTCTGTCTTTGAATGAATGTTCTCTTTCTTCTTTCATAAACATACTCCCTCTCACACTGTTGCTCACTCTCTTTCACTGTGACTCTCTCTCATTATAGTCCATAGTATTTATTTTTCTTATTTTTTTCTTATTTTTCTTACCATTCTAAAAAGTAAGAGATAGTCAACATAGAAAAAATACCAAAGAAATAAAGATAAGCAAAAAGAAAATAAAACATAAAATGACCAATAATCTTTTCATACTGAGATAACTAGTTTTCACAGTTTGATGCATACACTTCAATACATGGGTGATTGATGGCAAGCAAGGTGAATAAATGATAGGTGGTATTTCCTAGCCAAAAATAATCGAATGTACATGTTTTATAACTTGCTGTTTTCACTTAACAGTATGTTTTAATATCTTTCCAGGTTATTGCCTACCGTTCTGCAGCATCATTTTTATAGCTGAAAAATATTCTATTGTATGAATTTGTCATTGTTTACCCAATTCTTGGAAATTTAAATTCTTTTCCATATTCCCCACTTTTAACCATGCTATAAAAGATATCCTTATAATTTTTGCTACTTCAATAGCAGGGTTATTGTTATTATCTAGATACTTTAGAGTAATGGCAAAGAGCTTTGCCTACTCTTCTTACCCCTGAGCTATGGCTGTGATTACAAACAAACACAATAATCATAGGATCAGCTTAGTTTTAAAGGGATATTCAGTCCATTGTTGCCATTGTTGCCATTGTTGCAGGGCCCCCTGTTATCAGTATCCCTTTCCGCACACACTGTTATATTGACCAGGTAATCTGGGGAAATTAGTTAACATTTTATTCAGTATTTCTTTTTTTCTTATGAATATAAAGTGGCAGAATGAAAGGAGACACATTCTTTTCTAATTCTCTCACATACCCACATACACACACTAAATGTAATGCATTTCACAAATGTGTGAGAGAGTGCATGTATACATGGCGGACTGTCTCTACTGATGCCTCATGCTGTTCCTACCGTGGGCATGATAGGCAGAGTGTATATGCCAAGGACAGGACTGGGAATGAGGAGCCTCTGATTGCCTGGGTCCAACTCTCAAGTCAGCTGCCTGTCATGTCCTCTTGATTACCTCCTCCAAATGTGACTACCATTTATTGAGCACTTACTATGTGCCAGGGGACTTTATATGGTTATCTTATTTAATCCTAACAACGTTATGAGAATGAGGCAATTGAGGAAGAAAGATTTTATAACTTAACCCAGATCACAAGGCTATTAGGTAATAAGTGTCATATACCAAAGCATGTTTCTCAAATATTACCAAGAAGTTTGCCACTAGGAACATTGGGAAATGAAATCCAGACTGTATTTGTCCAAATAAATAAATAAATAAGTAACCAACCAAGCCAAATCAAAATGGGCATTTGCTGTGTAATTTAATAGCCTAGATCCTTATTTGGTGATGTCGCAAAACAAAATAACTTTAATCCAGGTTCCTCTCCCATCCCCAAAAAAATTTCAGTAAAAATGATTTATTAACATCTGAATGTGGTTGTTAACAAGGTCCTGGAGAACACTGCAGGGTGGACTTGTTTTTACTTATTCTTCTTTGAATGCTGTGAGCTTTTTCCTGTCTCTGTTCCTTCATGTATAGAATCCTATTTCTCTATAGTTCCCTTCCCCTCCTTTTAAAAGTATTTATGCCATAGTTACATCTCCCCCATTTGAAAGTGAACCCTGTGAGAGTGAAGAAAGAAAGAAAATCAGCATTTGAATGCCTGCAATGAATCCCACCGAGAAATTCATACACATTATTTGAGTGGGCAGGAACCAAACCCAATTCCTCTTTATAGGTGCTGTGCTTATTATACGGCATGGTTTTGCAGCCTGTGGGCCAACACAAACCGCTTCTTTTGTTCTGTCGACTTTGATGCACTTTGTCGTATGTGTGCATATTTACGTTTTCAAAATCATATATTAATCGACTTGGTACCATAAGGCAAAGTCTGAAACTAACAGACTGTTGATGTAATGCAAAAGATACAATGAAGATACTAAAATGAAACTAGGATGTAGACACCTAAAAGATCCCCAGGGAAATGCTTCAATAACAACGTGGAACTTCGTGAATTAGGAGAGCGGAAATGGATGCCACAGGCAGAAGAACAAACTGAGTTAAGGAGGGCCCATCATTATGATGATTTAGTACAGAATCCACTTAAGGGGAAAACACTTGGGGATGTGGGAAGAAGAAGAGGATTGAGAGGAAGCAAATTGACATTCCAGTCCTTCTCTTTGTGGCTGTTAAGAGAATTCTGGTCGTACCCGCAGGGAATTAATTATATGTCATAGTAATAGTTAGACTCCACTCATATCATAGTCTTGCCTTGTGGTCAAATTTACTAATCGCTGAAAATTGTCCTGCATCCAGTACTAACTTTCTGAAAGGGAAGTAAACCCTTAGACCACAGATGGACCTTACTGCCCTTGGTTTATGATCTTCCATCATTATGCTGACGGTTGGCAGCCTCTCCGGCATTTTCTCTAAATGTCTCAGTTGAAGGGAAAAATGGGCTTTTTTATGGCTCTGGATCTATCTTCTGTCACTGAATTTATTTCCTCTTTTGGGCCCTGGATCCTGTTCTTTCCCTCCTGCTAACCACTTTTGTTCATTAATTACCCCTTTCTCACATTTATCTTTAACCTTCCATCTCCAAGCTCTTCCATATTTACAAAAACCAACAAATAAACAAACAACCACAAAGAAACTACTACCTTATATGCCTATGTCCTAACCAAACATCTTGGAAATTTTTCTACATTCCTTATTTCCAATTCTCCACCCCCTTCTGTGCCAACGCTCCCCTGAAAGTCCTCTCAGCAAGCTGATCAATGACCTCCTAATGCCAAACCCAGTCCTTTTTTTGCTTGACATCTTTGTAGCATTTAACAATTGAATACTTTCTCATTTTTAAAACTCTTTCATGTATTTGCTTCCACAAACTCAATTCCATCTACTCTTTTCTTATCACTTCTCCCCTGGGTTTCTGCTAAAGGCATCTTTATAAAATGGATTTCCTACTTCTTAGTTTTGCCTTTGTCCAGTCTACTCTTCTTGCTCGGTGCTAGAATTTGCATTTTTGAAGTGAAATCTGTCACCCCTTAATGATGTCCTATTGTTTTCAGGATAAAGTTTAAATGCTGTCACATGGCTGGTAATGTCCTCTTAATCCAGCCCCGCCTTACTTGCTGAAAAGGAAATTGCTTGCCCCAGACTTCTTCACTTTCTGTTCCCTTAAGCTGGAACCAGACATTGCAGTGACCTGTTCTCAATTATGCACCGGTGGCTCCTGACCATCACATAGCAAAGCTATTCACCAATCTAGGCTAGCAAGACAACTCCATGAGAGAGAAGATCTATCTTATTTGGGGTGTTGTACTTTGGGGTTATTACTTTACCCTAGTCTTTACTGAAACTAGTTAAACTGGTTTCTCCTCATGCCATGTGGCCCTCATCTTGAATTGGATCCTGTGTTCCATTCAAACCAGGCTAGTTGCATTTCCAAAGCGTCCACATTCTCGTACTCTCCATGTTTATGTACGTGCTGTTCCCTCTGTCTAGAGTCTGCCCCTCTCTATCTCTGCCTTACTATTCTTATTCATGACTTAGGACTCCAGTCGAGTGTCCGTCCCCATTTGAATCCTTCCCTAATATGCCCCTCACCCCCGTACTTTGCCCCCACAGCACTCTGTGCATTTTACCACAAGGTCTGTGATCACTGGTTTACCTGTGTGTTTTCCCTCTGATTATGAGCATCTTGATGGCAGAGGTGATCTTGTATCTCTGGCATATAGTTGGGGCTCAGCAAATGTGTACTCAGTGAGGAGTCAGAGAAGCTCAGTATGTTCCAAGTTTCCCTAGAGGAAGTCTGTGTGTATCTGTGAATATGTGTACATGTGTCTGGGATTGAGCCATCTTAACAGAAGTACCAGGAGCCTAACAGCCAGAGGCTGGGAGTGTAGCCAGTATCTTTAGAGAGTGCTGAAGGAGCAAGCTGGGACTAAGGGTTCAAATGCCAAGTCCAAGGATCAGGAGCCAGGGAGATCAGGAGGAGAGTAATCAGGACAGTCTTATAGAAAGAAGGATAATGGCCCCTACAGATTCCATGTCCCAAACCGCTGAACCTGTGCATATGTTTGGCTACATGGCAAAGGAGACCTAATGGTGCAGATGGAATTAAGTCTGCTAATCAGTTGGTCTTAAAATAAGGAGATTGTCCTGGATAATCTAGTGGGCCCAATGTAATTCCGGGGGTCCTTAAAAGTGGTATATTGAGGCAAAAGATGGAGAAAGCAGAGAGATATCAGGGTAAGAAAGATTCAGTCTAATATTGCTGGCTTTGGTGATGAAGAGCAGCCATGAGCCAAGGAATGAGGGCAGCCTCTAGAAGCTAGAAACAGTAAGAAAGTGGATTCTCCCTTAGAGCCTCCAGAAAGGAAGACAGGCCTGCCAACACCTTGATGTTAGCCCAGTGAGACCCATTTCACACTTCTGACCTCCACATCTGCAAGATGATAAACACGTGTTGTTTTAAGACACTGAATTTGTGGGGCGCCTGGGTGGCGCAGTCGGTTAAGCGTCCGACTTCAGCCAGGTCATGATCTCGCGGTCCGTGAGTTCGAGCCCCGCGTCAGGCTGTGGGCTGATGGCTCAGAGCCTGGAGCCTGTTTCCGATTCTGTGTCTCCCTCTCTCTCTGCCCCTCCCCCGTTCATGCTCTGTCTCTCTCTGTCCCAAAAATAAATAAATGTTGAAAAAAATTAAAAAAAAAAGACACTGAATTTGTGGTAATTTGTTGCAATAGAAAGAGAAAACGAATAAAAGTATCACCAACTGAATGAACTTGGACAAGACACTTAATCTCCCTAAACCTCCTGCCTCATCTTATTAACAGGGATCATACTCATTCTGTGATTGTGAGGATTAAATGAGATATTGTATCTAAAAATCTTGGTAAAGTGCTTGGCACAGAGTAAGTACTTTGTGAACAGGAGTAATTGCTGTTATTATCATCATTGTTATTGTTCACTAATTTGCCCAATACCTCTAGGGTAGAGGGGAAGGAAGAGACAGAGACAAAAACATGGGAAACAACACAATAAATGTCTATTTTGGAAATCTGCAGGCATATTTGGTTTTAGCTCTCTTGTAATGTGTCTTCTTAACTCACAGAATGTGCTTCATTTCCTTCTGCTCTCTCTCTCTTGCTTTAGGTATTAAGATCTATTTTAAATTTAGTCATTTCAAAGCCTCCTTGGCATCGTGTAAATGTCGCACCATTAAATATATATTCAATGAGCGCTCGAGCAGGCTGCCTTCCCCGCCAAGAAATGGAGTCCCGTAGGTGGGCAGGTGGAGGAACTGACAGACACCCCCCCCCACGCCCCTCCACCCCCACCCCCCCGACAAGCCCATCAACTCTGCTGTCCTTACTGAGCAGAATCACGTTTTATGAGCTCCAAATCAGGATGTGTGGTCTGACAAGCACGTTTTCTCCCGAGTTCTAATTTAGTTTTATGAAAAGGTTTTCACAGGTATTAAATTAAATCACATGAAATTTAGTGGATAGTCTTTGCTGCAAAGAATAAAATCTCCAGTAAAAAATTCAGGGAAAACATGTATCAGTTTTTATAATATTTGAAATTTGAATTCTCTGTGACAATCTAGACTGTAAGGTTTGGTGGCCATCTGGTGTGGAGGGGTGCAGTTTGCTTCTATTGTGTTTTGTTTTCCTTTGCTCTCAGGTATCCCCTTCCCTGACTCTTACCCCTGAGTCATGCTGCCCCATTCTAATGACGCAACCCTCATGAACTGCCAGACATAGAACGCCAATTCCTGGGTGAAGGAATAGATGTGTGACACCAGCTTGGCTGATCATGATACGCCTTCACCCTGGCCAGTGATTGGCCCCATGGATAGGTCCATGATCCAAATGGAGCCAATTTCATACAGACAGATGAAGAACATGACTTTCTTTCCCCTAGAATAAGAAGCAGTGGAAAGCTATGTAGGAGTTGTTGCCCACCATGTTTGCCACCACAAAAAGGAAACACATCTGCAGGAAGTGAATGGGGCCAAAACCAGAAAGAGGCAGGACTGAGAAGTGGAGAGGAGAAAAAAAAACAAAAACAAAAAACAAAACAACCCGAATGACATCTCTGAGCCCTCAGACCCAGCAGTGCCTAACACCACTTATTCCCCATCCTTCTCTGTACATGAGCCAATAAATCTTTTTTAAGTGGGATTTCTGTCACTTGAAATTGAAAGAGCCCTGGCTAATACACAGGGTTATTGCAAAAACACTGTCGAAAAGAGACCTCAGAAAAACCAACCCAGAGGTGGGCCAAACAGACACAGGAAGAAAACAGAGTGATATAGCAGGCGATAAGGCGGGGAAGAGCATGAGACTCAGAGTCAGAACAGCAGGGTTTATATTCCAGCTCTGCCATTTACCAACGACCTTGGAAAAAGTAAGGTGCAACCTTGGATGACAGCGTAACATTTCCACTTAATGGTCTATAGAGTGGATGACTATCCTATTGTTGCCATATATAACATGATGCTCTGAACACTCTTTGTAAATGTTAAGTGCTTGAAAATGGCACTTATTACATAGAGAGCAGCACCATAAAAAAGACTGTGGATTGAAACATAGACTGAAAAGGAGAAGCTAGGCTGTAAGTCACTGAACTCTTGAGAGAGAAATATGGAAACCAGTTAATGGTTGGATCTTCTATAAGGTATCTCAAGGTCAGACAATACTGAATGTCAGTGGTTTGAGTAAAAACATAGGCAAAATCTATGCAAAAACTAGAAAACAATTCTAAGGCTGTGTGTGGGATAGGAGTCAGAAGAAAGAGAAGAAAAGAGAACCAACACTTGTGAGATGTCCACAGTATCTCACTTGTATACCACGCATGCTCTCACATAACCCATGAAGTAATGCTGCAAGTGTCAGGTATTAGTGTCCCCAGTTTAGACTTGGGGAAAACAAGGCTCAGTGCTTACAGTCAAGCCAAGATCTTAAGATTCTACAACTGGATCGCTAGACTATTCCACTGTCCATAAAATACAGTTGAGCTAGACTCTGGAGCTTAGGTGAGGATATGCTTAGTTTTCTTTCCAGATTATAAAGACCAATAAACCAATATTTTAAATAAAATTTTAAATTTTAAAAATTTTGTTGGGAATGGTTTTCTGCTAGATTTAAAGTCTAGTGCTTTTAGTAGTTACTAGAAGTGTGTTTCTCTTCATCTGGGTGTCAAGAATCATGAAGGGTCTGAGATTTTAGCCTGCTTACACACAAATTAACTAGCCTGTTACTATTTTGTGGATGCTGGCAGAAGACATAAGACTCGTGGCCAAAGAGACAAAGACCTTTATGATTCATGGCAAAAGCAGTAGTCAGAGCTTTATGTTGGTTTATGTTGGTTGGTTCCCAATCCCCACCACCAAGGCCCATGAAGGAGACAGAGAAAGCCCATGGCGAGTGCCCACACATGGCATAGGTTACATTACAGGAGGGGAACACTAAAACTAGGGATTTATTGCTTTTATAGCAAGTGAAGGCAAGACTGTTCTTTGTTTGGGGGGAGATGTTACCATCATCCCTCAAGATTGCCTTCTGCAAACACAACTCTGAGAAATATCCTACGTATGGAGGAGGCTGGGCCTTGCATTTTGGGCATACCCAGCAAGAATGTGTAGGGAGGCTGAGGGCCCACGGTGAATTGCCTCTCCCAGCACTGAATCCTTCTCTAGACAACAATGAGGTCTTGTTGCTACTTACCCTCTCCAACTGCAGTTTCATTCATTTGCTCTCCATTGAGATCATCCCTTGCACATATCTCTTTCTTGTTCTGCTTCTCTTTCTTGTTCTGAACTACCAGAAAATTACCTTTCTAGTATCTCTAGTTAGGGCAGGCTACAAGGGATACTCCCTTCTGTGAATTTGAGGACAGAAGGACAGAAGCAGCTATTTTGTCATGTTCTCCCAGTTAAACGAAATACTAATCTACTACCAATCTAATACCAATGCTACTGTGAAGGGATTTTATAGATGTAAACTGTAAACGGTCTTATCAGTTGACTTGAAATTCAACAAAAGGGAGATGATTGTGGATGGGCCTTACTTAATCAATTAAAAGCCTCTTAAAAGAGAGCTTAGGCCTTTCCTGAGCTAGAGACCACAGACAGCAGCTAGCTTCTCAGTGGTTCCCCTTTCCCATTAGATCCTCCTTCCTACCTGCCTGCCTGTGGACAATAAGTTTCAGCTTGGACCCGTGGGTTTCTAGCCTGACATGGTCTTTTGTTCTCAACTTCCTATCCTATGGACTTTGGGGTAGCTAACTTAGTCCCCACAATTATGTAACTCAACTTCTTGTAATAAATACCATAATATATTAAGAAGAATTCACATATTATGTATGCATTTTTAAATGTTTAGTTATTTTTGAGAGAAACAGAGAGACAGAAAGAGAGAGAGCAGGGAAGGAGCAGAGAAGGAGGGAGAGAGAATCCCAAGCAGGATCTCCTCTGTCAGCACAGAGCCTGATGTGGAACTCAAGCTCACTATCTTGAGATCATGACCTGAGCTGAAATCAAGAGTCAGACGCTTAACCGACTGAGCCACACTGGCACCCTAGCATATTATATTTATCATTAATATTTTTATTAATTAACCAATAACTAACACATTTTATATTAATATTTATAATGTATACAAATCATAATAAATATTATAATCCATAATATTTACAATCAACGTATGTATCCTACTGGATTTTCCTCTCTAATTGAACTCTGACCAATATATGTGCCATTTCATGGAAACTGCTCATTTAATGAGACTGAGACCTCCTTCCTGCCAAATTCAATGGCATTCTTAGTCCTCATTTTGAATGACACCTCACTCTTTAGGTTGCTTCTTCTTTGGTGTTAGAAATACCATTGAGGCTTTCTTCCCAGTACATTTCCTATTCTGGTTGTCTTATTCCTCTAACCTTAGTCATTTTCCTAAGAGTATTCTTGCCGTGGTATATCTCTTCCTTCTTTCATGCAGGTGGCCTTCAATCATCATGGTCTTTACTATACTATATATTGGTCATACCAATGACTCAAACATATTCCTCTCATTTTCACCATCTCAGAGTCTTTATTAGTGCAACTCTTGCCCAACCCAGTTCATGAAAGATGCATCAAAGAGGAGACCAGCTCCAAGGCTGTTTGAATCTTCCTCCCCTCTGGACTCTAGAGAAACTGCCTTCATGGTTATGATAATGCTGATAAATGAAATTATCATTTATCGAGACTTGATATGTACTATACACTATTTAAGGTGCTTTACAAACATGATCTTATCTAATGCTTCCAATATCCTTATGAAGTCAATATTATGATTCCCTTTTTGTTCTTACACATTTTAGTATTATTTGTTCTAGTTCTGTGAAATATGATTCCCATTTTTTTTTATGAGAAATCTGAGAATTGGGGAAATGTTATGTAATAGGTCTTGGGACCCACAGCCAGTAGATGTCAGAGTTAGGATTTATATGCTCAACCCAAGTTCCAAACAACTGATAATACTGCCTCTGTCAGAACATATGGACAGTGAGGGCATAATCATCAAAGACCATTTACATTTGTAGAATCTGGCCAGGCATGGCAGACTTGAGCAGGTAGCTTCATCTTAAAAGCTGGCAGTAGCCTTTGGGTGACTATTGAAACCATTATAGCCATGAGTCTCATCTAGCTGGTATAATCACAACTGTTCTTTGCCCGTGGCTCCTAATGTAGCTTTGCACATTCTCCGAATACCACTGTATACCCTCAGACAAAGGATGGCAAGATCTTTCCCTTGCCAAGCTGTCTGTCTCCAGTCATGGACAACGACCCAGCTTCCAGACCATACTACTGTCTCACTGCTACTGCTTTATCACTCCTGATCTATGACCTTGAATCCGAATCTGAACCACACCATATTTGGCAGACCACTAGCCAATAGTCCAGGGGATTTAGTGGTCATTCCCTCTGATGTCAAGTCAGTGTAGTGTTTTTGCAGAATCATGGTGCTTAAGGCATCCTGCAATAGAAAGCAGTAGAACACTGATGCCAATAAGAAAAAAATTGCCTTCTTCCCAAACAATAATTTTTTGGCAATTATTTTAGTCTTGGCTAAAGCCTGTAAATTTTTGGCTCAGTATTTACTTTATGGGCCAATCATCAAATCCTGATGTGGCTATGAATAAAGATTATGTAGAATATGAAGAATAAATTACAAAGATGGCCATGGAAGCCTTGCAAAATCGAAAGGCATATGTGCCAGGATGGCAGAACATCTTGGCAGATATTTCCCTTGGAAGAGGGGGAATAAGGTAATTATTTCCCTACTCTTGGGACTTTACTTTCTGCTTCTTTGAAGAAGTCCTTGACAAATATTTTACATTTATCCACTTCCTTTTGTGGTAGTTTGTTTAAACATTTATTTCAGTTGGTTGTGAATTTATTTCAGTATTTTCAGAAGTTGGTCTGACAAGTTCACTATATCAATTACCCCAGCCAGTAAAGGGACCACTTCCCACCTTCTTTGTTAGTTCAGTGACATGAAGAGCTCAAAAATGCCTTGGAATAGCCTCAGCTCCCAATTTAGTTGAGCTGTGATGCTGTTTTCTGATGGAACATTTCTCCTCAGAGTACAGATCTTAAGGTTCTGGGGATAACATCAAACAATACTGCAGCCACTCTCATTTCTCTTAGTTCCCAGGCCTTTGCATTCTGGCTACAGAGAACATACCACCAGCTATTGACCACTGGTTTAAGACACCTGCTTGTGAAAGATTTTCTTCATCAGGCCATTCCATTAATATCAAGTCATCTGCTTCTGGGTGACAGGAGAGTCATAAATGCTAAAGGTAAGAGTCCTTTGCCACACATCCTTTGCCACCAAATAAGTGCTTTTGTGAGATACCATGTCAATGGATAAGGCATCTGTAGGTCCACAAATAGGAATGCCAGCAGAAGAATTCTGATAAAATAAAGCCAAAGTGTATCTGAGATACACATTTATGCCTGTGAGGACAAATCACTGTCTACTCTGCGCTTTATTAAAGACCACGGCTGCTGAAAAGCTGGGCAATCAACAGTGGCCTTGGCCAAATAAGCTTCGGGGATAAGAAATCCATAATAAGCCTCCATCTTTGCCTCTATTTCCACTTTCTACATGGGCTCATTGAATAAGCACCAATGTTGCCAAAAAAAGGAGAGTGACTGACAGCCACCTTTCCTACCTATTTATTGAAAGCATTTACACATCAATAGCTGAAAAACCAGGTGCCAGGAGTGGTTATTGATTTTTTTTCCTAATAAAGATATATCCAAAACCTCAGCTGTGATTGCCATAACCACCTTATTAAGTCTGGAACAATCTACCATTATTCTCTAAGACCCATCTGGCTCTTGGATCTGCCAAGCGGGGATGTGGTAGGAATAATCACCCCTGCATCTCCCAAGTCTCTGATGGTGGCACTAATCTTTGCAGTTCCTCCAAAGAATGCCACATTGCATTGAGCTTATTATTTTGGGGCTTCCACTTGGCTCCTCCTATTATACAATCTTCATTCCACATAATAGAGAGCTAATGTGAGTATTCTGCCAATTGAGTATATCACTTTTCTGAAAGTGGGAAAAATAACCAGATGAAAATTGGGTAAGAGAAGACACTTGTGCTTGCCAATGATTACTAGTGGCTTATCCCTTTCCCTCTGCTCCCATCTAGGAGGTTATCTATGCACTCCTCAACTTTGAACAACCCAATCTTGGAATCTTGTTTTTTTCAGAGGCTGTGTCCTGGGCCCACTTCTCCCAGTACTAATTACTATGTAAGTCAAGATTCTGGCAGGGAACAAGTGGTACATCCAAATTAGGGTAATTGGAGAATGTAATAAAGGGATATTTTACAAAAGTGTGGGTAGATTTAACAGAAATCAATAAGGGATAGAGAAGCCACACAGAGTTAGCAACATCAGGGAGCCACCCCTGGAACTCAAGAAGAGGGAATAGTTATGGGGACTGAGAAAGAGCTGTAACCTCCAGTAAGGATTACAGCCACTGCTAACCTGCAGCCTAATAAGGAGGGAGCCAGAGAAATTAATACCCTGACCTCAAGATACCCCAAGCCAATAGGTTTCCCACCCCCAGTAGACCAATTCTCTCTCTCTTCAGGGAATCTTAATTCCAAAGAAGACATTGCAATGGCACTGTCCAAAACTGACCATGCTTGAGCTCTCCTACTTTCCAAACTCAAGTTGGTCAGCCTTTTCTTCAACTCACTGAGCTACCTTCCTCCTGCTGTAACTCTTTCTTTCTGTTTACTTTTGGCTAAATCAATCAGAGCCATTTCCAGTAACAACGATAATTTGAGTCTCGGGTGGCGAAAAAGTAGAAAATGTTTCTAAAATTTCCAAAACCTAACTTCTGGCCAATAATTAATTCCACTTAATATTCCCATTCAAACTATTTTCCATAGCTAGAGCACGTTTCAAGTGCTGAATCCTGGAGGATGAGCCAATGTGTCAAAAGAAAAGACAAGGGAAGCAAAATGATCTGAACTTCACCTTCCAATGATTTATAAAATGAGACATGAAGGTTATAAGACAAGTCCACTCACATCAACAATAAAGTGAGCAGAAAGAGGTTGTACTAGGATCTGATGAAAGAAAGACACCAAAAGCTTCTGTGCATGACCCCTCCACCTTGTGCCCTTGAAGAGGTTTCTAAGTAGAGATGAGACCAGCAAAACTATTTTTAGAAGGACCACTCTGGCTGCAGGATGAAAAGGAAGTAGGCTGGAGGAGGGACCCGATTGGAGTTTGCTACAGGGTCTGCGCAGGAGAAGGAGCCCAAGCAGGCAAGGCCAGGAATGGGCTCCAGGAGTGCACGGGGCAGGTGGCTGGAATGTTTGTCATCTGATCATGTGGTGACTGGAAGGATAATTCAGACATCATCATCGATCTCTATTGAGATAAGCAAGAAGAGAATTTATTCCTTCTTTTTATATCCCTTAAATGTGCTTATTTCACTTTGTAGACATAAAAACAAAACAAAATAACAAAAAAAAAACCCAACCTAAACATCAATCAATATAATTGGATAAAGAAACAATATTACAATTATGCATTGTAATGTTGTGTATTAATAGGGAGATCTGTAGATCTATGGGAAAATGATCACAATACTGAAATGAAAAACAGAAGCTGCTGATGGTATGTAGAGAATCCTACCATTTTGGAAAAACAACAAATAAAATGTGTGTGTGTGTGTGTGTGTGTGGCCTGAATTTAGGAGTACAGGTGTGTGTAAATAGAAAAAGTCAGGAAAGATCTTCACAAAAATGTTAATGGCCGCTATATTTACAGATTATTTGATGGGAAATTTCTAAATTCTCCATACTATCTGTATCATTTTAATCTTTAACCACAAATATGTTTTATTTCTATGCCTGAAAAAGGTGGAAAAAATATGTTCATTCTGTGATAACAAGACCACTTAAACAAGAACAATGCATATGTTTATAAGAAGAAGCAGAGGATAAAGCCCCCTGTAGACATTACAGCAAAGATTGCTATGGAACGAGAATGGAGTAGGCCTTTTGACACCAAAATACACTTTGGAACAGACCAGAACATTCTCTTGGTGAAACCAAACTAAGGCTTTTTACCAGTCCTTTGGTGAAATTAATATGAGAACCCCATGGATACTCTTTAGGGAGTCTTGATTATAATGACATCTAAGTTAACACTGTCGTAACTGTGCAGGATTTTTAGCCCTCATATTTTATTGTCTATCAAGATCCAAGAATTTTTTTTAAATCCATGCAAGTAAAGTAAGATGCAAATGTCGGTGCTCTCCCTTGGCTACTGTCGTCAATGTTTTGGTGGGGAAATTAAGCAGGACCAGCCATTATAATATGGCTTGACTCCCTCTGGGTGTGCTTCACCATCGGGGTTGGTTTTACAGATGGGTGACCTATGCAGCCACACAGAGTCACGTTCAGAGGAACCCTTGGTTTAATGTTCTGCTGTGGTCACTCTAAAATTCTTTTTTTTTTTTCATTCTTAAATTCTTGATAATTTTATCTTTGACTTTGTGTTTTGTATGTGAAATCCAATGGGGCAATGGAACACGGGAATGATCAGAAGTGACAGGTGCTGTATGCATGTGTTCTTGCTTCTGCTGCACCATTTGCATGTAGCCTTTGAGATGTGCATGAGCAGAGAATCCAGAAGGATCCACCATTCATGGAGTCAAGCAAGACTCCAAGCAAGTACAAAAAAGCATGTTCTGTCTACAGTGGAGGGAGAGGGGGTGCTGACAGCCCCAAGAGCCTCTGCTCTCTGTTCAAGCCAGAAGTTACTTTGAATACAAAAAGAAGGCAATCACATTCTAAGAAACCTGAATGACCAAGGAATCCTGTCATATTCTTTCTTACTCTTCTTACTTCCCTGCAGTAGCCAACCATGTACTGAAAATGAGCACATATAAGGAAAAGGAAAAGATATGGCACCCCATAGTACCTTTTCTTTCACTCCTTCCTCATAAATCTGGGAGCCAAATATAGAGAATATTGGTAGACTTGCACATATAAAGTGAAATAAAATAGTGAGGGTTCTTTGTTCAGCATTTCCAGTGTTTTATAAAAATTAAACATATATACATGTATATATATGAGATATGAAATAAAAATTGTGCAGTTTTGGTGATTTCACATAAGAGGTAAATGCTCTTACATTTGCATTTAAAGTTCGTATTGCACAGTGGTGCCTCAGTTGATTAAGCGTCCCACTCTTGGTTTCGGTTCAGGTCATGATCCCATGGGATCCCATGATCCCATGGTTTGTGGGTTTGAGCCCGGCATCAGGCTTTGTGCCGGCCATAGCCTGCTTGGGATTCTGTCTCTCTCTCCTCCTCTCTCTGCACCTCCCCCACTCTCTCTCTTCCAAAAAATAAATAAATAAACATTTTTAAAAAAACATTGGTATTGCACAGTATGAGTACAAATAGTAAATTCAAACTAATAATGTAGAATTTTCATTTTTCTTTACTTATACTAGTACTGAACCAAAAAAAATTTACATACCATAACAAAGTAAGAGACAAACTGTGGAGGAAAAAACAAGCTTTGTATTTTAGGACCTTTAATGGTACTTTTTACTGCATTTTGAACAAGAGGTCCTAGATTTTCATTTTGCAGTAGGCCCTGCCAATTACGCAGCCAGCCCCACCTGTGATTGCAGCAGCCGTCAATTCAAGTGGCTTTGGGACGTTTTGGTGGTAACTTGATGGAGGCAGTGGCGAAGGCTGAGAAACTGCACAAACATCACTAAAGGCGACACAGGAGAAAGGGGTCTGGAAGGGAGGTGGGGCATTGACTAGTAGCCTTTAGCAGTGCCCCTTGTGCAGCTTTCCGGGAAGGACAGGGACAGCATCACTAAAGAGAGATGCTTAGTGTAAAGAGGCAGGTTCATCCCTTTAAACTGCATGGATTTCTCTGCAATTTAGTGCTGAAAAGTGATGTTAGAGAAAGGCTCTTTTCTCATATGATTGCTGATAACCTTCTGTCTATTACTCAAGCTCAATACTTGGATGTATTTGTGCAGCAAAGCTGAGCCCTTCCTCTCAGGAAACCCAGGGAACAGCGTGATAGATCAATTGATTTGTCAAGCCCCAGCAGACAGAAACAATTTCCTTGGCTAGACTTGGTTAATGCAGATGGCCGGCTCCTTCACCCTTAGTACACCTCAGCCTGGCCACGGATAATGTTTCTGGAAGGATGTCACAGTCTCCCTGGAAAGCTCTGGGCTCTTCCTCTAGGCATTTGAAAAAGAAGATAGCACAGCGCAGCACCAGCCTGAGAAAACCATTAGCGTAACTTGGGTGTGCCTGGGAGAACAGATTAGGTTGTAAGGTGCCTGCTGGTAGTCCCATTGAAATCTGATCCTGCCTTCCGTTCCTGTGGTATCAACCACCAGCACACCTGAGGCTCAAGGTGGAGAGAAGACAAAGAACATACCAGCCAAATGCCAGTTCTTTATACTTGCAGCACTGGCTTCTAGCCTCTGTCTGATAAACTGAGATTGTGTTGTCAAGAAGCACATGATTTTGGTACCTTAGCAGATTCTCTCCTTACTGATTTTACTGCTTTGAAGGCAGGGAGGAGAAGAGGAGAGCCTCCCACCCATCCTCTACAGATACTCATATCATTCTTCACATTAAATGCTCCAACCATCTTTAGTCCCGTGCAGGTGGGCATGGGGTGGGGAAGGGCTGAGAACTCTGTTACAGGCATTCCGAAAACCACAGTAGGGTTGGAGTTCCCTGCTTCCGCACAGCCATTTGCCCTCCATCACTTTAGTTCCTGGAGTACCTTCCCTACTTCTTCATTGGCTAGTGTTCATCAAATCCATTTCCTCTTTTTCCTGGCTACACAGGTAAGACCACATATCCCAGCCTCTCTTGCTGTAAGTTGTAGCCATGCGACTGGGTTCTAGCCAGTAGAATGAGAGCAGAAGTCATCAGTGTCACTTCTAGGCCTGAGCCAACAGACCTCTTTCCCTTGTGCAGACTGATGCAGAGGACCATAGCACCAGGAGAGCTGAGTGATAAAGGTGGTTGGGCCACAATAAAGAAGCGATCCTGGTCCTTTCATCTCCACTTGAAGGACAGCCACCCTTTAATCATCAGGAATTTCCATTTTGGAAAGGGAGAGATGAACTCTTATTATATCTAGGGGTTGTTTCAGCAGCCAGGGTTACCATAACCAATAACAACTGACTTCCAATAATAGCGTTCATCCTCCTGGGGACTTAGCCACAGACATTAACTGTTCAGATGTCCTCCAGCCGTCTGGAGACTCCCTGATCTTTGATATTTCATTTTAAAGGCTGAAATTCCTTCATACTTTAGGGGGAAATCATGGCTCTCCTCTTCCCACCTCCATCCCTACCAGCATCTCCTGGGGTTCCTGAAAGACTTACTTTTCTCCTGATCACCTCTTGCTCTGACATCACACAGGTGAGCAAGGACATGATGGGGTTCTTTGGTCTTTCATGTTTCTTACAGCACCATTGTCTTCCTTCTGCATTCAAAACAAGTTCTGGTTTGAGTGGAAGCCATGGAAATTGTTGGCTTGTTCTCTCTTTGAGTCCTGCTGAAGTCCCATGCACCAGGGTCCACTGAAATTCTGTACCAATGGGGGTATTGCAAACACTGACTGTGAGTGGGGAGGCAGAGAACAGTGGATGTGTTACTGCACCTGTCTCCTGTACTCGGGCACAGGCTCTATTGTCCTATCAGACTAACAATACAGAGATTCACAGATAGGATATTAACCGTTTTAAGAGGATGAAAGCAGAGCATTAAATCTCAAAAGGGATTCTTTGCTCCTGGGACCTTATGTGACTGCACAGTTCACGAGCCTCTGAGTCTAACTCTGGAGAAGTACACCCCTTTTGTCCTTCCTCTCGCTGGCTGGCAGAGCAGGTATGTGAGGCCAGGGGAAGAAGGGACAGATCAGAGGGGAACAGATGAAGACTGCATGATGTAAAACCTCTTTCTGATTCTTCCACTGGCATCATCTGCGATGATGTTTGTGAACTGGATTTTCCTTTGGGGAACGTAATTAAGTGTTGCATCATGCGTCAGGCCTCTTGTGGAACAAAAGTAGAGCCAAAAGATGGGGCATTGGTGTGCAGGTTACATGTGCAGATGTGGGGCTAGGGATGTGCACACAACAAACAACTTTGAATAATTGAACCCTGTTCAATTATTTTGTTCAGGCAAAATAATTAACATCCTTTGCCTGACCTGCCACTGGGAACTTTTCTCTGGTGTGGACTCTCCCAAATCCTGCCTCCTGGCCTCTCTGGGTCCTCACTCTCTCCATTAACCCCCTACCCCCATTGCCTTTGGAAGTGCAAAATGTTTTCTACTTTATATGCAGGGCAGTTATTTCCACTTCTGATTGATCCTGATCTAATAGGCCAAATTATGCTACCAAGTTAATTGCTGAAGGAAATAAAAACAAAACGACAAGCAAAAACGTGGCTTATTTCCTTTAAGAATTTGGCTGCCAGTATTTACATAATTATTTTTCTCCCAAATACTCTAGGAACAGACTTTCTTGACATGGTTTTAAAACCCTCAGAAATCCATCCCTGCCTCCCTAGGTGAGTGTGGAGACTCTTCCTCTGGTCTCCTATAAAATCTTGTGCATATCATACATATACCTACATATACATATAGTCAAAAATCAACAAAGCCAGACGTTAAAATGCTAAAATAGATTTTATTCAGCAACTGTTGATAGCTGAGAAAGAGCTGAGCTCCCTTCCAATTTGTGCAGTGGTGACTGGGCATTTCAAAGTGGAATGAGGGAATCGGGAGAGGGGTGGTCAGGGATGTGAAAAATTACAACAGGTTGGTCAGTTAAATGCATCAAGTCAGCTGTGTTTGCTGGCTGGTAATTGAGGCTGACAAATGAGGATTCTGTCCTCCCACAGAAACTGGGGGACAGAGGCCCTATTCTTCCTGATGATTACATTCCAGAGAAATCGCTTTCAGGTCCTTGAGAAAGATGCCACTGCCACATATTGTCAATTGTAAGCCCTTTGTAGTAAACTGTTAAGCAAGGCATCTCATGTATACAGTCTACTCAGCCACATAAGAAAGGTCCCTGGGCCTGGAACAGTCCTTACCGGGAGATAAGGGGCCCACACAGTCTGCCCTGGGCTTGTCACCTTGTGTGGGAATATCTTTCCCTGTTTCAGGTGTAATGTGCTCCTTCTGCATCAGCATGTGTCAGCCATCCTCAGGCATACCTTCAGCCTTCAGTATTTCCAGCTCCAGGGGAAGAGTGGAGGCCCTTCCACCGCAGCAAAAGATAGGTAAGCACAGCCCCATTGCCTCGTGTCAACTGTCGGGGACCTCCACTAGCCATGGGGTCCAACACACATTATTGGAGCTGATCTAGCTCTGTCTCTGCTCTTTCTATGTGAGTAAATCATTGTTTCATCCAGTGCTTGACCGTGTTGGCAGCCCTGAACTTTCTCAAAAAAGCAGTGAGAACTGGGTCATCTTAGGGACATGGCCTTATGTTACTAGAAGCCCTGCCAGAGTTTGGTCATCTTAGTGTAGGAAGAGGTTTGGATGGAGTAGTGATGTGACAAAAGGTAGTTCTGCAGCTCTTAACATAGGCATAGACATATTCATACACAAACACACATACACATACACAAACGCACACATACACATACATATGCACAAACACAAACACATATACATTCACATACACACATACATGTACACAAACACAAACACATGTACATATGCACACGCATAAACAAACACATGCACATACACATATACATACACAAACATATACACATACACAAGCACATACACATACACAAACACATACACATACATATGCACATATACATATATATATCACACACATGTAATCTTTTTTCAATGAACTTTCAAAGATACTCATCCCTCAGGCATAAGGCAACTCTGCCCAGAGGAAGTCCAATTTTACAGGTCATGCTCTAACCCTAAAGGACAACAGGAAAAAAATCCAGATCCAGTACAAAATATGGTCTCCTCTGAAGGGCTGCTACGGCCATTCTGTCTCACAGCTGTTTCTTCTTCCTCACCGAGCTGCCAGGACTCTCAGGTTTTGAGTGAGATGATTCATCATAACAACTACACTAGCCCTCGTGTTCCTTTTTTTTCCTCTAGTGATTTGATTTCCTACTTTTATTTCTTTAACTATGTTGTTTATATGTCCCTGGATATGAGGATGGTCGAGGCAGGAAAAGAAACTAACAAATATGTGGCACAAGCTTAGGTTTTTGCCTCAGACTTTACCGTGGCTTGTATCTGTTACGGGTGTGGAGAGCTAGAAGCTAATTTGGGAAGAATTCATGGTGTGAGTCTTCAGTGAGCATGTCCTTCATACAAGGCACAGTTGTCAAGGCAGTCCAGAGGAGGAGGGGGGTGTCTTAGTTTTCTATTGCTATATAACAAACTACCACAAATTTACCTGCTTAAAACAACATACATTTATTATTTCAGTTTCCAAGTGGAATCCAAGCACATCCTACCTAGGTGCTCTGCTTGTGGTCTCCTAGGGCTACAATCCAGGTGGGTATCATTTGGGGTACAGTCCTTACTGGAGGCTCTGGAGGAAACCCTCTTCCAAGTTCACTCAGATTGTTAGCGGAGGTTACCTTATAGATGTAGGATTGGAGGCACTGGCCTTTTGCCAGTTGTCAGCTGGAGGCTACCTGTAGTCTTTGCCACCTAGACCTCCCCTCCCCCCATATGGCCTCTTACTTCAACAAGCCAGAAGGAACATCTCTAGGGTGAGTCTACTTAGCATGATAACATCTTAGGTAATCATAGGAATGATATCCCATCACCTTTTATACTCTGTGGGTCAGAAGCAAGTCACAACTTGAGTCCACACTTGAGGGGAAGGATTCCACAAAGGGGTATATGTTGGGAGTCAAGGATTATGGGAGAACACATTAGATTCTGTTACCATAGGAAGATATAATATACATATTATCAATTATAGCTTCTGGCCTCAAGGAGCTTATGACAGAATTTAGCAAAAAAAAAAAAAAGATGTATAAATATGTACTAATACATCAAATAGAAATATTATGATCCATCGGCAACAGAAATCACATCAGCTTACAAGATCATGAAAATTTTCTGAAGGGCTGCCACCTGGGCTCATGTCTGTAAGTAGAAGACATTTTGTGGGAATGGAGTCTGCAAAGATGGGCAGGGACCAGATTTTGTTGGGTGCTAAGTGCCAGGATTTTGCAGTCTATCACACAAGCCTATACTTCCACACATAGGGTAAGTGGTGCTGTGCTGGGAGTTGATATTCAAACCAGGTAAGCAAGGCCCTTCATGGAGCATTCGTTTTACTAGAATACTTCCTGGGGAGGAAAACACATTAGTTTTTATATTAGGGTAAGTGTCGCAGAGTAGGATGCAGAATTGAAATTTATTTTTCTTAAGATTGGAGACTCCAAATCATTTTTCCTCTAGCTTTGGTGGAAATTATCGAGAAGGAGCAGCCCTGAGTAGCTGCTGGCCAGAGCAGCCACCAGATATGGAGGTGCAGGGCAAGAGGAGCCAGACACGCATGCCCCTGGAGGATGGGAGACAGATGAAGGGCCCTCAAACAAGGAGACTTTTCCTTGACCAGGTCTTCCCAGCCTAATCCATGCTGTTTCCTACTAGTGTGAGGAAGAGAAACAAGTTTAAAACTGACAGCAGAAATCTTTAGGGGGTTAGGCATGTTGGCACTTTTTCCTCCCAGGGTTAAGGCTACTTCAGCAGAGTTTTGCAGCTGGGGGTGGGGAAAGGGAACAGTCTACCTATCTTGGACTCTCCCTCGCAATTGCGAAGAGGCAAGCGCTGAAGATTTAGACTGGTGGCTGGCAGACCAAATCCATGGTGAGCCAGGCAATGGTGTTTGCATATTTAAATGATTGGGGGAAAAGATAAAAAGAAGAAGAAGATTTCCTGACACAGGAAAGCCATATGAAATTCAAATTTCGGTGTCTATAAATGTAGTTGAATTGAAACACAACCTATTCACTCCCTTATGTATTGGCTATGGCTGCTTTCACAGTTCAACGACAGAGCTGAGAAATTACAACAGAGGACAGTGGCCTACAAAGCCATTTACTATCTGGCCCTTTACAGAAAATGCTCACCTTGCTTAGAACCTTTACAAGAAGGGAGGCTCCAGTGGATGCTAACCTTTTCCCATTTGACTCCATATCCTCTGCTCGGTCTTCTGCAGTGATGTCTGTCTACATGCAAGCTTCCCAAACTGCTCTATGAAATGGTAATAGGTGTTCTACAGAACAGAAAAAGTTCTGTAGTAAATCAAATCCTGGGTTTTAAAAAAAGGATAAAATGATTTTGCTACTGGAAATGTTCTCATCTCTTTAAATATACTTTGTGGTAATCCAAATTGAGGAGATAAATGTTAGCATTTCCCAAAGTTATTACCTCACTCAATGATTTCTTTTAAGGAATATCTATTATTATCTCCAAGTGTTCCATACAACACAGGTTCATCAATACTACTCCATACCTTTATCACATATCAAGAAATTATGTTCCAATTTGAAGCAAATCTCTCTTCTTAGTGCAGTCCCCCTTGATCTTCCATTCCCCTCTTCGGACATATAAATTTACTGGGACGATTGTGCATATCACCCCTTCCCTCACTAGAGGCATGCTTACTCTTTTACTGTGCCCCCCACCCAATCTGTGATCTCATTCTCTCCCCTCCCCACAAATCTCCCCTTCACGGACATGGGAAGGCAGCAGTTTTCAAGCTGCAAGTTATAATCCATCAAGGGGTTATGAAATTGATTTAGAGGGTCAGTGACCAGCATTTAAAAGCCAGTAAAATAAAAGAGGATATAAAATATCAGAGTGCATCACAATAGTACTTGGTGAAATTTTTGTATGGGTTATGGATCACAGCATAAAATATATTTCTTACTTTGGGCCATTGTTAAAAGTGTTTAAAAGCCATTGTGCTAAGGTGCTAACCAAATAAAAGAACACAGCAAAGTCTTGTAGCTAACATTTGATTAGCAAAACTGTTGTATCTGTCCCACTATTAATTCTTCTCATGTGTTTCCACCCCAGGGTATCCATTTTAAATTGCAAACATAAGGACCCAAGGACTGCGTCTTTTGATTAACCTCTATATCTTCTACCCCTGACTGACTGTGGGACTCACTTCCCTACGGAGGCTGCATAAATATTTGATGTCGATAATGAAATGAAATTAAAAGCTAATAGGATAAGCTCTCCAGTTTCTACTGCCACTGTCTGTTAAAGGATGGGAAATAGCCCTCTATGTCACGTCCACTTCTGTATGGCCTTCCAGACCCCTCGCTACACACAACCTAAGATGACCCAAGGGGCACTTCTTCTCCCTTCTTCAGCAGAAAGTGCACACCTGTGGCTCCAGCCTCTTCCCCAACTGCAATCTTCCCATGTTTCCCCTCTTGCCAGCCTCTGCACTAGCCACCATCCAGGCACCCTCGTGTGTCTACACACACTGTCGCTCCCTCTGCCTCGCAGTTTCTCCCTCCACACTTTCTGCATGCTGAAATCCCTCTTACTTGTGAAAGTCCATGTTGCATAGATGTCTGTGTAGCCTGAACACATGGAGCTACTTGCATTATTTTTCATGGCCCCATAGGACCTTATTCAAGCAGCTGTACAGAAACAATGACTCCGAGCTGTAAGTTTTGATGTGTCTATGGCCTCCTCTTGCCCATTGGCTTCTCTAGGGCAGGGGCTGTGTTTTATTTCTCTCTGAATGTTCCATGCCTGGAATAGTATGGCTCAAAGTAGGTGCTGGTAGTGTTTTAAGTATAAATGAAAAAGAAGAGGTAGTATGAAGTATCAGAGGGATGCAAAGTTTTCTTATGGGATACACCACATTCCTTTCTCCCCCAAACTCCTGCCCCTCTCCAGCACCCAGGACAGAGCTGCCTGGCAGGCTGCAGAATCTTTAGATCTGTTAGTGGAACCGAGAGAAGATGCACACATGCATTCCAAGGATCTCAGGCACAGAACTGATGCAGAGCCTCTTCTGCATGGACTAACTCTCCAGAGATTTCCTGTCAGGCCATTCTGTATGCAAGGAAGAAGTTTTAAATGCTCATAGAACTCTAATGTGACCACGAGCTAGTACGCCTGGTAGTGGATGATTAATGACTTGTAGAATGAGCCCAAATGCGAGCTTTATAATAGCTGTGGATATGGAGGACTGCAGAATTAAGAAGTTTTGTTCTGAACCTCTTGCAAGCTTTTCTGTTTAGATCCCACTCTTATACACCCTCCTTCCATCCCACACCCACCTTGTCTTTGTTTCCCCCCCAGAACTACAAGACCGTTTCTCTCACCCCGAGCCCACCAGGATGACCTGACCTGCAGTGCCCCAAACTTGTCTGCGTGGCAACAGTGTTTGATGCCACCGTCCATCAGAGCAGTGCCTTCTCCAGGGACTAATTCACCAGAGGCTGCAAGATCGTCCATAGGATGTGCCTCACTGGAGTCAAAGAAGTTGCTAAAAATTGAAGACAGGTGAGCCATGGGTTAGATTCCACCAGGAAATACATGCACAACTCTAGGAACATTTACCTTTAGCCACATAAACCCCAGAATAGAGAAGGAAAGTAAATAAGGCCCCTAGGCAAGTTCTGGACCTCAACCAGATGTAAAGGGAAAGTGATCTGCGGGATTCTTCATTCTCCTTGGGATTGTGGCTTCTCAAGAAGCAGAACTGAGATTATTAAATTTAGTCGTGAGGTTGCTGGCACCAGGCAAGAGATCAAGTAGCACCAAAGAGGAGCAGACCACACTTGATGGAGGCTGATGATGAATTCCTCTTTAATTAAATTCGACCCAGTGGGCAATCCACGGTGTACACAGACCATATTCAGCTGTGGGGCCTCAAAGGCCACTGAACACCTGAGTGTCACAGACACTGAGGCAACAACTCCAATGCTCATCTCATTCCTTCCAGGCATGCTTGCACCTAGTGACCCTCCCCCACATCAAGACACCACTGTCTGTCTCCCCGCCACCCACCCCCCACAACCCCGAGGAACTGGAGTCTTGTCCTCATAACCTCCATCCCTCTCACTTACCTCAAAACCTCAAGACTTCCCTCCCTAGATATCTTTAAATTTTCCTTACCTTTAAGAGAAAAAGAGCATGAGTCAGGGAGGGGAAGAGAGAGAGACACACAGAGGATCTGAAGCAGACTCTGAGCTATCATAAGAGAACCTGATTCTGGGAACAAACTCACAAACTGTGAGATCGTGAGCTGAGCCGAAGTCCCTTAGCCCACTGAGCCTCCCAGGCACCCACACTCCCTATGTATTCTTAAATCCCTTCCTCTTCCATAGAACCTCCCGGGTCCTTTGAGTGATCAACCAGCCTTGGGTGACCTGGCCCGTGCCTAGCTCTCCAGCCTCAGCCCTCTCTGACACCCTCCAGCTTGACATCTCGTGCTTGGGGCCCTGCCCGCAGCCCTGCAGCAGGAAACGTAAGCAGAGGCAAGTGGCAAACAGGACAGAATCTGTAGCATATATAAAAGTCCGACAGTTTTCATGTATATGACATATATAAACAGTTACTATGGATCAGTAAGCAAATCATGAGCTGTCCACAAAGAAAAATCTATATATAAACAGCCATCCGAAAACAGAAAAATACATGTAGGGAGAATAAACATAAGGGATAAAAGCCCAACCATCATAGTAACAAAAGAAATACAAATTAAAAGGGCGATGAATATTTTCTGCCTTTGTAGGTGAAGTAAGGGGTGAATTAAGACCTCTCCTATGCGGCTGATGAAGTGCAGATTAGCAAAGATTCCTCATGGGAAACTTTACTGCGTGAAAAAAGTCTTTTAAAATCTGTAAAACAGTGACTAAGCAATTCCACTGGTACAAATTTATCCTGAGGAAATAATTAGTAGATTGAGAATTTTTTTCACTTTGGGGATGTATAACACAGTGTGGTTTCTAATGGAGAATACATAGAAATAATCCAAAGTGCCAACAATTGGGTACTTTTAAAGTAAATTCCATACAATACACTACACGCATCTATTTAAAAGGGAAGTATGGAAGTATAACTGTTGACATGAGACGGATGTTTGTTCGTAAATTTTTAAGAGAAAAAAGTTTATAAAAATATGACACTATTTTTTATTTCAAAAAAGGTATATGTATGAAATGACAGGGAGAGTATACACCAAACCATAAACACTGGTTATACCTAGAATAGACTTGCTGGTGAAGAAATTTGGGGGAAGCCTTTCTACATTTTTCCATCTTTGAACAATAATACTGATTTATTGGTATAATAAAAAGTGGTTTAAAAATAACTCAAATAAAATTGCCGAACTTAGAGTTATTTATTATTGAAGGAATAGACTTGAGCAACTTAATTTTTAAAATAAAGCCAGCCATTTACTTCAATCCAGAAGACATTTATCCATCTAAGAGCCAGGCGTGGTTGTGTGTTGGTGTAGGGAACACTTGTAATTCACACAGTCGCTTAAATAAACCTTGTTAAATTACAAATTATGAAAATTTGTTTGATTTATGAGTCTTGACTATCATGCCCAAGCTGTTTTAGTGTTGATGAAGCTAGGTGATAAAAAGAAAATGCATTTAAAACTTAAATGACACAGTTACATGGGTATACACATGTCAACGCTAATTGAACTACACATTTAAGATTGGCCCATTTTGCATTAGGCAATCATACTTCAAAAATGTGAAGGCAGAAAAACAAAAACATACATAAAAATTACATAAAATATTTCACATTTTTCATCTTGAGCTTTTAATGGGTCTGTAATGTTGAATCAATTAGAAGCCAGAACACAAGAGTACTTCCACTTTTGACTGATGGATGGAGTAGTTGGTGTCAAACAAGTCTCCCACTGAAAGCAACTACGGAAGCTGGATAAAATAACAACTATTAGAAGTCATCAGGGAAAAAACAAGGACGCCATGCTTCCTTATCAAGGCCTAATTCTCACACTATGAAAATCCTATAGAGAAGGGAATGCATTGACATGAGCTGGACATTCTGTGCTCTTGAGGTATTTTCTGTCCCATAGGTTGTGTTTGCGTGGAGCTCAATACTGAGAAACAAAGAAGAAAGAAATTTTTGAGAAGGTAAAATCTAAGCAGAAACTTTGATTTCTGGAAATGCTAGAGAGAAAAAAGAAAAAAAAAATGAGTTGAGAACACACAAAGAAGAAGGGGCCCCGATAAAACTCTAAGTTTTTGTTGAAATTCTTAAAAGACACAACTTGTAAGTAGGGGAAACCAGAAATAGATCTGATGCCACTGAACACAGATGATGTGCCAATACTTTGTCTGCCTTCCAGAGGTAAGCAACATCTTTCAGAAGAAAATAACATCATCTGGAGCTTCTGCTATTTTTCATACATTTTGATATTCAATAAAAAATTGATATGAATAATAGGAAATAGAAAGAAATCATTGAAGATTAAAAGACAAAAGTCCCAGAAGATAGACTGTCACCCAGAATCACATAGATGTTTGAGTTATCAAATACAAACTTAAAGATAACTATGATATATACCAAAAAAAAAAAACTATTGGAAAATGAAGAATTTTATCAGATAATTGGAATCTATGAAAAAAAAATCAAATGGAAATCCCAGAACTAGAAAATGTAGTAAATGATATTAAGTATTCAACAGATGGGTTTAGCAGCATATTAGACATGGAAGAACAATGAACTAGTTTAACAGAAAGTTGGCCAACAGAAAATATCTGGAGTGAACCACAAGGAGAAAACAATGGAGGGGGAAAAAAGATGGAAAATAAGAATACAGAAAAGAGTGAAGACACTCAGGGAGTGTATAATTGATGTTCAAAAATGGATAATCCATCGACAGATGAATGGATAAAGATGTTATATATATATATATATATATATATATATATATATAATGAAATATTACCCAGCAATCAAAAAGAATGAAATCTTGCCATTGGCAACCACATGTATGAAACTAGAGAGTATTATGCTAAGCGAAATTCGCCAGTCAGAGAAAGACAAATATTTTATGATTTCCCTCATATGTGGAATGTAAGATACAAAACAGATGAACATAAGGGAAGGGAAACAAAAATAATATAAAAGCAGGGAGGAGGACAAAACATGAGATTCTTAAATACAGAGAACAAACTGAGGGTTGCTGGAGGGATTATGGGTGGGAGGATGGGCTACATGGGTAAGAGGCATTAAGGAAGACACTTGTTTGGATGAGCACTGGGTGTTATACATAAGGATTGAGTCACTGGAATCTACTGAAATCATTATTGCACTATATGATAACTAATTTGGATGTAAGTTAATTAATTAATTAATTTAATTAAAATGAATAAATAAGATTGGTAAAGTAAAAAAAAATGGACAAAAAGAATGAGAATAAGACAGACATAATATTTGAAGGGATTGGCAAAGAAATTTCCAAAACTGAGTTTCTTTAAAAAAAAAAAAAAACCACAAGAAGAGGCTAGATTCAAGAAACACAGCAAGCCCTAAGTATTAGGATAAATACAAAGGAAACCACATCTAGGCACAAGTAACTAATTGTTTAACACCAGAGACAAGGCAAAGATCCTGAAAGCAGTCAGAGAAAAAAAGATACATTTCTACAGTAAGTCTTAAGTCTATTTTTTAACAGAAATTATGGAATACAAAAAATAAAACGACAACAAAAAAGAGTAAACATCACATCTGCCAGGGAAATACTGAAAGCTTTCCCCTGAGATTGGGAATAAGAAAAGAATATCTGCTTTCACTACTTTCATTTATCATTGAACTGGAAGTCCTAGCCAATACAAAAAAGCAAAAAGAAAAATTTAGAAATAGGAAGACTTGGAAGAAAAATGGAAAGGTGTCACTATTCACAGATGACATGACTGTATACCTTACTCCCAGAGAGTCTAGAGAAATGACGAGATGGAAACAAATCCAGGATTGAGGGGCAAGGCAGACAGGCTAGGAGGCCATTTGCCACAAATAATTTGTAATGTGGATTAGCCACAAGGCTGATGATTCTGAGTCCTTTTTGAGCAATTAGACATTGCTGACTGTGACATTAGCTCAGGAACTTTTGAAGATCCCCTAGGAAGGACACTACTAGCAATGTTTTAAAGCCATAAGGCAGCTCCCTGTGTATAACCATCCCCAACCTCTCAGCCATTCAGAGTCCAGGCCACTGTCACCTCAGTGAACCCAAGAGGAAATAGATGAGCCACTAACACCGTTGGAGCATGGGCCCATGTAAAGAAAGTACTTTAAGCCCTTTCTGGAGTTGATGTTCTTGAATGTCTGATTTACACTCAGACCATACCGAGAGTTTTGGTTGGTCACTGAAAGGAGTAAAGTGGCTTGTGAACAATATCTGAACATCCATGCCTCCTCTGAGTGTACATGCATATGAAGAAAAGTGAAACCCAGTTTCTTCACTGCCCAATAAAGATAAGTTGAATGCATTCCATTGTTGAGCTTCATTTTGTTTCCATGGCTAGCAAATCCTTTGAGATAAATGTATCATCTCCTAACGATCAGAACTGGGTAGTTTTTGCATCTCCAGAATTGGGAAGTTCTTCTTCCTAATACAGTACCTATATATGTGGGTATGGTGAATATGTTCCAAGCGTAAGCCTAACTTAAAAGATTGACCCACTACTGTTCTTAGTAGAGAATTTTATTAGTAATGTTGATCATTCCCATCTTAGACATATAGCACATGCTGCACTCAGAAGGGTTAGGATTAACAGCACAATAGCAATGCTTGAGCTGAAGTCTAGACTGACTCTGAACTCAGAGCAATGACTGCAATGACTTGTGAGTAAAGAGAGGGCCAAGATAAGTGTGTGTAATGTCTCACTCATATTCCTTTTATTCACGATCAAAAGGGACCTACTGCATCTAAAAGCCACAGGTAAGCCAAGTATCGACAGAGTGTTGGTGCATGGCTTGGTATGTGGGCAGTGGGTGATTCCTAGAAACAGTGTGTTTATTTCACTTTTTTTTTTAATCTTAATGTGTAATATGGATATAGTGAAGTCCATAAATCTTGACTTAAATTTTTACAAAGTGAGTACCATGTACTTACTATCCAGATAGAGAATATTTGCATTCCAGAAGCTTCCCTTATGACACAAACTCTGTATTCATTAAACAATTCCTCATTCTCCCTAACCCATCATTCTGCTTTCTTTCTCTATGAATTTGACTACTCTAGGTACCTCTATAAGTGGACTCATACAGTATTTGTCCTTTTGTGACTGGCTTATTTCACTTATAATAATGTCTTCATTATGAACATGGGAGTGCAAATAACTTTTTGAGACCCTACTTTAAATCCTTTTGGGTAATATATACTGTGAAGTCAAACTGCTGGATCATATGGTAATTCTGTTTTTAATTTGTTGAGGAGCTGCCATGCTATTTTCCACAGTGGTTTCACCATTTTACATTCCCCCAACAGTGCACAAGGGTTCCAATTTCTCCACACCTCTGGCAACACTTGGTTTTTTCCTCTTTTTTTTAAAATAATAATTATCCTAGTGGATGTGAGGTGGTATTTCATTGTGGTTCTGCTGAACTTCTTGACCAGCACACGCACTATAAGATCCAGCCCCAAGAAACAGCCTGCCATGCCGGCATCCTGGCCAGGCCTCCTGAGGAAGAGTCTCAAAAGAGAGGGAGAGAGGATAGTTCTTAGAACTCATAATTGGTTCCTGAAATGGCCATTTGTTGAGCTTAATTGTGTGTTAAGCCTAAGACATACTATGTTTGTCATGCACACATGCACAGTTAAGGTGTAGACCTATGAGGGGGGATCAAATCGGATAATTTGCTGAGTGAGTGCCGAATTTCTGGAAGTGAGCACCATGGCCGGTTCTCCATTGCAAATAAAAGAAGTCATCTTGTGGGAGGTTATTCAGCTACAGAGCTATAGAGCTCTTTATGTTATACGTGCTGCATGTCTGTACAACTGTGACAATGGGACAGAAAAATAGGGATAAAATGAAAACAGACCCTGCCAACAGCCAGACTAAAGTGGGGAGGCCTGAGAATGAAAACAGAAACTACACTTGTGAAACATAAGCTATCCTTACAAAACAGATCAATCGTGACAGACCATTGGGGCTCAGTCTTCAAACACCAGCTCCTCCAGACTCCTGTGCACCGACATAAGACCGTGGAGAGACAGCCCTAATGGTAACTCTGCACAGACTTGTGTGTCCCAAAGATAAGACTGCTGGCTTTTCCAGACACTCCCTAGTTTACAAAATCTCATCAAATCCTGCCAAGACCTTCCTGTGACTAACTCCAGCCCCTAAAACCTTCTTAAGTACCCCTCCCTCTCTCCTTATCCTCCCTTCTGAGAGGCTCCTGAGCTTCTCGGGGTATGTATTGTCCATTGCTGCAAGATTAATAATACAAATAATTTTGTTGACTACAAGTGGACTCCGGTGGTCTTGGGCTGCAGGGCAATGCTGAAAGTCAGACTGTATACAATGCCTGAAGCCAGCTTTCTCTGATGCCACGATTCTGGAAAAGAGCAAAGCCACTCTCTCTGGCTACCTTTCACTTTCTCCCCACACTTATCTCCATCTTCATTCTCCAAACTCCTGGACACCTCAGGCCTTATACTTTTATTTATGAAAGCTTCTTATAAAAATGAATAATTTAGCATCATGAGAAACGTATCAGGCTGACCTAAGAATAAAGCAATCAAAATCACATTAAAATTATATCATGATTTTTCCCTAAGACTCACTAAGGAGCCATGAGAAAATCAGCCCATCAACCTCTTGTGAAATCCCGGTGTAGCGTTTAACAAATTTTCTGCCTTCGGATAACTACCCCACCATTAATTTTCTTTTCTCTTAGTGAAAGTTTCATTTCATTTCTTTAAGGTGACATCATGAAATAGTGAAATAAAATGTGCCAGGGGTCCTGGAGTCACATCCCCCATACCTTTACCTCTCAGCTTATGGTGGGCAGAGTGCTGACTCTGCTTTCCCACCATCCAGGGAAAGTGGGAGAGGGCTTTCCTCTGCCCAGCCCCCTCCCCTCCCTCGAGTCATTCTCCCTGCTCTCTAGAATTTGCTTAACCCAGTGGAGACAGAACCAGACCCTTCCTAGTGGCCTGGAGGGAAGAGCCTAGATCTCTTATTCATGCCTTGCTGCTCCCATTCTACATACAATGTGGCTTTGGGAGCAGTTTTGCACACAACCTCCCTCTCTCCTAGCCAGAGTAGACGGATCTAGAAGAGGTAAATGAATCCCTTCATGAAGAATTTCACCCGAGGCAGAGAGAAACTGGGACTGCAACATATAAATTCAGGAGCTGTCAGTGGCCTTACAGGCTGGAAACTGGGGAAGATGGTCCAAAGCCAAAGGGAAGGATGAAATGGAGGCTAAGAGAAAAACAGTGAAGATACCCATGCAGATTCCTTATGGAGTGCCTGGGTCCCGTGCTTCCTGAGGCTCCATGGCTTTTCTGTTCTTGGAGTCCAAGAGCTTCTGTGGTATCCTTCCATTGAAAATTAGGTTTTGCCCAAGCCGGCTCCCATGGGTTCCTGTAACTTACAACCAAAAGAACCTGAGGAATGCACAGGTTTCCTGGTGTAGAGGATCTTCACACCCTGCAAGAAGGGAGCACACTCCCCACCCCCAGGACTGTACCATCTCCCTTAGTGAGGTCCTTCTGTCCCCTGAGCTGAGTTAGCCACCCTTAACTCTGCTCCCCAGTCCTCCTGACATGATCCTGCCATGGCGCTAGCCCTTCATTCTGTGGCCACGCACAACCTGGACTCAGACATCGTAATTCAAGGCCAAGGGCTGGGTCACTTCATTACACACCCCTTCTTCCTTGTTATCATTGCCCTGTTGACTGGGATCCAAAATTGTACACACTGCCAGTTTATGTGAAAAAGATGTGAGTTCCTTATTTTCGACTAATGATGGAATCTTCCTTTCAACCTGTGGATAATGCACGTGAAGTTTACTCTGTTTGCATCTTTTTTTCAGCATAGTTGACACACAATATTATATTAGTTTCAGGTGTATAATATAGTGGTTTGACCAGTTTATATGTTATGCTTTGTTCTCCACAAGTGCAGCTACCATCTGTCACCATATGTCACTATTACAGTATCATTGATTATGTACCCTATGCTGGGCCTTTTATTCCTGGTACTTACTCACTCCATACTGACTGGAAGCCTGTATCCCCCACTCCCCTTCACTCATTTTGCCCACTCCCCACTTCTATCCCCTCTGGAAACCACCAGTTTGTTCTCTCTATTTATAGGTCTAATTTTGGTTTTGGTTTGTTCATTTGTTTTGTTTTGTTTTAGATTCCACTTATGAGTGAAATCATATGGTATTTGTGTTTTTCAGTCTCACTTATTTCACCTATATAATACCCTCTGGGTCTATCCATGTTGTCTCAAATGACATGACGTCATCTTTTTTGTGATTGTGTAATATTCCATAATATATATTAGGAATTCCATATATTCCATGACATATAAATATTCATATATATATACGTGTATATATACATATGTGTGTATATATATATATGTATATATATATGTGTGTATATATATATGTATATATATTCACATCTTTATCCCACGTCTTCCTCTTTCTCATCCATTCTTCTATTGATGGACACTTACATTGCTTCCATATCTTGGCGATTATAAATAATGCTACAATAGACTTATAAGCGGCGCCACATATATTTTTTTCAAATTAATGTTTTCATTTTCTTTGGGTAAATACACAGTAGTGGAATTATTGGATTATATGGTTTTTCCATCTTTAATCTTTCTGAAGAAACTCCACACTCTTCCACAGTGGCTGCACCAATTTCCATTCCCACCAACAGTGTGTTAAGGTTCCTTTTTCTCCCCCCTTCTCATCAACGCTTGTTATTTCTTTGTCTTTTTTATTTTCGCCACTCTAACAGGTATAATGGAGGCTACAATTTAAACTTGCCAATTAGTAATATCTCAGTCTCTGTGAGTTGGAATAGTCTCTCTTGGAGTGACCATGTCTCTGTTGGGTATGTGCTCAATCTTCTGGATCTCCCCCCTCTCCTTTTCAAGATGGCAAATGAGGAGATGTCAGGGTCGTGGGAAAGAGTGGACTCTTACTATACATGCTCAGTTCCTGCAGTGTCCTTTGGCTGTCCTGTTTTTCACGAGGATGTCCCCTGCACTGCTGCTGGCCTCTGAGTCTGAAATCTATAGCTGGTGAATTTGCCGTTGGTCTCTGAGCTCCATGTCAGCCACATGGCCCTTCTCATAGCACTGGCCCCACTTTGGACTTTGCTACTGCCCCACCCCTTTGGCTCCTGGATCTCTTTGCCCCATACTATCTCTTTGTACCTTGCAAACCTCATCACCCACATCCTCAGCCAACTTCTGCCTTGTCTACATGCCATGGGTAAATCTCTGAGTCCCCCCAGTACACAACACTTAGGCTGAGGCTAGCTGGGGGACACTAATTCAGACCCCTCCATGCCACATCTGTTGCACCACACTTTTCACTTTGCCACAGGCACCTCATGCAGCTGAGAGATTCCCTCTGTGGGATGGTGTAGGGTCCCAAACAACAAAACAGGGTAAAACCTCTGCGATCCTGGCTGCCCCCTCAAGCTTTCCAACACCCACAACCCTCAATTAGGGCTTGGAGAGAGACGAGTCATTTTATATATGTCTGAGCTTGCTCCGCTCTCTGATACTCTTCTTCTCTACTTTGCCGGCTCAAAAGGAATATGATTTTCCCGGTCCTTTCTCTCTGACCCAAAACCCTTTTATGTGATTTCCTTCCTAAAAGGGATGCCTTAGTAAAACCCCTAAAGGTCAGGTGGTCCTTTGATAAATTTCCTTAAGCTCTCATTCAAAGCCTATTTCTCTCTTTCTCTTTTTCTCTCTTTTTTTTTTAAAGTTAATCAGTGGTGCCTGGGTAGCTTAGTTGGTTAAGCAGTCAGTTTCAGCTCAGGTCATGATCTCACCGTTTGTGAATTCAAGCCCTGTATCAGGCTCTGTGCTGGCAGCTCAGAGCCTGGAGCCTGCTTTGGTTTCTGTGTCTCCCTTTCTCTCTGCCCCTCCCCCACTCATTTTCTCTCTCTCTCTCTCTCTCTCTCTCTCTCTCTCTCTCAAAAATAAATAAACATTAAAAAAATTTAAAGTTAATCATGATTTGCTTGGCTTTCAGCCCACAAGAGAATGAAGATGTCAACCAAAAACAGGGAGGCATTCATACTGTCTATGAGAACACAGTGAAGGAGGAAACAGAGAGACCATGAAAAAAAACACACACAAGGTGCGCCTGGGTGGCTCAGTTGGGTCATGATCTCACAGTTCATGGGTTTGAGCCCCACGTCAGGCTCTGTGCTGATAGCTCAGAGCCTGGAGCCTGCTTCGGATTCTGTGTGTGTATCTCTCTCTGCCCCTCGCCTGCTCGTGCTCTGTCTCTCTCTCTCAAAAATAAACAAACATTAAAAAAAAAAAAGAAAAGTGGGTTTCATAACCAATTCTAAATTAATGTCACCATTCTATCCCCTGAATGCATTTCCTCATGGCAGGAGAAAGGGAGACAGCCTACAACTGGTGGGTGTCCACCTGTTCGTTCTCTGAACACCCAAAGTAGGGTGTCCAGCAGATTTTGCAAAAGGCAAAAAAGGGGAATACAAACTGGAATAAAAGGAGTCACTCAAATACGTGAAGTAAAGATACAAAGGAACTTTGGTTTTATTGCCACAAACTGAAAAGACAAAATGAAAACCAGAATATGGTATCTGGCTTGGGTAAAGGAGACCAGGCCTCCGGTTGGGCCTTCCCACATGTTGCCTTATGACAACAGCCTCCATCTCAGACGACAGACGGTGTCCGCCCTGATGCCCTTGCTCAATAGGAAGAGCTTATATCACAGTGCTAATACAGAAGTAGGTATGACCAAAATTTTGCACAATTTCTCAACCCAAGTGGCTAAATTTAAACAGGAAAACTCCAGCTCATGGCAGTTTCTCATATGTGGAACACAGAATAAGAAGCTGGGAAAAGCAAGGCCATCCAAACCAGGGATTCTTGACCTGGGATCTATGAAACCTTAGAAAACAAATAAGGGTGTGTTACTTCTTTCTAGGAAGAGGACCCATAGCTTTCATCAGATTGTCAGTGAGGTCTGTGAGTCTAAAAAAAAATTTTTATATGAGGTGATCAGTTAGGGAAAGATAAAAAGGGCTGGTGTCATTAGTGTCCTGAAATAAGAAGTTGTTTCTTCTTATATCAGGCTAAAGTAATACAAAGAAAGCTGGCTTTCTGCTCTGGGAAAATTGTGGGGGGTGTGAGTTTCCCAAGGAGGGGCTGTGCATACAGCTGCCTGCTGTGACCCTGTGCATAAACAATCACAAAAAGCAGAAGCAATGTAACCATATTTAAATAAATGTATTTTCCAGACGGCATAGCAAGTCAACTGTGAGTCCAAAAAAAAAAGTCAACGCGGACAGAAATCTTCGTAAGTTTTCCCAACTCTCACGCCTGCAAGCTGACCAATAGCAGGGGATCAATAAATATGCACGGAATGAATCAATCAGCAAAGAGTTTTCTAAAACCCTACAAAGACTGTGGGTCCAATTAAATTCGGCTGGCTTTGTAATGCATTGTACCACTGATAAGAAATTTATTCGATTTTATTTAAAAGGCACTATCGGCATCGAGTAGAAGCTTTTAATATTTTATTTATAATTGTTTTCATGCTGAAAGTCTGAAAGCTGTTCACTGAAACATTTTGACTTTCATCAATGCCGTATTTTCTTGTTTATTTATATACTTATTTTATTTACAGTAAAAATTTGCATACAAAAGAAAATCACTACCTGATTCTTTCCATTCATAATCATATAATTTAGGACTTTTGACCCCATGGAAATAACAGATGTAGGTTTCAGAGCTAACAGTGACAGGGTGAAAGTTTTCCGGTCTTGTTGATTGAAAATGCACTATTTCCCTGCCTGGTGGAATTCAAGTGCCTTATTCCCGCTGTCATGTGCTAACTGGATTGTCTTTGGCAGAGCTGAGATAAGCTGGGCATGGATCATTCCCATGTGGGTTTCTTGTATCCGAACCGCCAAATAGCAGCCTTCCAAACCCACAGGTCTGTTTTGAAGTCTAATCACTTTCTCACATCAAACAGTATAAGGAAAGTTTCTGAGACAGATATTAAGTAGATTTCTTATATTGTGACCTGTAGCCGTGAGGTTCGGACCCTCCAGGACAGATGTCTCACCAGAGCTTTTGAACCAAGGTGCTGGCTGTGTGTTTTACCTGCACAGGTCAGTTTGCAGGGAGATGACTTCAAATGAGCCATATTACAAAAAACACCTGGTTAGTTGGTCTCGTTCTCTTTTGGCTTGAATTCTGGGAAAGTAGAGGTGTTGATGCCACAGAGCAGTGAGGACATGGTGGCTTTGGAGGAACTAAATCACTCCTGAAACATACTCCAGTAAAACAGTGAATTCCAGGACGGGGGCGGGGGGGGGGGGGGGCAGGTCTAATGAATGGCCTTCAAGAGTCTAGTCCCAGGATACTAAGAGATGAGGGTTTGGAGTTCACTCTTGGTCAGAGTAAACGGGGCAGACGTACTCTGCATAAAGGCAATTAGTCATGTCTGAGAGGTCAGCTGACTTGTTAGCTGACCACCGTCAGCAGCATTTACACCTTTTCCGGGGCAGGGGGAGGAAGGAGGTGTTTAAATGATGCAAAATTCCAGTTTTACCCTAAAGTAACGGGAAGCCTGGGACTCAGGCGTCTCAGATATCCTCAGATGCAAAACTGATTGGACCTCAGCTTTGCAGATGGATGGAAAAGCTTGTAAGACCAAGACAGACAAAGTTGAGGTGGCTCCAATGCTGCTGCTGAGGCTGGCTCTTATCAGGGCAGATATTGGGGCCCAAGTTCAGGATCTGGTGCTATAGAGCACCAGAGCTTATTTTAGACAGACACCAAGAACCCAGGAGAGGTACAGTCCAGAGGGCAAGGCATAACTGAAATGCAGACAATGGATAGCACACACAGTCATGTGAACAGAGGGGATGTGGTTTGAGAGGTCACACCATGCACAGTGAGGCTCCAACAGCTATCTATAAGGTGGGGGATGAGGCCTTCTAGCTCAATAAAGAGGGACAAGAGCTCAAATGGTGTCAGGAGCCTAATGGGAATTCAGATCAGCTTGGCGCCGGGAGACTTGGAGGGGACTGAAGCAATGTCAGGCCCAGACACTGAGCCAGCTGGCAGCACAGGGCTCCAGGGCTCACCCCAAAGCTCCCAGCCTTGTCATACAATAGTTCCTGATTTCAGACTCCTCTATCTGCAGCTATCTGCCTACCTTCCTGCTCTGCGATAAAGTGGATGAGGATCTGGGAGGACTGCCCTTTCAGGGAGAAGCCAGGAGATGCAAGATTGACACACTTGAAGGGAACTCACATCCCCATCAGCCTGGAGCAACTCACCTGGGTCTGTGTGTCCCTCAAGGTCTCAGGCAGATCCAGACTGTCTAAGGGATGAGGAGGCTGAACCCAATTGCACCTGCACCTGGACCTTTGCCCAGTGGCAATGCCCTTGTCTGGGACTCACTGCCTAAATACATGGAACAGAAGAGAAGAGATATTGTTTTAGCAAAACATATGCATAAATGATTTCCTTGAATTTTGAATTTAAAAATTGTGTAGCTATACTAGAACACATTTATTTTATCCTGGCTATATTTTGACATTCGGTTCCTACTTAACAACAATATATATTTAATAATTATACATATATAAAACGTGTATATATATCTACACATATGTAATATATATAATGTGTATATATATAATACATATAATGTGTATATATGTAATATATATAATGTATCCATATGTAATAGATAATGTGTATATAACAGATAATGTATATATGTAACATATATAATGTATATATGTAATATATAATATGTATAGGTAATATGTATAGTGTATCCATATGTAATGTATATGTAATAGATAATGTATATATGTAATATATAATGTATATATGTAATATATAATGTATATAAATGTAATATACATAATGTGTATATATGTAACATATAATGTGTGTATATATGTAATATATTTAAATTTTTATATCTTTCCATAAGACACTTACTAAAATAAAGTTGAAAAATAAAATAGAATGAAATAAAATAAAAAACAATGGCCCCTGAAAGCACAATAGAAGAAAGCAGCATAAAGGATTCTGGATTTAAAATCAGTAATGGGATTCCCATTCTGGGCTTCGACTCCAGAAAAGTCATCTCGACCTTCCTGGCCTTCTGGTTCTATAATGTTCTGCATGTGTTTCCTGCTTCTATCCTAATTCAGGAGACATGAATTCTGGGGAGAACGTTCTGGGGAGAACGGAATCAGGGCAAAGTTCTTTCTTGTTTACTGGCTCTGAGATTTTTATCAACCTTGTGGTGCTTGAGAGTAGGTTATTTGTTATCTTAACCTAGTTCAAAGGTAGCAAATGTTAACAAAGAATCCTACAACCTAGTCTTTTCTCCAGTTGCAACATATTAACAAGCCTCTGAAAGATAACCTTTCTTTCACCTCATTCTCCTTTCCTTACCTTCATTGCAATAAAAACCCACATACCCATGCAAGCAACATAAGTGTTGTCAGGGGACTTGAAAGGTGTGAGCCAGAAAATGTGATCTTTGCTTGCAATTTGGAGATGTTTGTCCTTGAAAGTCTTACATGGTTCCTTCATCTTCTGAGTCTGGGTTGCTGTCCCTTTGGGACATGGAGGAACCACCTCTGATCACTAGAAAAGTCCAGTGTTTCTGGATTGGTTTGATCTAAAATGAAGGACCTTAGTGTTCTGGAAAGCACAGACCCAAAGAAATGGGGCAAATATGCTCAAACCCTTAACAACCTGGATGATGCATGCTGGCCAATCATAATTCAGTCTCGTCTCACACACTGTTCTGATTATCTACTATTAAATAACAAATGACCCCAAATTTAAGGTCTTAAAACAACAACTATTTTATTATCTCTTTGCTGGCAGGGTTCCACTGGGTAGATTTTTCTGCTCCAAGTAATATCAACTGGTGTTAGGGGTGGGGGACTTTGTCGGTATTGAGCTGGCTAGTCTGGAGGGTCACTTTTGCTTAGAAGGTCAAAGTTGGTCTCACTCACATGTCTGTGCTTTTGGAGTGACAGCTGGAAAGCTGAGTCAGCAGGGGACTGCTCCCTCCCCATATGGTCTCAGGGTCTGCACGAGGTCTCTATAGCAGAGCAATCAGACTTCTTACATGGAAGCTCAGAATTCCAAGAAACCAAAGCAGAAGCTGTCAGTCCTCTGACAGTCTGGGCCTGGTACTAACCCAGAAACACTTCTTCCAGACTGATTGGTCAGCAGTCATGAACCTGCCCAAATTCAGGAGGAGGGCAAATGAACTCCACCTCACAATAGTGGGAGTGTCAAAGAATTTGGGACCATAGTCATTGCAACATACATATGCACACATCAACACACACACACACACACACACACACATACACTAAAACTTCAAAATAAAAAAATTTTTTTGATGAAAGAGTGACTTTTGAAGCATAATTTAGGATGTGGGAGGAGAAAGATGCAGGCCAACTCACACTGACCGTCCAGTCCCTTTGGCAGGACCCCAGGGCCCCCCCCCCCCAACCCTCACTTCCCTTGGCTCTTCTGTAATCTCCATTTAAGTCGGCCTTCCTCCTCCCATCCCAAGTCATGGCAAGAAGTAATTTGTAAAGGCGGTTCAGGCACCTTCAAGCTGCACAGAGGACCTGCTATTGCCGGTGAGGGGACAAAGGCGTCTCTGTCTTCCAGTGCCTGTGGCTGGCTGAACCCTTCCTCCCGGCTCCTCAGAGCAGCTCATTCTGGAATGAAGCAAGGCAACACCCTTGCTTCCCTCTCCCCACTCCTCTCTGCTAGCTCAGGTCCACAGTCTTTCGGGAAATAAACCTTACCACCTTATTACAAAAACTGTGAAAAACCAGGAGGAAATTGCATGACTCTAGATTTTACCCCTGACTGCATAATGCTCTCACTTCTCGTTTTCTCTCTGCCCAGGCTTGGGACCGCCACTCAAATCCTGCTTGGAGGCTCGGCCCTTCACTGATCTGATTTGGAAGCATTTGCACTAGGGTCTAGTTCTGAACCCCAAATATGGTGCCTGCCTTTAATGTTTCTTCCTTTCACATACAACTCCTGAGAACATTTTTAAACATTAAAAAAAATATATTCTACTCCACTATTCTGCTGTAACAGCTAAAATATTTTTCTCCTTTTGTTCACTCCTTCTATTCTTCACGAATACTTATTGAGTTCCTACCTTGAGTCAGGTGCATGTTCTGTGGGGACAGTGCTAACTATCCAGCAGCTGGCAGGGGAGTCAGATGCCCACCTTAAAGGCCATGCCACAGAAGCAAGAGCCAGGGGAGCCTTGCCCATTTTGTTCTGGGGGCTCTGAGGACAGAGAAAACACTCGTGCTTGGCAAGGGACAGGGACAGCTTCTGAGAAGAGGTGGCCTTGAAGGAAAAGGAGGAGTTATCCTGGAAGACAAAGAGGAGAACACTCTAGGTAGAGTGAAAGCTCATGCAAAGGCACTGAGGCATAGAACAGCTGAGCAGGTCTAGGGACATCACTGGTAATTTGGTGTCACCAGAACACAGAGCATGTAGCAAAATGACTAGAAATGTGGCCGGGGAGGCAACAGTCTCCAGATGATGAGCAGCACTGAGAGCACTACTAGGAATTCACCCTTCACTTGGTGGCCCTGGGGAGCTTTGAGCAGTTGTAAGCAACAGGATAACATGATGGACTGTGTTTTGACTAAGATTACTACTTTTCTTTAATTCTCATTTTATATTTAATTGAGCTCCTCATGTCTTTCTTTTTCTCTAAAGGCTCATATTATCTTAACACAAGGTCATTCAGAGATATATTTATTCTGGTTATTTATTTTCCAAACCCATGCAAGTGTATTCATCCCCACCCTCTCTTCCTTCAACGACCCTCTCGTGGGAAACATCAGCAGGAATTCCGAGGCAGCCCATGAAGCATGCTCTGTGCCAGGCACTGGCAAAGCAATCTCGTGATCTCTCCTCTCTCTTCACGCTTTCACTGACTCTTGATACAATGACTTTAATGTATCAGCAAGAGACCTCCAGGCTCGCTGTAGGAGCTGGGAAGAAGACTGCAATAGACCTGGTGGCCTGAGCTTGCCATGTGCATCTGGGGCCCTCGCCATGAAATAGCATCCCCTCAGACTGAGGCCAGTTCCCAGGGTTGCCATTTGTTTGGCCACTTAATCTCCCAGGACATCTGACCATGGCCACTCTAGTTGACCATATAATCCAAGGGCCCTCTACAAGTGCGGCGTCCTGCACCAAGAACCTCAAAGTTGTGTTCAGCATTTTGTTTATATTTAATTTGCACCTTACTACATCTTCCTTGGTGTTCCTTCAATAAAGTATTTCCAGAAGAGATTTATTCCATGTTTTTTTTATAATGTAGTGGCAAACTCCCCAGTACGGAGGGAGCCTGTCTTACTCATGATGGTCCCCCACCACAAGTTAGCCCATCTCATCTCAGCTGTGATTTTCATGATTTTCATGAGCTCATCTTTCCATGAGCTCTCTAGGATAAGAGCTGGAGAGAAAAGCGCCTTTGGGGAGCATAGTCTTCTCAGCATTCAAAGAAAATTCCACTGAGAGGAATAGGACAGGCTAGTATGCTTCCTCATTCTACCTTCCAAAAACTCATACAACCTAATCAAACATATTCAACTCAGCAAGAAAAATGTTTACATGCATTTATGTATAATACACATGGTGGGCAGTTTCCTCCAATTCAATTTCTCCTTCTTTTAAGAACCCTGATCTTTAGCTGAGCACATCACCACAAGAATAGAGACCACCTGCCCTAGCTTCCCATGCAGCTATGAGTGGTCGTATGACTCTATTTCCCAGCATCCCTTGTAGCCAGGTGTGGCCAATGAAATGTAAGCAAACGTGTTGAGGGAGACTTGGGAAGAAATGCCTTTATGAGAGAAGGTGTGAGTTCCACTCACCTTCTGCTTTCTTCTACTGCTGTCCTGGAATATAGGTAAGATAGCTGGAGCTCTAGCAGCTATTTTAGATCTTTAGCTGATCTTGAGAATGAAAATCAGTTCTAGGAGGGTGGGACAGAAAATAAGGAGCTTAGGTCCCTGAAGGCACCATGGGACTGTCAGACTAGCACTGAACTGCCTACCCTTGGACCTCTTTTATCTAAAAATGAATAAAAGAATGAATGAATGAGCTTCTCACTTATTTCAGCAATGGTTATTTTATCTTACTCTGTGTGAAAACTTAACTGTACACTTTATAGATGTAGGTAAGAGTGATTTAAGACCATCATCTCCCCCAATCTATAGCAGATGAGAATCCAAAGCCCTCCCCAAGACACCTATGAACTCCTGAGCTCTTGTTCTCTTGGTCCCTCTGCCTCTGCACTTGCTTCTATGGGTACATTCTTAGCTCTGCCCAGCCCTGATCCAAACAAGAAACTTGTTCTCTTTGATTTCCACAAAAATCCATTCAAGATCTGGGCAAAGTATCATTTCCCATGTGGCACAGCAAACAACTTGCAAATCTACCACAGACCTTTCTATTTGCTCAGGCTTTTGCCTCCCCACTTCCCAGCACTTCTCTCTGTTTTTTGGTTTTTGGGTTTCCTTTTTTTTTTTTTTTTTTTTTTTTGCCAGAAAGATCCTAGTGTGTCATCTGTCCTATTTTCCCTTTGCTCTCATTTCTCTACTCCTACCCTGTTCCTTCTGGATTATGTCCACATTCTTTTGCCTCATTTATAAAAAGCAGTTCATTCACAGCATCTCCTTTCTCCAAACTTTTATCAGGTGCCCAGAAGACAAAAACAAGTTATATCTAATAGAATTCACCCTCCTTAGAAGGCCATGGTTATAAATGGCACACCCCTGCCAGATAACTATCTCTACAAATCTCAACCACCTGGAAGCACATGAGTGAGTGGGTAGGGTTAGTGGGGAGTGTGGGAGCACACATCCTGTTGTATATCTGGGTTGCTTTGCACTGCTGCTGGGCCACCCATCACTAGAGGATCCTTGGCTTATTTCCTGGTGCACGGCTCTTCCTACTGGAAGCTACAAGCATACCTCTGGGAGAGGGGTTCCTTGTCTCCACACTCACCTACCGCCCACCTAGTGCTTACTTCTCAAATTGCATCACAAGTCTCCCTGGACTGGGGAATTTTACCACTCCCCTGGGCTTTCTGAATTCCTACTTTGTATCTACGTATGTGCATTACTAAAATGGAAATGCCTTTAAATGTTCTCCGAAAATGTACAAAGCCAAAGCATGTTAAAATTCCAATATTACTTAAGAAGGATAATGTTAATTGATTGTTAGCTTTACATTTATCTAACATTTACTGTTAGGGTTTGTTTTTTTGTTTTGTTTTTATTTTTATTTTTTTACTCTCATTGTCTCCTTAATCCTTACAATGTTTCTATAATATTGGCATTATATGACCCATTTTATAGTGAAACCAACTAATCCCAGAGAGGTGGATCCATTTGCCCAAGGGCACACAGTTAGGAAGTGATGAAGCCACAGTAAAAATGTAGGTCCCCGCATCCTAAATTCATAACTCTTTTAATTAGCAGATGTGCAGGCTTGTTATAGATTAATTTGCTATTTCCCTAGCACATAACAGAAAGAAGGATTGGCTACAGCTAGAATAAATAAGCTCTGACTGGAGAGAAGAGGCTCAGCAAAGAGTCTGGGGTTGGTGGGTCTGAGCCAGGGACCACCGCAGAGAATCCTGGGAAACCAGAAGCAAAAAAAGTACCCTTGGTGTCAGAGACAGGAGAAAGTCAAAGACATGCTTTTGTGATAGCACCAGTTTTTACAAGATTTCCTGTCATTAGGGTCTTTTTTTTTCTTTTCCCTGATTAAAGGACTCTCGTGAATGAGATAGCTGAGGCCAATGTAGGTCAAAAAGTAATCAGGAAGCATATTCAGACAGAACAAACCAGAACCACAGGTGTAGTATTTGGGAATTATAAACCCTCAGCCTTCTGCTACAGGGACTGTGGTTTGAATCAAAACTCCCTGAGCAAAGTAACAAAATGCTGCAAGGAAGAAATCTTATTCCCAGAGGCAGATATTGAGAAAATCAGAATTGGAGCATCTGACAGCAGGGGTCCTCTAGGGATATCACACAGGGCCCAGCTAGTTGTTATAAACCACGGGTATATCCAGGGCCTGTCAGCAAGTTGTGCAGGGATCCTGGGTCATTTGCACTCAATGCTTGATGAACAAAGGCAGCCCTGCTGGGAGAAATGAGACGGGCCATTGTGAGGGACGCCATTGTGAGGGACACCACCTTGGTGACACAAAGGTTTTGTCTGGTGGTGTGCAGGCACACACACTTCAGCATCAGTTAGCAAAATCACTTCCTCGTTTCTGGGTTCCGCTTTTGACCCTGCCCGGTAAGAATTTGATCTTCAAGCATGAAAATCATTCTGTTTATGGAAAACCTACTGTGTGTCAAGTATAATTGGGATACACCTCTACAGCTGAGGAATCTCACCTTGGAAATGGCAAATGACTTGCTTCTTGCTGCACAACTAAACCAGGAATTCCCAGTTTGGCCAGCCTGGAAGCCTGAGCACACCAGCTTGTCTCAGGGCTCACTGTTCCTGGGGTGGTTGTGGTTAGAACTGCCCAGGTCACCCACATGAATAACAAGGCTTAAAATTTGCATACAGCCTTCCACTAAGAAACTCCTTTCACCCTGAGAGGCCTGCTTCCAGCCTGCACACAGCTATAAATCTAGAACCAACAGAACCTCAGGAGGCCCAGAGCCTGTGCCAAGTGCACTTCTGGAAGCTGCCTGAAAATTCCTTACTGACCTATGGCTTAGCAAACTGACTGCATTCCTGGAGTTCTGCCCGGCACATAGAAGGCATTCAATAAATGCTGCCTCTTCCAATCCATGCCATTTCCCCACATCTTGGCCTGAAACTACCACGATGTCTTATAATTCTCACAAAGGCTGGCCTGGGGTGCAGATTTCATCACATTCCTACTGGGATAATAACCAGAGCTTTGATTTACTAAGCACTTACTTCTTACTAGGTACACTGCTTTATAGTTTGGATACATCATCTATTTTAATCCTTCCAGCAACCCCGTAAGACAAATATCATTATTATCCCAATATCAGTGAGGAAACTGATGCATTGAAATGTTACATTACTGGCATAATACATTACTCAGAAGTAAACAATAGGTATGGTATTTGAACATGGGTCTTTCTGTCTTTGCAGTATGTGCTCATAATCATTCCATTGGTCTGTCTCTCCAGGAAGTCCCTGGAACTTCTCTAGGCCCTGCCTCCTGTGGTGGTCCTAGTGACCTCCAGAGCTTGCCTTGGTCACAGAGTCAGGGACCTTGAGAACCAGCAGCTCAGCCTCAAAGAAAGTCACAGGTCCAAAGACATCATGCATCTGTTTGGCCCAACGTGTGCCAGGACATAAGCAGGGGAACACTCTGGAGTGTGATATCTCTGCTGCAGATTCAGAGCTTTGATGAATTAGCATTTGTTAAACTAATGCCTACAAAGAATTCTTCAAAGCATAAAAATTTGTATTTCCTACATCCTGGAAAGAATACAACTCTAAAATTCTGCCTGCTATTTAAAATGCTATTCCTTAAGTAAAAGCAGGAGGAGGAGGAGGAGGAGGGGGAAGAGGAGGAGGAGGAGGAAGAGGAGGAGAGGAGAAGGAGAAATGTCTACCAAGTCTGATAGCTTTCATAACATTTCATAAAGTTTATAATAAGCTTTCCTCAGAGCCTAAACAAGGAGAGTAAAAATTGCAGGATCTCCCAGGCATATCTAGATTGTGGTACTTTGACCCAATCCCCTTATCTCGTCTGAGCATGGCATGTGACTTCGCTGTATCCTGTTTTAGAACAAAGCATTCAGATGATATGTCTTTTCTCTATCTATGATCTGGTTCAGTTTTTTTCCTCCAGAAAAACTGCATTCAGTTCTCATCTTCAAAACAGAAAATCAGTCTCTGGAAAACAAACAAATCATCTGAGGTGGGAAATATAAACACGTTGTGGAATTCTGGAGAAAAGAGATGCATCATATACAGCTGAGTAAATACAAGTGGGTTAATTACAGCACATCTTTTTTTTTCACGTTAGGTTTAAAATCCAGCCATGCTGACAGTCCATTCTTGTCTGCATTGCTTATTCCTTGCACACCAAACAGAAGGCCTTGGCAAAACTTGACCCTGGAAGGAATAGTCCAACTCCTCCAGAGGAAAACAACTACTTGACCAGAATATTCTTTAGCAACAAAATAAGGAGCTCGATCTTACTACACAAAATTGTTTAGAGCAAAATGAAATAACTTGTGAATACAGCAAATTATCATTTCCACAGGCTGTGGACACGGCTGACCAAATTGCTAGAGTTGTGTGTCTGTGGGTCTTTTTTTCTTCAGTTTTAGTTTTGCTTTGTTTGGCAAGAATGAAAGAGGAAGGCCTCCTAACCACCCCATAGGATGATTCCGGTAAGACTCGAGGTTCCTGAGGCTTACGACTGACTTCAGCCAGCAATATAAAAGGGTATGTGGCTGCAGCTGCTGCCATTTGGGTTTTTCCTTTGGCTTCAGTTTTAATTCAGAAAACCTGCTCACCAGGGACTCCCTGCAGCTCTTTCCGGGGGGGGCCCAGGCCTCTGGCTCTCTCTCAGGGCTTCTGCAAAAGGAAGGAGTGGGTCTGTGAGTGTTTGTATGTTTTTCTATTCCCTTCACACTTATGAAAAGTCTGTATGTGAGAGTGCGGGACGTGTGTGTGTGTGTGTGTGTGTGTGTGTGTGTATCAGAGAGGGAAGAATGGAGAAGGGAAGCCAGACTGACAGATTCTGTGGCCTCAGCTTCAGAGTCCCTCAGCGGGCAGCCTCTGCAGCCCGGCTGGTCTCTCGTGGTGCACAGCTCCAAGATGAAGTCCCCCTGGAATATGCTTTTGGTGACTCCTCTGTTCTTACTCCCGCCGCTTCGCACCTCGGCCTCTCCAGCCTCTGATGACTCCCCAAGCACCAGAAACCCCAATGGCCACACCTGTCTAGGTACGTAAGTGTTTTGCATACTTTTTATGTGGGCATAACAATGGGGTCAAATACTTTGCTTGCATAGTAAATCACCTGTTTAGTGACATCAATAGCTCTGAATTCCAAGTAAGGTGACAATAACCTCCCCAACATAGAAAACCTTGAGCCTGACAGTGAGCACATATGTGTGCACAGAAGGACGCTATCCAGTGGCTAGTTTGAATTGTTGTGTAAGTCTTCCACCTCGCTGGTGATTGTAGTTTTTTTTTTCTCTTGGAGGGACAACCCTTAGAAAAGCCTGAAATTCTTACCCCTTTCAGGACAGTAGGCAGCGTTGCACAGTAGAAAGAAGGTAGTCTTTGACATCAGACAGCATGACTTCTGCCATATTCCTGGTCCCTCCACTGAGACTCAGTGGTAGGGGACATAGTTCCCTCCTTTTCGTGGGAAGGTTAAGGAATTTGTGGCCATCCTCATTAGCCATGGGTTTTCATTTGGATGCCCATACAAATAGTCCACGGCCCCGAGAGCTCAGGGAGTCTATTGCTACTTGGGTTTGATGACGGGTTAGCACCCATTTCCACAATTCGCAATTTCTGGCTAACTGCCTGGAGTTGTTGGCCAGTCCACATGGTTAAGAAGAAAGGTGAGTGCAAGATGTGTCCATCATGTGATCAACATTTACTGGGCAATGACTGTCCTGAGCCAGGGGCTGCAGGCTGTCCCAGCTGGGGTCTCACTGTTTGAGTTGGTTCCTTGGAGAAACAGGCTCCGAAATTTGCACACAGGGGTGTTTATTGAGGTGTGCTCTTGGGGAAAACACCATGAGGAGGGAGTAAAGCAGGAGGAATAGGCAGAAGGAAAATATGGGCTATGTAACAGCCACACACACACACGCACGCACGCACGCACGCCAATCCCACTCTGGAGCTAAAATGGCCCTTCAAAGTGGCCTGCAGTGGGTCCAGACACTGGAACTGCCAACAGTGAACAGTCACTGGATATGAACTGACCCCAGGGGGCAGCTCCTTTCAGTGGAGGCAATACCTGCAGAGGCACTTGCTGGGAGCCATTAGCACCGGCGGTCCCAGCAACAGGGGGAGGGAGTGTCTCCTGAAAGGGGACATGAGGATATGAGGGTGCTCGGGTTTGCAAGGCCGAATGTGGGGTTAGCTCATTTGCAGCTGGTGGTAGGAGGAAGAGCGTCAGGTAAAAGGAAGAGAGGCAGGAGAATACAAGGAGATTCTGGTTGGGCTTCCACTACTTTCCGAAAAAAAGCAGGACTATTTGACTTCACGCTCACTGGCACAAAGGCACTTCCCAAACATTCCTATGTGTCCCCTCTCCACATGGTCACTGAATGGCCACCACATGCCAGACCTTGTGCTCTGCGCTAGAGATACAAGGATGAATAACAGTGTTTAACAATTTTTAAGTTTGTTTATGTATTTTGAAAGAGAGAGAGAAAGAGCAAGTGGGGGAGGGGCAGAGAGAAAGGGAGAGAGAGAATCCCAAGCAGGCTCCACACTGTGAGCACAGAGCCCAATGTGGGGCTCCAACTCACAAACAGTGAAATCATGACCTGAGCCCAAACCAAGAATCGGTCGCTTAACTGACTGAGCCACCCAGGTGCCCCAAATGAGAATAATATTTAAAACGCCTCTGTCCTCAGCAAGTTCACTGTTCAGTTTAGGGGGAAATAAAAATGAAACTCTGGACTGTAAAGATTACAGTTCTTTGAAATGAAGCACAAACTGAGAGCTTAGTGCTCACAATAATACTCCACCTGTCAAAGAACTCTGAACTGTAGCACCCATGGTACAGCCAGCAGAAAGCCAAGAAACACAGAGCAAACGCAAACCATTTCGAAGCAGGCAACTGGTGACTGCAAGAACCTCGTCAGTCATAACATCACTGAGCAAGGAAAAATAGGAAGAAGGGTGGGGTGAAGTTTTAGAACTTTAGAAATATTTCTACCCAAGTATTGCCAGTCAAAGAAGGAAGCTTCAGGTATTCCCAAAGATTTCACTTGCATTTACCCTCCTGATGCGAGACGCTGGGCTACAGAAGTCTTGAGAAAACTTGGTTAGGCAGTTGGATTTCTGATCATCCGATTAAGCAGTAAGGGATCATCTTTGTTAGCAGCTAGGGATCTCCTAATTACCATTCCAAAATAAAGTTTTACTTTGACTATAAAAGTATGCACTTGCCTTGATTTATAAAAGCATAATAAAATAAAATACTTATAGTCACCTTCTTAACACATGGAAGTAGTTCTGCTTCCCAGTTTTTCCTGGAGCTCAACTGAATTAATTGTGTTCCATCCATTTTTATGAAGATGCGCATTTAGTGATCATATTTGTTTCTTATTCATGAAAGTTTTTTTGCTACTGGTCTGCAGCCATTCTTGCAGCTTCCTGGCATTTCTCCCTGCTGCCCTGTGTCTTTTCTCTGAGTTGCATCTGGGCTCATTGGAGTGGTGCATAAAGAAAGTAAGGGTTTTTCAGTGACAAGAATTACATTCGTTAAGTTAATAAATATAAGACTGCTAACATTTATTGAGCGTGTATGTGCAATTAACAGTCTTCCAAAAAGTTTATACGAAGTATCTCATTTAATCATTAAAATGACCTTATGGGATATATATTATCATTATTCCCACTTGGCAGGGGAAACAACTGTGAATTAGAGAAATAAACAACTTGGCCAAGTTTATGCAGCCAGTTAAAAGTTGGCCTTAGATTTCACTGTCAGTGTGATTATGGTTTTTTGGGGTTTTTTTCAGTGATTAGGTAGGGGCAATATATTTCTTCCTCACATTTTTTTAAATACTATTTTATTTTATAGCTTTATTGAGATATAATTCATGTACTAGAAAGTTTACCCTTTTAAAGTATAATGTTTATTTGTTATATTCATAAGTTGTATGTATATTGATCATCAATATTTAATCCAAACATTTTTATCATTCTAAAAAGAAACCCAATATTCATTACCAGTCACTCCCCATTTCCTCTCTTCAACCGCTAGAAATCACTAATCTCTCATATCTCTATAATAAACACTTCTACAAATGGAATGATAACAATATATGGCCTTTTTGTATAGGTTTCTTTGACTTAACATAATGTTTTAAGGTTTTTCCATGTTGTAGCATGTACCAACTTCATTTATTCTTAAGCTTTTTTTGTTTGTTTGTTTTGTTTTTGTTTTTTTCTTAGTAATCTCTACACCCAACCCCGGTCTTGAACTCATGACCCTGAGATCCAGAGTTGTATGCTCTTCCAACTGAGCCAGCCAGGCACTCCCATTTCTTCTTAGGAATAAATAATATTTCATTGTATAGATATGCCCCACATTGTTTATCTAGTCATTGTTGGTGGACATATAGGTTGTTTCCAGTTCTTAGCTATAATGAATAATTCCACTATGAACATGCATGTACAAATTTTTGTGTGCACATTTGTTTTCATTTCTCTTGGGTACATACCTAGGAGTGGAATTTCTGGGTCATACAGTAGCTCTATAGTTAACATTTTAAGGAACTGCCAAACTGTTTTCTAGAGACACTACAGTATTTTACATCCCCACTATTAGTGCACGAAGGTATCATTTTCCCACAACCTCGCCAATACCTCGTTATTATCCATCTTTCTTATTATGGTCATCCTCGTAGATTTGGAGTGATACTTTATTGTAGTTTGGATTTGCATTTCCCAAAATAATAATGATGTTGAACATCTTTCCGTGTGCTTATTGAACATTTGCATATTTTCTTTGACAAAATGTCTACTCAAGTCATTTGCCCATTTTTTAATTGAGTTGTGTCTTCTTATTGTTGAATGATAAAAGTTTTTATATAATCTAGATAGATATCCCTTATCAGATACAAGATTTGTAAATACTTTCTCCCATTCCATGGGGTTTTTTTTCCCCACTTTCTTGATAGTATCCTTGAAAGAGCAAAGTTTTAAATCTTGATGAAGTCCAATTTATCTATTTTTGCTTTTGTCTTGGGCTTTCTTGTATCATAGCTAAATCCCATATTTAAAAAAAATTTATTGAAACTATTGTCTCTTTCTTGTCATGTGCCCATCCCCTTACCTTGTTTGTCAGACACTGGGTCTCTAACTACCATTTTAGTGACCCAGAGTATAACTGCTGGGGTTGTAAGTAACAGGAATCAACTTGAGCTAGGCTGAGAAAAAACAAAAAAAAAGAGGAAGCTTTCCTATGAGGATCCCAGGAATGAATTTTAGAACCAAAAGGCAGAAAAATACAATTAGGCCTAAAAACTGAGCCAGGAGCCAAAAAAGGATGGCTGTCAGTGTCCTAAGGAGTACTTTTCTGGCCTCTCAGTACCTCCATCTCTGACCCTATATAGACTAGCTGGTTTCACTGCTCTAGGCCCTTTGGCCAATTATGGGCTCCCACAGTCCAGAGTTTGCCTGCAGTTGTCCAGTCCACACCAAGATGGACTCTCCTTCTGGTTGTTAATCCAGCTTCCTGGCAGAAAGAAACTGGGCTCAGTCTTTAGGCCACTGAATAAGGGCAAGTGGGAGTGAGGAGAGCTCGCTGTACACATGTGGCTGTCAGAGCCGCGGGTGAGAAGACAGCTCTCCAAGAAGTGAGGATTGCTGGGACTGGAGAGATACTCTAAAGGAAGCCATCACAGAAGTTACTGAGTGATTGCACCAACATCTCTGTCATAAGCAAGCACCTTCAGCTTCAGTCCCACGAGAAGACTTTGCAGGAAGGACGAACCAATACACCTGGAGGGCACCTTCTTAAATATATTCCAAAATCAGAACTAAGCTGTGCAAAGCCCCAGTGGCCCCCTTCCAAATTTACCACAATTTGTTTGCATGGAACCATACATCCCATTTGATCACGAAGCAAATGCTGATTCAACTGTGCTTGAGCAAGCAGTGCCTCTTTCTGCCACTTTCCAAATGTTATGGAATCAATAATAAGCCATGTTCATTTTTACAAAACATCATTTTCTTTCCATGGGTGATTTAGGGGCAAAGTAATATTTATGTTTCTAAGTCATTGACATTTTAAATTAATTCATTGAATTTTTTGTTTGTTTTTTAAAGCACTTCTAAAAGGTTAAAAAAACACCTACCTCCCCCCACCCTTCATCTATGTTTGGTTAAATATATAAAATACCTTCAGAGTCAGTTAAAACCCCATCTCCCCATCCCCCACATCTCACATAGAGTGACTTTATAGCTTGCATGATAAAGAGAAAGGGGTGCCAGTGTGAATGGTAAGATGACAGTGCTACTGACAAAAATGGGAAAGATTTAGGTAGAGCCAGCAGAGAAGTTTGAAAATTTATGATCACAATTTTATATACAGAAATTTCATTTTCTCTATTTCTCTGTAACTGAACACTTGTTCGTAAGCTGCTGTTGCTGCTGATAGCACAAAACACTTCATCTTACCGCTTTGTGTTTAAATTTGGTCTCCTCTGGGTACCTCAGGGCTCTCTTCTTTCCTTGCTAGGGCTGGTCTCAATTCTGAAGGCGGGCTTATGTACCATTCTGACATTTACAGCTCTTGGCCTCTGAGGGCAGGCCTCTGTCCCCATGGGGTGTCATGGCTGGTGTAGATCATGGGCTCCTCTCAGCAAGGGAATATCCACTGTTGCTCTCAGAGCATCTGCTCATCTCCATCCCCTCACCATCCCCCAGGTCACCTGCTGGGGCCTTCAGATTGTGCTGGTCTAGCCTGTCACCTACTGGTTCCCAGCTATAGCTGTAGCCCCCTGCACTTTGCCCCCCACTTTTCACACCTTCTCCCCTCCTTAATTCCCATACTTTTATTTCTACATTATCATAGAATTTAACCCCAACCTTGGCACAAATGTTAGGTTTCTGATCATCCACACTTTCACTATACCCACATTGGCCTGTTATTTTCCTGGACTGTTCTGGGGGGTCACATCTCTGAAAAGAAAGGCCATAAAGACACTATAGAGAGAGATCTACCACTTTGGGGAAAGGTCACAAAGTGAGCAAAACCTAAAGAACTCAAGTTAACAGTATGCTTTTCTTCAGGCAGAATGTGAATAAATTTTAGTGGGGAGGGAGGGTGTGAAACTAGAACATAGATTAATTGTACTATGGGAAGGAGGAAAAAAAAAAAGAATGTTGCAAAGCATCAAGCTGAGTAAAATCCCCATAAAGCTATGATGTATCCATCTCTCTATTTATACAGCTATTTTATATAGCTCTGACATATGTGAGTGAACTGCACACGCCAATCAAAAGACAAGATGATCAGACTAAATAAATAGGCAAGATCCAACTATATTCTGTCTGCTGGAGACGCTTTAGATTCAATAACACAAAAAGGTTGAATGGAAGATACTTGGAATTAATATATTAGTATCAGACAAAATTGACTTTAAGATATGAAATCATCCTAAGACAAAGAGGTATTTTTAATAATGATAAAGAGCTCAATATATCAAGAAGAAGTAATAATTGTAAATGTACATATACTTAATAATAGAGTCAAAAAAAACCCCGAGATAAAAATTTAATTAAAAAATTAGAAAAAAATACAATTCAACAATACAGTTGAAAATGTCAATGCTCCTTTCTCTGTAATTGGTAGAACAAAGGACAAAAAGTATGTAAGGATATGGAAGATTGAACAACTCTGACTTGACCCAACTAACATCTAGAGAACACCCCATTCAGCTACAGCAAACTATACATTATTTTTTAACTATACATGGCCCATTATCCAGTATAGACCATATACTAGGCAAAAAAACAGGTATCAATCCATTTTTAAAAATGGGAAATCATACAGATATTTTTCAAATTAAATTAGAAATCAACAATAGGAACAAATCTGGAAAAAAATCAAATGTGTATAAGACAACACGCTTCTTTAAAAAAATAATAATAAAACAGGAAATCACAGGAAAATTAAAAAAATAGTTTGGCTTAAATGGAAAACCACAATATATCAAATTTTATGGAGTGTAGCTAAAGTAGTGTTTAGAGAAAAAATTATTTATTTTTCTTTTTTAGACAGAGTGTGCACAAGGTGGGGCAGAGGAGTAGAGAGACAGAATCTTAAGCAGGCACCATGCCCAGCACAGAGCCTGACTTGGAGTCAGTCTCACGAGTCTGAAATCATGACCTGAGCCAAAATCAAGAGTCAGATGCTTAACTGACTAAGCCACCCAGCCACCTCCCAAATTCATAATTCTATACCCTTATTCTACAGAAAAATTCAACATCAGCAAAAATCCTTAACAAAATATTAACAAACTGAATCCAGCAACATATAAAATGATTTATACACCATGACCAAGTGGGGTTTATCCTAAGAATACATGGTCGTTTCAACATCTAAAAATCAATTAACGGGATATCCCATTAATTAATAGAATAGAGGCTATAACTACATTATCATCCCTATAGAAATAGAAAAATTATTTGGCAAATCTATCACCCATCCACATCAAAAACTCTCAACAAATTATGAAATAAAAAGGAACTTTCTTAACCTGATAAAGGGCATCTATGAGAACCCTATTGCTAGCTTCATACTCATTGATGAAAGACTTAAATACTTTCCTCCTAAGATCAGGAACACAGGAAGGGTGTCTACTTTCACCACTGCTGGTCAACATTTTTTGGAAAATTCTCTTCGGTTTAATAAAGAAATAAAAATAGTAGAAGCATGCAAGTTGGAAAGAAATAAGTAAAACTATCTTTAGAAGTAAAACTGTCTTTATTTTCAGACAACAGAATCCTGAATATAGAAAATCCTGAGATATTAACAATAAAATGACTGTAATGAATAGGAAAGCTTAACAAGGTTGCAGGATTCAAGATTAATATAAAAGTCAGTTACATTTGTTTATATTACCAACACATTTCCAAGAATTGAAATTGAAGAAAACAATTCCATCTACAATATAATAAAAAAAATACCTAGGAATAAATTTAGAAAAAGAAATGTGATTACATTGAAAACTACAAACCATTGCTGAGAGAAATTAAGAATGCTTTATTGGAATGGACAGATGTCTCATGCTAATGGATTGGAAAACTCAATAGTATTAAGATAGCATTACTCCCCAAATTGTATCTATAAACACAATTTCAATCAAAATCCTAACATCCTTTTTTGGTAAAAATTGGCAAGCTGGTCCTAAAATTCATATGAAAACACCAAGAAACTATAATCGTCAAACATTTTGAAAAACACTGTGAGAGAACTGACACTATCTGATTTCCTATTTCAGATCACTTGCAATTAGTAATTCAACATAGATTCTGGGTCTCAGGTAAGAGCAAAAACTATGAAACTTCTATAAGAAAATCTTTGTGACTTTGGATTCAAAGATTCTTAATATGACATCAAAAGAACCATACAAAAATAAAAAAAAATTCTAAATCGCACGTTATTAAATTTAAACATTTTTGCTCTCCCAGAAACATCATTGGAAACTGAAAAGAATATTGTGAGAAAATATGCACAAACTGTGTAGATTTCAATATAGCAATGACTATTTTAATTGATGTTATTGACAATGTTCACTTTCAAAATCCCATAGTTTAATATGTTCAGTGTGACACTTAGAAGCATTTGTATTTCAAAGTTCAACTGATCTGGATTAAAATCACCAGTCAGCCAGTTAGTAGCAGAATCGCTGCTTATCTGAAAGGCCTTGGGTATGTTGCCTAACTTCTCTGCGCCTCCTAGTTTTCATCTGTAAAATGGGAAGTACCAATCTCATGAGGGTGTTGTGAAGATTAAATGAGATATAGCTTGTAAAAACACGCAGCTGAGAGCTGAAACAATGAAAGTATCGTAGAAAATGGCATTTCACATTTTCCTAGAACTTGGTAAGGTAGAAGGCAACTATTAAAAAGTTTATTCAATGAGAAATTATCTGATAAAATACTATGTATTGGTTTTTTCTAATTATAAAAGAATGTGTGGCTTTCATAGAGATTTTAGGAAACAGCAAAGAATATTTTTGAAGAATAAAATCAACTGTAATCCCCAAACCTAGATGATCACTATTGATATTTTGCTATATTTCCTTTCAAAAAGGTCTGGGTATGTGTTTATGGAGTTTGGGACCTCGTCTTATTGTTTTGTTTGATTTCTAAATCTGGATGGCTAAGTAGACAATCTAAAATCAACACTTTTTTTTTTCAAGAAAACATTTGTAAAAACTTTGGTGGGCGCCTGGGTGGCTCAGTATGTTAACCATCCCACTCTTGATCTTGACTCAGGTCATGATCTTGTGGGTTCGTGGGATTGAGCCCCACTGCAGGCTCTGTGCTGACAGTTTGGAGCTTGCTTGGGATTCTCTCTTTCCCTCTCTCTCTCTCTCTCTCTCTCTCTCTCTGCCCCTCCCCTGCTTACACTCACTCTCTCTCTCAAAATAAATAAATAAACTTTGTTTAAAAACAAAAGAACTTTGGTAGTAATAAGTCTTTGCTAGCAAGTGGAAATTTTTCAATTTTTTTCATCTTTTATATCTATCTTATCTACCTACCTACCTATGTATCTATCTAATCTATCTACCTATCAATCCATCCATCCATCATCAGTCTATCCTTTTCTATTCATCCATCCACCCACCCACTCAGCCATTCATCCATTTGTTTTTCTATCCATCCATCCTCTATCTCTAAGTACGTATCTTAAAATTCAAAAATAGAAGTGAAAGGAAACATGAAGTCATATATTTTTGGAAAGATAATCTGATTACTTGAATGATAAGGTCTGACTTTGCCATTTAGGTTTATACAGAGGACGTTTCTCATAACCTGATGAACTAAATCTGTAGCTCCAAATTTGACAAAAATATACATGAAGTATGCATTTAGATAAAAGGTTTTACTTAAAATATTATATACACAAAAGTGTATTGAAAAAATAGTATTTCAACTTCCCAGTTCTTTCTGAGTGTATTAAGTTCTAACAAGGTCTCTCGAGGTGAATTATAATAGATATAATGAAAAGAAGAGTCTTAGTAAAACATATATATACACATATACACACGTACATATATATATACGTATACACACACACACACACACACATATATATATATATCCCAGAAATTGAGAAAATAGAAGATTTCATTGATTCGGTAACAAATGTTTTTGCAAGTCAGGTGGTTTCTAGTTCTTTGCTTTCAACACGATTGAAGGGGCACTTAATGGAGTTTTCAGGTGATAGATCATTTGAAATAATTGCCAATGATAGATCACTTTAAGACTTTTGACATTTAACTTAGAAGGAGTTAAAGAATAAAGTGACATTTCTCTACCCAAAGTCCTTCTATTTCATTTACTTAAGTGAACATGTTTTCTCAGCACTTGCCTCTTTAAAAATGAAAAATAGGAACAGACATGATGCTGAACTTTGCCTGTTTACGTGAATAAGTAATATTCTTCATCAGACATAAGTACTAATTGAAAAGGGCAATCATCTCTTTAAGAAGTGCAATTCCAATAAAATTTTACTTTTATTATTTAGGAATTGTTAAATTGACAATACATATTGCTGAGAAAAGTTAATTTTACTAATAATGAAAACTATCCAGAAGAATTTTTTAAAACTTAGAGTTATATTCACAGGAAATTAAAATTTCCATTTAAATTTTATTCATATTTTTAGTGCTAAGAAGTATAACAGTGCCATCAATAAAATACATTCAACCATAAAAATATATTACATTGGGATACAATTCTATACTGGAAGAAAAATTCAAGGAGGTAGACTTTTTATTGAAATATGATTTCAAGGAGAGGGATTATCAACATAAATTTCTCATTGTGAAAAAAGTGCTTGAGCTTATATTTTTTAAGTGGATGAGAGTAGGTATGAATCACTACAGTATTTAGATTCCTTTGGATACATAGAGATTAATGTATGATTTCTACTATTAATGTTTATAGTCTGCCTAGAATTATACACTCTTTGCATCTTTTTAAATTGATATCCATTAATATTACATTAACATCCATTAAAATGTGGGAAGGGTACATAGTTTCTCAAATTTCCTTTAGGGGGTACAAGGTAAAATGTTTGAAACCATTGGTTTACACTGTAGACTCTACAGAATTTGGACCCCATGCTCTATGGTCTGCCCTTCAAGGCTCTTCACAATGGGATCCATTTCTACCTCTCTCACTTTGTCTTTCCCACGGACCCTGAGCTCTAGCCTTGGCCAACCCTTCTCTTTCTCACAACCAAGTCTTTAAAAAAGCGATTCCTCTCTTTTTGAAGGCCTTTCTTGCCTTTTTCTGTCAAATAAGGTCCTTCCATTCTTTTAACACTCAACTCCTTCAGGAAACTATCACTGGCTACCAAGGCAGAGTTAGTTTCTTTTTTAATCAATAATTTATTTTTTATTTGCATCCAAGTTAGTTAGCATATGATGCAACAATGATTTCAGTACATTCCTTAATACCTCTTCCCCATTTAGCCCATCCCCCCTCCAGCAACCCTCTGTTCTCTATATTTAAGAGTCTCTTATGTTTTATCCCCCTCCCCGTTTTTATATTATTTTTGCTTCCCTTCCCTTATGTTCATCTGTTTTGTTTCTTAAAGTCCTCATATAAGTGAAGTTATATGATATTTGTCTTTAGCCGACTAATTTCGCTTAGCATAATACTTTCTAGTTCCATCCACGTAGTTGCAAATGGCAAGATTTCATTCTTTTTGATTACTGAGTAATACTTCATTGTGTGTATATATACATATAATATATCATTTTTGGAGACGTGTCTACTCATGTCTTTTGTCCATTTCTTCACTGGATTTTTTGTTTTTTGGGTGTCGAGTTTGATAAGTTCTCTATAGATTTTGGATACTAACCCTTTATCTGATATGTCATTTGCAAATATCCTCTCCCATTCCTTTGATTGACTTTTACTTTGCTGATTGTTTCCTTTGCTGTGCAGAAGCTTTTTATTTTGATGAGGTCCCAATAGTTCATTTTTGCTTTTATTTCCCTTGTCTCTAGAGATGTGTTGAGTAAGAAGTTGCTGCGGCCAAGATGAAAGAGGTTTTTGCCCGCTTTCTCCTCGACGATTCTGATGGCTTCCTACCTTATGTTTAGGTCTTGCATCCATTTTGAGTTTATTTTTGTGCATGGTGTAAGAAAGGGTTCCGGGTTCATTTTCTGCATGTTACTGTCCAGTTTTTCCAGCACCATTTGCTTAAGAGACTGTCTTTATTCCACTGGATATTCTTTCCTGCTTTGTCAAAGATTAGTTGGCCATACGTTTGTGGGTCCATTTCTGGGTTTTCTATTCTGTCCCACTGATCTGAGTGTCTGTTTTTGTGTCAGTACCATACTGTCTTGATGATTAAAGCTTTGTAATACAGTTTGAAGTCTGGGATTGTGATGCCTCCTGCTTTTGTTGTCTTTTTCAAGATTGCTTTGGCTATTCGGGGTCTTTTCTGGTTCCATACAAATTTTAGGATTGTTTGTTCTAGCTCTGTGAAGAATGCTGGTGTTATTTTGATAGAGATTGCATTGAATATGTAGATTGCTTTGGGTAGTATCAGCATTTTAACAATGTTTGTTCTTCCTATCCAGGAGCATGGAATATTTTTCCATTTTTTGTGTCTTCTTCAATTTCTTTCATCAGCTTTCTATAGTTTTCAGTGTATAGATTTTTCACCTCTTTGGTTAGATTTATTCCTAGGTATTTTATGATTTTTGGTGCAATTGTAAATGGGATCCATTCCTTGATTTCTCTTTCTGTTACTTCATTATTGGTGTATAGGAATGCAACCATTTCTGTGCATTGATTTTATATCCTGCAACTATGCTAAATTCATGGATTAGTTCTAGCAGTTTTTTGGTGGAATCTTTTGGGTTTTCTGTATAGAGTATCATATCATCTGTGAAAAGTAAAAGTTTGACTTCCTCCTGGCTGATTTGGATGCCTTTTATTTCTTTGTGTTGTCTGATTGCAGAGGCTAAGCCTTCCAATGCTATGTTGAATAACAGTGGCGAGAGTGGATATCCTTATTTTATTCCTGACCTTAGGGGGAAGCTCTTAGTTTTTCCCCATTGAGGATGATATTAGCATTGGGTCTTTCATATATGGCTTTTATGCTCTTGAGGCATGATCCTTCTATCCCTACTTTCTTGAGGGTTTTTATTAACAAAGGATGCTGTATTTTGCCAAATGGTTTCTCTGCATCTATTAAGAGGATCATATGGTTCTTATCCTTTCTTTTATTGATGTGATAAATCACATTAATTGTTTTGCGGATATTGAACCAGCCCTGCATCCCAGGTATAAATCCCACTTGGTCGTGGTGAATAATTTTTTTAATGTATTCTTGGATTTTTGCATCCATGTTCATCAGGGAAATTGGTCTATAGTCCTCCTTTTGCATGGGGACTTTGGTTTTGGAATCGAGGTAATGCTGGCATCATAGAAAACATTTGAAAGTTTTCCTTCCATTTCTATTTTTTGGAACAGCTTCAAGAGAATAAGTGTTAACTCTTCTTTAATTGTTTGGTAGAATTCCTCTGGAAATCCATCTGGCCCTGGACTCTTGTTTTTTGGGAGATTTTTGATTACTAATTCAATTTCTTTACTGGTTATGGGTCTGTTCAAATTTTCTATTTCTTCCTGTTTCAGTTTTGGTAGTGTATATGTTTCTAGGAATTTGTCCATTTCTTCCAGATTGCCCATTTTATTGGTGTATAATTGCTCATAATATTCTCTAATTATTGCTTGTATTTCTGCTGTGTTGGTTGTGATCTCTCCTCTTTCATTCTTGATTTTATTTACTTGGGTCCTTTCCTTTTTCTTTTTGATCAAACTGGCTAGGGGTTTATCAATTTTGTTAATTCTTTCAAAGAACCAGTTTCTAGTTTAATTGATCTGTTCTACTGTTGTTGTTTTTTTTTGTTTTTTTTTTTTTGTTTTTATTTTGTTTTGTTTTGTTTTTGGTTTTGATAGCATTGATTTCTGCTCTAATCTTTATTATTTCCTGTCTTCTGCTGGTTTGGGGTTTTATTTGCTGTTCTTTTTCCAGCTCTTTAAGGTGTAAGGTTAGGTTGTGTATCTGAGACTTTTCTTCCTTCTTTAGGAAGGCCTTGATTGCTATATACTTCCCTCCTATGACCGCCTTTGCTGTGTCCCAGAGGTTTTGGACTGTGGTGTTATCATTTTCATTGGCTTCTAGGTACTTTTTATTTCCTCTTTAACTTCTTGGATAGCCCATTCATTATTTAGTAGGATGTTCTTTAGTCTCCAGGTATTTGTTACCTTCCCCAATTTTTTCTTGTGGTTGATTTTGAGTTTCATAGCATTGTGGTCTGAAAATACGTATGGTATGATCTCGATCTTTTTATACTTGTTCAGGGCTTATTTATGTCCCAGTATGTGATCTATTCCAGAGAAAGTTCCATGTGCACTGGAGAAGAATGTATATTCTGCTTTAGGATGAAATGTTCTGAATACATCTGTTAAGTCCATCTGGTCCAGTGTGTCATTCAAAACCATTGTTTCCTTGTTGATTTTCTGTTCAGATGATGTGTCCATTGTTGTAAGTGGGGTGTTGAAGTCCCCTACTATTATGGTATTATTATCGATAAGTTTCTTTATGTTTGTGATTAATTTATATATTTGGGTGCCGCCACATTTAGAGCATAAATATTTACAACTGTTAGATCTTCTTGGTGGATAGAGCCCTTAATTATGATATAATACCCTTCTTCATCTCTTGTTACAGTCTTTATTTTAAAGTCTAGATTGTCTGATATAAAAAAAAATCCAGCTAATCTGGCTCTCTTTTGGCGACCATTGACATGATAGATGGTTCTCCATCCCCTTGCTTTCAATATGAAGGTGTCTTTATGTCTAAAGTGGGTCCCTTGTAAACAGCATATAGATGGATCTTGTTTTCCTTTCCATTCTGTTACCCTATGTCTTTTGATTGGAGCATTTAGTTCATTGACATTTAGAGTAGTTCTGAAATGTATGAATTTATAGCCATTATGTTTCTTGTAGAGTTGGGAGTTTCTGGTGGTATTCTCTGGTCCTTTCTAGTCTTGTTGCTTTTGATCTTTTTTTCCCCCATCTTTTCTCCCCTCAGAGAGTCCCCCTTAAAATTTCTTGCAGGGATGGTTTAGTGGTCATGAACTCCTTTAATTTTTGTTTGGGAAACTTTTAATCTCTCCTTCTATTTTGAATGACAGCCTGCTGGATAAAGAATTCTTGGCTGCATATTTTTCCAATTCAGCACCCTGAATATATCCTGCCACTCTTTTCTGGCCTGCCAAGTTTCTGTGGATAGGTCTACTGCAAACTTGATGTGTCTTCCCTCGTAGGTTAAGGACTTTTTTTTCCCTTGCTGCTTTCATGATTCTCTCCTTGCCTGAGTATTTTGTGAATTTGACTATGATATGCCTTGTCGATGGTCGGTTTTTGCTGAATCTAATGGGAGTCCTCTGTGCTTCCTGAATTTTGATGTCTCTGTCTTTCCCCAGGTTAGGAAAGTTTTCCACTATGATTTGCTCACATAACACTTCTATCCCTTTTTCTCTCTCTTCCTGTTATGGGACCCCTGTGATTCTGATGTTGTTCCTTTTTAATGAGTCACTCATTTCTCTAATTCTTAAATCATGATCTTTTGCCTTAGTCTCCCTCTTTTTTTTCTGCTTCATTGTTCTCCATAAGTTTGTCCTCTATATCACTGCTTGCCTCAACCATCCTTGCCGCCATGGCATCCATTTGAAATTGCAGCTCAGTTATAGCATATTTTATTTCATCCTGACTAGCCTTCATCCCTGCAGAAAGGGATTCTAATCTGTTTTCAACCCCAGCTGGTATTCTTATTATCATGATTCTAAATTCTGGTTCAGACATCTTGCTTGTATCTGTGTTGATTAAGTCACTGGCTGTCATTTCTTCCTGTTTTTTCTTTTGGGGTGAATTCCTTCATTTCATCATTTTGAAGGAAGAAAAGGAATTAATAAGGTAAAAAAATTAAAATTAAAAATTAAAAACAACCCAAAAAATATCAAATAAAAGTTGCTGGATCCTAGGTGTGTTTTGGTCTGGTTGTTGGAAGGAGCTTGATAGATTAGAGAAAAAACAAAAAGATAAGAAAAAAAAGTTTGAAGGTTTGAAAAAAAATGAATACAATGAAATAAAGTGAAATGATGTAAGTAAAATATAATTTGAAAAATTTACCAAAAAAGTAAAAAATATAGTAGAAAAAATTAAAACTATTTTTAATAAAAATGGAAAATAAAAATAAATATTTTCTCTTTCTGTATTCAAGAATAAGAAAAGAAAAAAATTTGAATAGATGGACCAGCAAATATACTGTAATACTATTGAAATTACATCAGTTTCCCCTAGAAGTCAAAGTATGAAGCACGTTATAGACTGTAAACTAAGCAGGTGCAGAGACTTGCGGTGTTCCTGAAGAGTGACGTTGGCCCAGTTGGGCGGGGCTTAGTGTAAGGGATCTGCTCTCCACTAGGTGGGGCTGCTTAGCTTACTGGAGTGGATTGTTGTGGCAGGCGTAGTTGTGTATGCGCATGCGTGGGAGGGGTGAAGTATTGGAACTCTGTGCTCTTCCCGACCAGCAATCGCGCACCTGTCCTTTGTCTCCAGCTTCTGTCTACTCCCCACTTTTACACTGTCTGTGACCAAGCTGTCATGTTGCCAGGTGGCACCTCCCTCCTGAGTTTTATCTCTGATGCGGCTGTGTTTCCCAACCCCTCACTTCTGAAGGACTGAAGCTTTGACCCGCTCAGACCTTCTAGGTGAGGGTCTCACGGAGCAATGGCCGAGTGCCGGCCCCACCCAGGGACATTCTCAGGACTGTGCTGCCACTGATGTCCAGAGACTGTGGCCCCAGCCTGCCCCAGACTGCCGGCCTGCCCCAGAAAAAGTTCACGTGATTGTGTAGCAGCAGCATTTCAGGGGTTATGGAAAATCATGACACATATCTGGCACCAGGCTTCACCCTTAATGACCTTGTTCCAGCACCAGCAAATGTGTTTGTTCTCCAGGGTCCACTGAGACCCCCTCGGACCTCGCTCTCTGCTCCGGGGGATTTGCCCTTCCCAACAGAGCACCACCAGGTATCGAGCTGTGGAGTTTCAGATTCTGTACTCCCCCTGTTTATAGAGTCTTAATGGAATTTAAACCCTCTCCTTTCTCCTTTCCCCTTTTTTTGTTCAGTCCCTCGCATACTCTTTCTTTTCTCTCCAGCTGCTTTCCTACTCTACCCCCTGCCCCCACCCCTGTTTCTGTCCTCTCTCTGAACAAAAAACAGCTCCCTGACTTTAGTGGCTTCTCTCTCCCCCAGTTCACCTCCCCACACCTCATACCTGCTGAGTTCTCTGGTTTAGGTTGTGCAGATTGTTGTGTTAATCCTCAAGTCAGTTTTGTACGTGTTCAGGATAGTTTAGTGTTGATCTGGCTGTATTTCAAGGATGAGAGACACACAAAAAACCTTCCATGCTGTTCTGCAATCTTGGCCCCTCCCAGAGTTAGTTTCTTCTTCCTCTATGCTTCCAAAACACTAACAGTTCCCTCTACCATAGCACTCACGGGTTGCCATAACTAGACTGTTTTTCTCATCATCAGGCTTTCCTCCTGGTCTGTGATTTCTTTTATTCATGTTTGTATCCTCAAACTTCTGAGCATATAGTAGGTGCTAATAAACATGTGTTGAATTAAAAACAGGATGGAATGGTTCCTGTCTTTACTCTCATCTCTTTATTATTAGCTTTTTATATATTTCTAAATTAGTCAGGCCAACCATCCTGGGTCTCTCAACACAGTCTGCTTATTTCCTCTCACCAATACTCCTCACCCTTGAATACCCCCAGCCTCTGTTCTCACTAGGAAATTGCCCAATATAGTGCCTCTCTCATTGCCAGTGTTCTTGGGAAATTTGGCAGTTTGGAACTCACTGCACATTTTCTCATAAAGACAATGTTCTAGGTGATGATGGGGTTAAGCCACAGACCCTAATCTGCCCAAATGTAGTGAAAATACTACCTACAGGCAATAAAAGCAAATTCAGCTATAGAAAAGTAAAAACACTGTTGGTACAGCAATATGTTTTTCAAAGATAAGTTTCTGAGTTTTTATTTTAAAAAGAATCACAGAGAATATGTCTTGGCCGAATGGTCTCAGCACCTGGAGTAGAAACTGACAGTAGATATTTGTTAAATGCCTACTCTGCTAGATAGCATATGCATTTGTGTGTTGTATCACTTAATTCCCACAATGCTTTTGCCAGGAATGGCAGATAACCTGTGGTGAATTACAAACTACTCCACACTTATACAGCAATCATTTATTAGCTCATAATTCTATGGGCTGGCAATTTTGGGCTGGACACAGTTGGGTGATCCTCCCACTGGAGATCCCCTGGGCTCACTCCTGCTGCTGCACTCACTTGGTAGATGGCAGAATGACAGCGGCTGGATGATTTAGAATGGCCTCATTCACAAATGTTGGCAGGCTGTTGGTTGGGGCACCTTGATTTTCCTTTATGTGGCCTCTCCAGCAGGTTCAAGCTCACAGCTATAACGTTCTAAGAGGGCAAAAATGGAAGCTACAAGGCCTCTTGAGGCCTGAGTTCAGATCTGACATGCTGTCATTTCCTCCATGGTCTACTGATAAAACAAGTTACAAGGCCAGATTCAGAGGACTGGAATAGATGGCCATGTTTAGTGTAACACACAAGTGAGCATTATTATTCCATTTGGTAGGTGACAAAATCTGGGTCCAGAGAGGTTAATCATCCTGCCAGATACCTCAGCTCATAAGTCAGAGAAGCAGGCCCAGGTCTGTCTGACCCCCAAATTCTTCTACTCTCTACTATAACATAATTTCTCCCTTCATTACTCCCTTCCACTCTCTTTTCTTCTTACCAACCTCTCCCTATCCATGTCCGGACTCATGAGACGAGGAAAAGAAAGGGGTGAAGGTGTAATATTCATATCTGGGTTGTGTACTAGTTAGTAACTACTATCGTAGGGAAACAAAACTGGTAGGAAGGTAATTTTAAGTGACTATTTTCATACCTTATTTCCTTTTCTTTTCACCAACATGAGAAAGGCCTAGGAGAGTGTAAACATGTAAAGCCATATCTTCTGCTCCCACACAAGCAGGGAAATCTGAGGAAAACAGAGTTTAGCTGCTTGAGGAGCGCTATTGTGGTGGGAGGGGGGACATACAAAGTCACCCAGGTGCATAGGGACTCAGGAACCCAAACCCAGGTGTGGTATGGTCCCAAAACCTGTGCTCGACCCTTCCCTGGAGCCCAAACCACAAATAAATGAATCATTTTTGATTCTCACTTGTCCTCATACTTCTTTCCTTCACATGCCAATTCATTAATAAATTGTATTGGGTTAACCTCCACAATAGATCCCACATCTGTCTATTTTTCTCTGTCCCCCCTGCCACTCGTTACTCTCCAATCCACCACTTGGATTGGTACCAAAATAGCCTTCTACTTCATCTCTCTGCTCCCACCTTTGCCCCCCTAAGTACCTTCCTCCCTGTGACAGCCAACATGATAATTTAAGACATAGATCAAATAGCAGCAGCTCTTTCCACAAAACCCAGCCATGGTTCCCCATTGCTCTCTGGAAAAATCCCTGGCTCTTTTGCAGTCTACAAAGCCCATGAAACTGACATCTTCCTTTCCCTGCACTTCATCTTTCACCATTGGGTTCTGGTGCCAGGTTTTCCTAGCTTTAGGCCATGAGGTGGCATCAGCTCCCCCCACTTCTTACCAAGCTTGTCCCCAGCTCCTTATGATCCTTTCCATTATATTAGCCATTTTTTTGTGTGCGTTCTCCAGATAAGCCCTCTTTATTGGCTCTAGCTAAGAAGGTTTATACCACCCCATCTTCATTACCCTCTGCTATTTCACCCTGTTCCTTTTCTTCATGGCTCCTAAAATTATTTATAATTATGTGTTTGTTTGTTTACCATCACTTTTCTCCATTACAGCATGATCTCTAAGAGGGCAGGAACCATATCAGTTTTTTTTCAGCACCTACTCACAGCCCAGCACAGTGCCTCCATCTAGAAGGAACTCAGTACATACTGTGTTCCAGTCCCAGCTCTCCTGTTAACTAGCCACATCCTTGGCAAGATAGCTAACCTCTCTGAGCCTCTGTCTGCTGGTCTGTAAAATGAGAGCAATGATTCCTACATCTATGAGTTGTTGTGAAGTTTGAATGAGATGATAATGTATGCAAAACACTTTGAAAACTGCAGGGCACACTCTAGCCATGTGATGAATTATTTATGTGTCCACTTAGGGTCAAAAAGGAAGGATAGTCATGCTGACCCTGTCTCTGACAACTGCCTAGTGCTTTCTGGGCTTTTCGATGAAGTGTGGGCTTCACACAAATGGGAAATCTTGTAGCCATCTCTCTGCAGTTGGCTGCATTTCCAGCCAGCATGGATATGATTATAATTAGAGTTGCAAAAGTCCTGTTTCATTTCAAAAGGATTCTGGGTATAGTCTGCAACCTACCAGAGGAATGTGTCCAGAAGCAGATCCCTGTGGCAGATGTTTTTATTGGGTCCCTTTCACTTCTTTTCCTACAATATCAGGAGTGTCTGTTTCTATTACACTCATTATTTTCAGAAGCCACGTGAGAAGAGATTTTCCATATGTGAGGTTTCGAATGGTGACCATTGAGCAAAGTGCACCGCTCTCACTCTCTGTAAATGAACAGTAGCTTGGACAAACTCACTTTAGCAGAGCCAGGCCTTTTATCAGCAGCCAGATAATGGTCTGTAATGCGAAGAATTACTCTGCCCATGCGTCTAAGGGAAAACATTCTTTAGCCTGTCAAGACAGTGGAACCTCTTATTAGAAACTATAGCCAAGTCAATTTTTCCACTCTTGCCAACTAAAGGATTCAGAACACACTGCACTGCAGACCCTAAATTAACAATCCAGCTGGAAGGGGAGTTGAGGCCCCTGGATATGGGTGAGGATGTCCAAGGGAGCATGATTCAAATCAAAGCTGAGTCCAACCTGGGCGTTTACATATTTCAAACCCCATTACCCAGTTTTCTTCAGAGCCCTTTTGATCATAACTCTTCACTGGACAGAGCAGAGGTGATGTCAAGGTCCACTCCATCAGAGAGAGCTGACTTTTTTTTTTTTGGCTCCTTTTATCTAATGATTTCCAATTTTAGCAAGGAGTGCTAAGGAGCCACCAAAGTCATAAGAGTCCTTGATGGGATTCCTCTGAGTAAAAGAAAAACCCATATCTATAAGTACAAAGAAGCAGGTTGAGGTTTCGAGTGGCACAATTCTCTTTGCATTGATCCTTGCAAGCCTTGGATTAAAACAAATGCATACCCTCGTTTCAAGTCCATGCTGGGTGAAGCAGCTCATTGATGAGATGCCACACAAAGTGATTGTTATGCAAGATTTCAACCCCATGTCCACCGCCTTCTGTGATCCCCAGCTGCAAGTCGTGACTATTTGCTATCAGATCCGCTGTCTGACTCAAGAGTTGGCACTGGTTGTTTCACACCAGAATGAGAAGTGCAGTCATGCCCTGCAACAAGATGGAATGAGAGTAAGTGACGTTGTTGGGGAGATGACTGAGTCTGAACACAACTTCAGGTGCACTCATTAACCTTTTCCTACGGAGACCCCCAGTAACTGACAACTGAAATGTCACTCTGCCGGTTCTCCAGTCAGCTTGCTTCAAGTCAGCACACATCTCTGTCCCCTGACTCCAAACCACACCCTGCATCAGGCATTCAAAGTTAGAGACAGTAAGACCCTTCTCCCACCTTCAAGGAACTTCTGGTCCAAATCTAAACTCGTAAAAATGAAGTTCCAGTGGAGAGGTAACTTGTTCAAGTTACACTGTTTGTAACTCATCCATCCAGTATTTGAACCCAAGTTTATTTTTTAATTCAAAGCCTCTCCCTTTTCAACTATACCACACTGCATCCTCTTACCACACTGCAATCTCATTATTTATCATTGTCTTTCAATTGCAGTTATTAAAATTTATTTAGCTCCCGTTACTTAAGAGGTGATTGGCAGAGGCATAAATTAGGGGGTAAAAGTATTATAAATGTTGAAAATATTCGCATATGTTAAACATATTTTATATATTTAAAGTAAAAGTGAAATTGTTTTATCTCTGGGTGAGTTAAATGATGTTTATTTTATTTACAATATTCGGTATTTTTTGTTTTCTAAAATGAGATTGCATTGCATTATATTGTGAAATGTTATTTTTAAAATAAAACAAAATACACATGAAAATGCTTTTTAGATCATAATGTGCTAATAAGTATCAGCTACTAAATTCATTGCGTGTAATAGAACCCTCAATGCATGGATTACTTAAAAGCACATCTAATCAACCTTGATAGTTGGTGTTGATAAATGCGCAGGTGCTCTCAGAGCAGTGAGATTGTGGTTTTCAAGATCACGCTCAGATTAGGGGAGCCTAGCTTTGTCTGGCTTTATCTGAGGATACAGAGCAATCGAGGCCAAAAGCCTCATCAGCTGTTGCAGTGTCTAGAAAGGGGAAAGTCTCTCGTTCATTGACAGTCCTGCATTTTACAGAAGATTTTATTTCTTTCTGTCTAGAAATGCTCAATTGTACTATCACATCTGTTACCAGCCACCTTCCCTCAAGGAGTCCTGGTAGAAATCTGGCTTTAATGACACTGCATGTGAATTTGGGTTCCCAGCACCTTGAGCAGATGGTTAATGGCGAGTTTACTACTGGGCCAGGCACCCTGGAACTTCTTCATTTGGGATATAAGCCTTCTTTTTCCTCCTTGGAAACCAACCACTGCTAATAAATGCCACTCTTGTCTCTCTGAGGCCTAACAATTTCCTCTCACAGACTTACTGATCTTTGACCAACCAACCCTTTGTGTGTAGAAGAAAGAGTCCCCTCTCTTTGGAAAAAGGAAGTTTGGGCTTTCCCAGGCATTCAGGAGATCAAGGCTGGTGATAGAAACTTCTAAAGGGTGTCAGCCTGGCATTTCTGGGCCTTCACATATATATACCAAGGTTGGTGAAGTAATATATTTCTAATTTAATCTGAGGTTCCTTTTAGACACTTAGTATATTGGCATATGCTTTCAAGCAGAGTGCTTTCTAGCTGGGAGGTGAAATGATACTTTACACTCGTGTTATGATTTCAAAGGCATGTTCAATTGCACTGTTATCTCACTGAATCATTACAGCCTCTTATAGGAAACTTATTACCTACTTTGCAGTGAGGAGACCAAGTCTTAGAAAGCCTGGATGGTGAGTCCAAGATTCAAGAGCAGGACTCAATTCCAGGTCTTCTGACTCTAAAGGCTGAGCAATTTCCACCACTTTTCTAAAATTAAAAACCTGACCCTAAGTCACAGCTGAGTATGTATGGGGTGGGGATGATCCTAATCCCAATGAAACCAGCTGCTGCAGAAAGGAAGAAAAGGTGGGAGGAAAGAAACCAGTGTCTATTGAGCTTCTGCTCTGTGCTGACTTGTTTATTTCCACACTGTCTCCTTTATGCCATGTCTGTCTTCTATGCGATTGAAAAGCAGTGAATATAAACAAAGATTCAGTTACCTCCACAAAGTCCTATAGCTTACAAGTGGCAAAACTGAACTGACAACCAGTCTTTCTGACCCTCAAACATACAATCTTCTTAGCACACTTTACATTTCACTACAACTCATGGTGCCTTTATGCACACAGCAGATGTTAAAAGGCTTGGCAAACAAAAGTTCTGTGTTTTGGAAAGGTTGGTGTTCCCAAGGACACACGCGCATCCCTTCCTTTCCCCTGGCCCTCCAGCACAGTTTTCTACATGACACTGCTGACATGTTCTTCTGTCTCCTTGCAGCCTGTGTGGCGGTGGTATCCGTGATTGAACAGCTTGCTCAAGTTCACAACTCCACGGTGGAGACCTCAATGGAGAGACTGTGCAGCTACCTTCCTGGTAAATACAGAAAGGGTCATGTGGCTGTGGGTCTGATTTGTTTTCTGACTTTTGAGTCATCATGAGTGAGTTTATACCCTACACACACTTATGGAGGAGAATATGACTGAGTTATTTGTGTGAGTTGATATTCTTATGGGGCTCATAGAAATTAAAACAAATACACACACACACACACACACACACACCACTCAAGGCATTTTTCCCCTGACATTCATTTTCCACCATGGCAGAATGAGATTGTTGAGGACATTTAGGAAATAAAATGTAGAATGACCAATTGTTGCTTCGTATCTCACATTTATAATGATTTGCCTAACTGGAGTTCATTGCCTTAAGTACCAAGAAGGTCAAAATAATGAAAAATGGATACTTTTCAATGATTTATGTTAATTTAACCACATGTACATTCCCAGATACATGTACAGCCTTACCCACACAGAGCTTTATTTAGGCTGAGAGGACAACTGATCTTTAAAAAACCCAAATGGGAAAATAATCTGGGAACTTTCCACGGATTTGAATTGGATCTCAATAAAATCATCTGACCCATACTCAAAAAAAAAAAAAAAAGGAATGGGTTGATGATTGATGATTTAAACAAATTGTATATTTCTCTCTCCATCTCCACAAAGTTGAAAAAATATTGATTCTATTTCCCTTATAGAATACTATTAGGTGAACAGCCACAATGAGTAAACTTCTTTGAGAGTAAAATTGTCATTCCTTGAATGTTAAGAAACAAATTCATCAAGGATGATTTTTTTCAAAGTAAGGAAGCCAGACTAATGGTGGTTGTGTCTGGTTTACATAGCATGCTGTTCCAATAGCACCAAAGCATTTTCAGAAAATTTATTGCATTCAGTCACAATATGCATTCACAAGCTAAATTTCTTGGAATTCAATCTAAAGTCTAAGAGAGACTAATACACAAACACGAGTGTTTACAACGTCCCAGATTGATCATTGCTAAGATTTTGACTTATTTACATCATCTTTCTTTTGTGGAATTAGAACGTGGCAGATAGACTTGAAGCAGCCTTTGGCTTCCTCTCACCCCCAGTTCCATTCTCCTTCCATCTCCCCAGAGGGAACCACTCACATGAGCTTTATGGGTATTGTTCTTGTCAAATTTAATACTTTCATATTCACTTGTATGAATCCATAAACAATGTATGGTATTGTTCAGTGGGTAATCTTTTAACCTTTTTTGGAGGAAACAAATCAAACCTAGAAAACCACATGAAATAGATGTATAACTTTATTAGTTATTAAAATGTGAATACCCTTGTAAACATAGCCCAGGTCAAGAAGAAACAGATAGGTAGCTACTCTAGAAGCCCCATTCCATCATAAATCCATTCTTTTGCCTAAAGGAACAACATCTTGAATTTTACTGTACTCATTTTTTTTTTGCATTGCTTTATAGTTTTATCTTCCAGGTGGGCATTTGCTATATCCTAGTCTTGCCTAGTCTTAAAATTTTGATATGTCAAGGCCTGGGATGCCTGGGTGGCTCAGTTGGCTGTTTCTGCTCAGGTCATGATCTCACGGTTCTTGGAATTGAGCCCAGCATCAGGCTTTATGCTGACAGCATGGAGACTGCTTGGGATTCTCTTTATGTCTCTCTCTCTCTCTCTCTCTCTCTCTCTCTCTCTCTCTGTCCCTCCCCTGATCCTGCTCTTACTCTCTCTCAAAAATAAATAAATAAACATTTTAAAAAATATATTTTGACTGCCCGGCTAGCTCAGCTGGTAGCACATGAGACTCTCAAAAAATATTTTTTGATATGTCTCTTAAATCTGTTTTAATCTATAAGTTTTCTTTCCATCCCTTCCTTTTCCATTTAATTTAATTGTGGGATTTGCCTTGTAGAGTTTCCCACAGTCTGGGTTTTTCTGATTGCTTCCCTGTGGTATGATTGAATATATTGCTCTGTGTTCTTTATTTCCTGAAAATTGCAGCTAGATCCAGAGGCTTGATCAGACTCCAGTTTGACTTCTTTGGCAAGACAATAAGTGGTGATATTTTCTTTAGTCAGGAGGCCAGTATAAGTGGCTTTCTCTTTTTGTGACATTAGCAGCTGTCGATGGTCACTAACCAGATCTCTTAGTTCACTGGGGGTTGCAAAATTGTGCTATTCTAATATATCATTTATATTATCTTTAGTGGTGGAAGTACATTAGAGACACTTTGCCTCGTCGTCATCATATTTTAAAAAATTTTTAAAGTTTATTTATTTTGAGAGAGAGAGAGAGAGCGCGCAGAGGAAAGGCAGAGAGAGGAAGAGAGAGAGAATCCTAAGCAGGTTCCACACTGTCAGTGCAAAGCCCAATGCAGGGCTCAAACTCTCTAACCATCAGATAATGACCTGAACCAAAATCCAGGGTTGAACACTTAACCGACTGAGCCACCCACATGTTCCCATCATATTTTAGAGACGTTTTCCCCACAGTCCATAATGGTATTGTTCATAGTAGGAAAGGCAGGATAAATGCCTGATTCCTTTGCTTTACTTGCCAATTTTCAAATGATTCGCTGCCTTTCTATTATTGTCCCATAGTAGTCAATTAGTTTTCTTTAAAAACTATCATTATAACAATATAATGAGATATATAGATATATAGATATATATAGATATAGATATATATAGATAGATATATAGATAGATATATACATAGATATAGAATAGATAGATATAGATATATATCTCATGTCTTATGTCTCATGAGGTCATACTGACACTTCAAATTCAAATTCAGGACTATAGGATTTTTTTTAGCAGGATTTTCTTCTTAATCTCTCCTGTGTCATATCCATATCTTTCTTTCCACAGCCAAAGTCCTAGTTCTCAAGGACAAAGGGACAAAATACCCTATAATTACTCTTTCACCTATCCCTCATTAGACATATAACAGTCTCAGAATATCAATATCAATCCTCATACTGCTACCATTAATATACTTTATAATCACTGAAGGCAACCAAAACTGCCCTTTAAGTATACTGTTCCCATTTCTCCACCTTTTGTAATCATTGTTCTCTATGACCTGAGCATAAGGCTATTCCATACCATATCCATGCCCTTCTCACCCCCATTTGGTCTCAGTCCCATCAGCAACTATTTGATTGACGTTCACTACCAGCCTTTATGCGGATGCCTCTCTAGTCCACTTGTCTACAGCTCATTCCTCAGGAAGGGCTCACGGGAACACTATTCCCTGAATTCTTGCATCTTAATAACAAGCTGCCTGTGCCCTTTACACTTGAAAGTCGGTTGTTTTTCTGGATACATAAATCCTTGCCATATAATTTCTTTCTCTAAGTATCTTAAATGTGTCTTTAAAGAGCCTACTGATAATCTAATTTCCTTTTTCTTATAAGTCACTTGTTGTTTTTGCCTAGAAGTTCAAAGGAGGTTTTTTTCCTTTCTTCTATAAAATTCAGTCATCTAACTAGAATATGCTTCAGTGTTTGTTGTGGTATATTGATGTTCTCAGGCATGCAGTGTGCTCTCAAATACATTTTTTAAATAATTTCAGAAAAGTTGTTTACTTGTTCAGTTTCCTTGATTTGGTTTTCTTTTTCAGGGATTTCTAGTATCCATATTTTGAATCTTCTTTGCCTAACCTTGATATGTTGCCTATTGCTTGAATACTACTATCCTTTCATTTATTTTTTTATCTTGAAAGTTTTTCTTAAGACATTAGCTGTTGTATTCACTTCTTGTGTTCATTCTGGTTTAGATTTCATTCCTCTTATAATCTTGTATTCTTCCCTGTGTTCTTTTAGTCCATGTCTGAGTTTTCTAATTTTGATTTCTGTTGTTCTTTCATGACTTAAAGCATTTTATTAATGCTTCTTAGCTCATTTTGAAATACTATGTTATGTTTTAATCCTTTTTTGGACTTGACTTTCTGGCATGCTTTTGCTCTCTATAGGGATGGGATTCTGTTCCTTATTCTTTTTTTTCTTATAATAACTTTGTATGGGAGTTGACCTAGATACATTTCTGTTGCTCATTTTTATATGAAATTAGTTTTCTAAAACTCTTAAAAAGAGAAGTGGTTCAGGGTACGTTTCTAAATGCACAGAACTTTTTTCTGTTGTTCTTATGTAGTGTTAAAACACACACACACACACACACACAGACACACACACGGGAGCATACTTTTGGTGTTTCTGACTATTCCCTTGACCACTTTTGTCTGGATTTTCTTTCCTTTGCTTCTCTCCAGCTCAGTTTTGTTTCCAAACCCAGCAATTTCTCCTCAGCATGGATGCCATCCTAAAAGGAATCTCTGGTAGGTCAGTTTCTAGAAATTATAGATGCCTGGCCATGCCAGCCCCTTAGTCCTTCTACCCCTAAGACCCTTGTAGTCATCTGCCATCACAGTGGCCAAAACCCCACCCAGTCTCAGCTTCCCTTCTTTAATTGGCCCACCATACTTTCTAGGCAATACCTATGTACTATTTGGAGACACCCCCATTCTCAGGTTTATCTGGTATTCTATTGCTTCCCTTTACTTTCTCCCACCCAGATGTTGATAACCCACATGTCTTGCGGATGTGAGTGGTTTATCCTTGCCTAACTGTGTTTTGGGGTTTGTGGAGACACCCAGTTTTGTTCTTTATTTAGGCAAAGTTATGTTGCTCAAAAATGAAAGGCTCAGCAAAAATCCTTCTTCCTAGATTATCTTCACCTAATATACTAGCAAAACGAAAAACAACATGGACCAAGATCGCTGGTATGCAAGGTACCATCTTGGCTCCTTCTGACTCATCACAGGAAACTTCAGAGTCTGCTAAGGTGAATAAGAGGTTGAAAGTCAGATTCTGGTAAAATAAAAGTTGATGCCTTCCCAAGAGAAGCGAACTTGGTATTTCAGTTTCCAGTGGTGGGTTTCCTTTCAACTGGAGGAATTTCAAAAGATTAAGAATGGCGCTTGCAGTTGTTTTCATGTTAATTAATATTTTACCTGTGGATAGAAATAATATATTCAGTTCAGCTTAAAAGCTCTTTCACCTGACATGCATAAAGGCATGGCAGGCATTACTGTTTCCATTTTATAAATGTATTTTGTACATTTGTGTGTAGGATGGTCACGGAAACTGTAGAGGGTGACAAAGATAGTCTGCATCCTAGCTCAGGATTTCTCCTTCTTGAAAACGAAATGGGCCTGAGCCATAGTGCCTATTTGTGTCCAGTATTGCTTTCTGCCTGGTGTGCCAGGAGAATGGGGGACAGAGGAAGTGAAATTACACACTTCAACACACAGTTATTATTTTTAAATAGTATTGCTTTTACCTCCAAAGCAGAACTAGTTCAGAAGACATAACCTTAGCGGTCTGAAAGCATGTAAGCGACATTCTTGAGAATAATCACTCAGTAAATCAGGCTGGCCTTTCTTTGCCTGGCAAGACGATTTTTTTGAATTGTGCGAAGCATTACCGACCTTCAGTTTCACCTGCTGCTTTTGCCTCTGGCTCTCATTAGTAAACACCTTGGAAGAATATCAGAATTGTTAATGGAAAAATGATTAATGGAATCATTCTCACTAGGGGTTAGCAGACTCATATGCCCTGAGAGCCTGGTTAGAACTTCACTTTCTTGGGTCACCTATGCAAAAATCTTATCTTTGTGGAATATGATAGTTAAAAACACATGTAGATTTAAAACAAGGAAGGCAACTCTCCTCATGTTTCTTAGGTTCTGAAAGTCTACAAGCAAACTAGTAGGAACTAGTTAGAGAGTAAACATAACTCTCTAGAAGGAGAGTAGAAGGAGAGTAAACATAAACACTCCCTCCAAAGGGTCTTATGAGAAACTTCGTCATGGAAAACATGAAGGTGACTTACAACCTAGAATGTCCTGGGCTTCATTTACACACACATGTGTACATCTAATGTGTGACAACTGCTCACTTGCTCCTTTTTCACCCTCCTTTGCCCTTGAAAATGGCCACTTTTTTCCCCCTCCTGTGCTGTTCCAAGTCTGTTTGACACTGTAGAAACTCACTGCTCTGTACCTTGCTGGTCACAGACGGTTTAACTGTATACATTTCATATCAGGTAGGTGACTAGCAATATGTTAGTACCAATCTTTTCTGTGGTTGTATCAGTAACGGTGAGGTGGCATCTGATCATGCTGACTGGGCCCTATCTGGCTTGCTCTGGAGGCTTGGCACATCTCCACTCTGTACCTTTCTGTGCTGATCTATAATTTAGCTCTCAAGGGGCCATCTCTTATTCCATTGCTCCAGGAGCCTCTCCCTCTTAACCATTGCAGAAGCCATCTGAGAAATGATCACTGAATCTGTCTGAGAAATTGATCATTCAGATGGTCCTACTCAGAGAGCGAGGAAAACTTGCAGCCACTCATTTCAACCTGAACAAAACAAGGTTCTAAGAAAATACACACACACCCCAACATCTCTTATTGTACCAGAAAGAAGATGAATTTCCTCTGTCTTTCAAGCAGTACTGCAAGAGTAAATATTGCCCAGCTTTTGGTTCAACTAGTTCTACATTGGCCATACTTGAAACTGGCTTCCAGAGTGCTTTGCCAATTCATGTAATTTTCAATATCTGTTACATAATTCTCCAAACTCCCTAGATGGTCTAGTGAAGGAGACTGAATTCCATTCCCACATTTTTCAGATGAGGAAATGGAAATCCAGAAGGGGTAAGCAATCAAAGGTCAGAAGCAGGTCCATGGATGCTGAAATCAGGTCTCTGAATCCTATGACATCATAGATTCTTGATACTCTCCATTGCACTGCCCCTGTAAAGGAGCACCCAGGGGAAAGAGAGGTTTTTATTTTAGAACCTTTTTATTGAGGGGGCACCTGGGTGGCTCATTTGGTTAAGCATCTGACATTTGATTTTGGATCAGATCACGATCTCATGTTGTGAGATCGAGCCTGGGTTGGGTTCTGCCCAGGGTGTGAAGCCAACTTAAGAGTCTCTCTCTCTCTCTCTCTCTCTCTCTCTCTCTCGCCTTCTGCAGTTCATCCATTTAAAATGTATAATTCAATGGCTTTTAGTATATTCCCAGAGATGTGCATTTATCACCACAGTGAATTTTAGAACACTTTCAGCACACTAGAAAGGGCCCTCACACCTCTAAGTTGTCCTTATCCATCCTCCCCAGCCCTAAACAACCACTAACCTATTTTCTGTCCCTATGCATTTGCCTCTTCTGGACATTTCATATCAATGGAATTATGTTTCTCTCATTTAGCATAATGTTTTTAATGTCCATCCATGTGTGGCATGTAGCAGACCTGCATTACTCTTCACAGCTGAATATTCTATTGTATGGATGTAGCCCATTTTGTTCATTCATTTGTTAATGGACATTTGGGTTGAATTGTTTCCACTTCTTGGCTATTTTAAATAATGCCACTGTGAACATTTATGCACAAGTTTTTGTGTTTATATATATTTTTTATTCTTTGGGGTATATACATAAGAGTGGATTTGTATCATGTGGTAACCCCATGTTGAACCATTTGAGGAAATGTCAGACCATTTACCAAGGTGGCTGCACCATTTCACGTTCCCACCAGCAGTGTATGAAGATTCTAATTTCTCCAAATCAATACTTGCTATTATTTGTCATTAAAAAAAATTTTTTTTGAGAGACAGAGCATGAGTGGGTAAAGGGTGGAGAGAAAAAGGACAGAGGATCCGAAGCAGGCTCTGCCTGGCAGCAGTGAGCCCAAAGTGAGGCTCAAATTCGTGATGTGAGATCATGACTTGGGCCAAAGTCAGACGTTCAACCAACTGAGCCACCCACGTGCCCCTATTATCTGTCATTTTTATTATAGCATATCATAGTGGGTATGATGTGGTATCTCATTTTGTTTTTGATTTGCATTTCCTTAATAGTTAAAGATGTTGAGCATCTTTTCATGTGCTTATTGGCCATCCATATATCTTCTTTGGAGAAAACCTATTCAGATGCTTTCTTCAGGTGTTTGGTATAATTCACCAGTGAAGCCATCTGGTTGTGGGCTTTTCTTTGTGGGAAGCTTTAGATTACTAATTCAATCACTTGTTATAGATCTATCCAGATTGTCTATTTTTGAGTCAATTTTGGCAGTTTGTCTTTCTAGGAATTTGTCCATCTCATCTAGTTAACTAAGGTGCGGTCATGCAGTGTCATAGTATTCCCCCACGGTTCTTTTCACTTCTGTAAAGTCAACGTGGGGATATAATTTTAAGTTCCTACTTCAAACGCAATGTGTTTGAAGTCATTGCTTTATTGTAGGAAAAAAGGTCCTATTAATAGATCTATTGTAATATAACAATAATATTTACATTATTTACTAGTGAGTAAAAATGAAGTACCAGACAGTGTTTCCCATACTTATCCTATTCTTTTACTACCCTACCCTCCAAGCAAGGTGTGGGTAGTGCAGTTTGAGATGAGCATGACGAGATAAATTCTCATCAGAGAGAGACTCCCATCTCTTCCCAGGACAGCCCATCTGTCCTAATTGTGCTAAGGTCCTAATTCCCAAGGCTCCACAGTGGACTTACAAACTGGAAAAACAGGACCAGAGAATAAACAGGCTTCATTGTGCAAACTGATCAATTCACAAAGCATCCCTGTACTCTCACAATGGAGAGGAAGGAGATTGCTTTGTTAGTGTGTGTGTGTGTGTGTGTGTGTGTGTGTGTGTGTTCTCTGGTGAAGATGGCAGTGCAGAGACATTTTGACCATCTCTTTTTATCTCTGGAATACTAACAGCAAAAACTAAATAGGCAAAGTGAAATCTTTTTTTCCAAATGAACACCAGAAAAGAGTATTTTTAGCAAAGCTATATTTTAAATTATTTACTTCAACGTGAGTCCTGTTTCTTTTATTTCAACAAAGGAGATCTTCACCAGAATTCAGACATTCCTTGCTGTACAAAAGAAAATAAAACCCCCAAATTTAACTGTAATAAACTGGTAATCTTTGTCATGTACTGTAAACAAAGTAGCATTCACATAAACCTGAAATAATGAATACATTAACTGTAACATTTCCCTCAAACCCTTATAATTAATCACTGGAATCAATGATAAATTAATCATCCATCATCAATTCTTAGTAAAGATGATCATGAAAATAATCTATTTCCCCTTCTTTATTTTTTTTTTAGAAAAGCTGTTCTTGAAGACAACCTGCTATTTAGTGATAGAAATGTTTGGACCAGACATCATAAAACTGTGAGTATGCTGGCACGTTGACCTTACTCAGTTGCTGGGACATGGGTGAAACAGGAAAGCTGAGAGGCAGCTGACTCCTCTGCCAGCAGGATGTACTCACTGAACAAGGACTTGAGCTGTGTTCCTGTTCTTGTTCATAGTGGAACATTCAGACCTGACTCAGGTCCACTACCATTTGAGGCAAAGTCTCCCCTTGAATTACAGTATGGAATCTGGCTTTATTTCTCCTCAAGAGACTTCCAGAAGAAATTTTACTAACAAATGACTAGATCCTACTGTCCAGACCCAGGCATTTGGCCCCTTACCCTGAGCTCCCCAAAGTGTACTAGTCTTTCCCTTCAATCCCAGCTGGGTTCCAAGGCCACATCATCTTAGGTTCTTCTCCTCTGTCCTCCCTCATGGGTTTCCTGGCCCCTCCCCACTTCCCTAGCCCCAGCCCTTGCCTCTCAGGATCCCCTGCGTGTGCCATTATCACATGTCTGCTTCCTTCTTTCTCTTCTCTGTCTTTCTTTTTTGAGCTCAAGGGCACTGGATGAGATAAATCCTATTCCGTCTTGTTCATGACATTTTCTCAACAAGAATCCATACATGACTTTCTTATATTTTTTATTTAGTTAATTACTTAGTTATTTTGAATAATGTAATTAGCATCCAAACCTACCACCCAAAACTAAATCTAGGACCTTGGTTATAACTTACTCTAACCACCCAGTCCCTCTTTCATTCATTCTCATGCTTTTTTCTACCCAAGTAATAAATCCCATGCTCATCTTTCTCTTGTTTTCTTTTTTCTATAGTTTATACACACACACACACACACACACACACACACAGTTATGTTAATATGTTAAATTTATATATATTTATGTATAATAATATATAAGAAATATGTGTCAATATGTAATATGGAAAATTAATCTTAATTAAATATCAATGAATTGAGGTATCAATGATTAATAATTATAATTAATGGTAATATATAATTACATAAAATAATTAGAATTTTAATGTACTTATTATATATATTTCTTTAAAATATACCTTGTTTTAGTCATTTCTTAAATTTATGAAGACAGTATCACATTGTATGTAATCTTTCGGGACTAACCACTTGAGTTCCTATGTTAGGGGACCTACCACTTGGGTTTATATGTCTATGGGACCTACAACTTGGGTTTATATGTCTAAGATTCATCCATAATGTTGTGTCATTGCTATAATTCACTCACTCTGCCTGTATAGAATATTCCATTGTGTCTCTACAAGAATCTATTCCTTCACTCTCCCATTGATGGGTTTTTAAGTTGTTTATTGGTTTTCTCTCTTGTGAACAGTGTTGCAATGAACATTCTTATGTGGTTCCTCTTTTATATGCCATTAGCCTCAAAACAGATAGGCTCAGAGGCACCATTCCTCACAACTAGGTAGCCTAGAGTTGCAGAATTTTAAAGACAAAAGGAGCTTAAAATCATAAAGTCCAAAGTGTTTGGTCATGCTGTGCACCTGCCTCTATTAATATGTATCTCACGCTATTATGGTAAATGATTTCTCATGAGCCGCTGAGTGCAAGTGTTGGGAAGGCAGGGACCATTTCTTTTTAGCTCATACTTCTATTCCTGTTACTGCCTCCTAACTGGACTCCAGACTTGCCCATTGGCACAAGTCAATAATCCACATTCTAGCTGGCCAAATATATTTTAAATGCCAAACTAATATGGCACTAACAAAATTCTTCAGTCTTCACACTATTTGCAGGATTCCTTAGCCACATACACAAGGCTATTTATAAATCAGTCCTTGAGGACATTTTCAGACTATCCCTGGCTGTTCCACAGCACACCACATTCCAAACCACTTGTAACTCCCTATACACACCAAGAGGTTTTTGCCTCAGGACCTTTGCATAAGATGTTCCCCCATGCTTGATTCATTCAAAACCTCTACCCCAGACAAATTCTACTTCTTTAGACCTCAGTTCCAAGGCCACTTCCTCTGGAAGCTTGCCTGACCTTAGCCCTTAGGGTGGGATAAGACAGATGATATTCCCACCACCATCAACACACACACACGCACACGTGCATGTGCACACATACATACACACACACACACACACACACACACACATATTCCTGGTATCCGGTGCAAACCCCTAGCACAGCACTTACCACATCTGTTTGTAATTTAATTCTCCATTTACTTTTTCTGAGTTACTAACTAGATTGAAAACCTTCTAAGATGCATTTCATTCATCTCTGTATCTCCAGATACTTAGCAAAATACTGAGTATGTGGAAAGAAGGAAGGAAGGGAGGGAAGGAGGAGAAGGAGAGGGCTTTGTATCTTCAGGGCTTGGTGCTATATTTGAGCCTTCAATATATATTGAAGTCCTTCAATAAATGTTTGTTGAACTAATTATTTTAAAAGAACAAAATTATCACTGCAGATGATATGACTAGACAGCTCCAAAGAAATTGGTTGAACATATTAAAACAGGAAAAGAAAAACTTTTTAGTCTATTTATTGAATCTGCCTGCCTATATACCTATTATGAACTAGGTGCTCTGGCAGAAATGTCAGCTTGGCGGAGAGGTTCTGTTGGGCCTAGATCATGGAACCAGAGAGGTACATGGAAAAAAGTCATAGAAGCTAAAGAGGAGAGTGCGTGCAGATACCCAAAAGGGGGAGCCAGAGATTAGCTACCAAGCATGCTGGGAGTGAAAGGGCCATTGCCTGGGTTGATTAAGAAACCCATTGGTCTTCTGTAGTTGGCCAGAGTGGCAAGTGTAAGAGACATTTAAGGCAAAGATGAGAGAGGACAGACAAGACACTGTCCTAGGTACTACAGATTTGAACTGTACAAACAACAGTCCCACCTCAAATATCAGCAAATTAACACAAGGTGTTAAAGAAGAATGGGCCCAGCAAGTCACCAAAACAGAGGGCCACTCTCTGAGTAGGTGGTAGGGAAGGGAGACATTTTTTTCCTTTGTGATGACTCAAAGTCACGAGACAACTAATTCTCAGTAGTAGGGGTGGGCCATTTGAAGAAAGACAGATATAATAAATGATCCCCCTTCATGGTTCTGTCTACCATTAGTTTTGTTTGCAAGGAATTTTCCAGTACCTGTGTTAGGTGTTTGCTGATAGACATTTCTCCTCTTATGGTGTGCTCTTATTACAACTTCTTTTAATCAATCACATACAGTTTGGGGTTGATATAAGTGCTGAAAATGACAATCTTATGGTTTAGTTTTACCTCAATTTCAGGCTTCCAGTATTAAATGTGTTTTCTAACCCAGAAGGCATCCCTCCTCATTATTTCACACCAGTCAATTATCAATGATTCATGGACTAATTATTCAGCAATTACATTTCCTACCCATGGGCAAGCCACAGGATGTTGTTGGGAAGTGAGTCACCTGAGCACTCAGGCATTCCCCCAAGAACCTGGATCATACAGGGAGGGGCTGCTTCCAGGAGCGGCCAATCCTAGCCAGTGCTAGGTCTTAGTCAGGTGCTGGGTCTTCCTCTGCCTGGTCTTGACCTCCATTGTGCCATTGGTTGCCATAGCAAGCCTCATCCTTATCTTCTGTACATCTCACCTTACTTCCTGGGATTTACTTCTGCTTTCCTCTAAATTATAAACTCTTTTATTCTAAACTAGGAGGTCTCAGAGATCATGGGGGGCCTAAACTACTAACATTTTTTAGAAGAAAATGTGAAACAGGATTTATAACATAGTACACCTTAGATGTAATTAATGTGTTTTTAGACACCCAAACACAAAGCAATATCTTTGCCATTCACAAGATAATTACAGCAGTCCCCCATTATCCAGAGGGAGGAAATTCCAAGACCCCCCAAGTGGTTGCCTGAAACCAGATAGTACTGAACTATATATACTATTTTTTCCTATACATACATACTTGTGATATAGTTTAATTTATAAATTAAGCACAGGAAAATATTAGCAACAATAATAAAATAAAACAATTAAAACAATACACTGTAATAAAAGCTATGTGAATGTGGTGTCTCTCTCTCTCTCTCTCTCTATCTCTTAAATATCTTATTGCACTGTACTCACCCTTCTTCTTGTGATGATGGGAGATGATAAAATGCCCATGTGATGAGATAAAGGAAGATGAATGACGTAGGCATTGTGAGGTAAGTTAGGTGGCTATTGACCTTCTGACGATGTTAGAAGGAGAATCATCTGCTTTCAGATGATGGCTGACTACTAGTTACTGAAACCATGGAAGGCAGAACCACAGGCAAAAGAGCGACAACTGTACAAGATTTATAGAAGTGAATAAATTCATAGTACACTGTGCGTGTGGTCCAGAAATGGGATAAAAGTATTAAGTTGCATAAGGAAGATCTTCTTTCAATGCTGTGAATATATCTCTGTGACTATATGTTAATATATAAACTTTCTTTGAAAGTGATGTCAAGGTCTAAATTTGAGAGCTTTCATGTGTGGAAGTCCCTGTCCTCACTCCCTGCCATAGGCTGTTACTCTGTCTATTAACCCTGACCTTGCTCCCTTCTTTTGATTTATGGTGATGATCATCATCATTGACTTCATTCTACCATGATCTTAATTAGACTTGTTAATTAGCTCTGCCAAATGTGTTGAAGCCTCTTCCCTCCTCCCCAGTTCCCCACCACATGCCTCATTCCTGCACACCTCTGTACCTGTAAGGGTAGTAAAAGGAAGTAAATTAAAAAGTGACCATTTTGGTCTTTTTGCTACTATGGGAAAAAGAAAACAATGTTGAGTGGGAATGGATATTCTGAATTTGGAGATTTCCTAGGGATTTCATATCTTATGTGTTGCCTAGGCTTTCTATCCCACAATTGGTAAAGAGCACATGTGCTATTTTGCCACTTCCCTACATCTTGCACATTCTAATGGTCTTACACTTGTCTGGATTTATGAGGCTCGGCATTTTCTATTCTTGTCCAAAGGAGTGCCTCTCACTTTCAGTCTTTTGATGACAAAGATCTGATCTTAGAGAACCCTGGGAAGAACACCATATGCCTGTTCCCCTCTCCTATTCCTCAATGTAGAGACCACCTCACTGTCTGTGGGGTTTTCATTTCCACTCCCATATTCAAGTTCACTTACTTGAAATTGTGCTCTATTTGCAGAGAAAGAGAATACGTCTTGGATATCATATGATTAGTTAGTGGTCCTGGATTACCACAGATGGGATGGCTGTAGGGTTTAAAGAAAAAAAAAAGGTTAAGCAGAGCCTATTTATCACCCTCTTGAGTCCACTAAATATCAAACCCCCATAAAGACAGCAGTCATCAGTTAAATAAATGAACCATTAAGTTGAGAAAAGCTATGTGAAAACAGCCACCTCTCCTGATTTACTGACCCTTGATAGACATTAGTTTGCTAATGAACTTTATCTGCTACATACAGCTTGCCCCACAACTTAGAAGATGTGAACTCCTTTTATATTTTAAGTTACCTTCCCCTCTACCTCTCACCAAGGAACCGTGGAGCCAAACAGATGACTCTCTTTTTCCCTCTTAACTCAGGTACTCACAAAAGCTTGGGAAGCCATCTTACCAGGCTTCAGACAGGGATGGAAGCAGGACTTGGAAGCCACCAGGAATACAGGGGCACATTCTCCCCAGGCTTTCTCACTGCACACACTGGGTTCTGACCCCTGAATCCTATCCTACAGATTAGCTTTCCAACGTCTCAGTCCATGTGGCAGAAAATGACATTACAGTCCCAAGTTACTATAGCTCCTGTTATTCTGGGAACAGCTCAGAATGAGGTTGAAGTTGTTAATACCAATTCCAAATTTCCATAGGAGAGAATCTGACTGATCCTACTTGAACAGTCATCAAATGAGGTCCAATCAATTGGCCAAGACATAGGGAGTAAGTACAACATAGTTGCTAGGAACCTACCCCTGTGGAAGAAGGGGATCAGTTAAATGATCATGTGAGCTGGGAAGAAATCCCAAAAAGTATCTTCTAAAATCAAGAACTGTTTTTCTGAGATTAGTCTCTAGGTATGACCAACGTATGTTTGTGGATTCTTTTTGTTGTTTTGGTTGGTTGGGTTGGGTTTGAATCAATGATTTACTGGGAAAAGTTACTAAAAATCCATACTCTGTTTGTTCCTTCATTTGAAGCAGCACATTGTACTCATTCTTCTTGGTAAGAAGAATTTTGGGAGTGTCAGGTAGAAAATGCATATGGAAGGTTTGTGTTAGCACCTTCAAACTAGACATAAACCAAAATGTTTAAAGAGCACTTTCCTTACACCATCCTGGGGTGTGGAAAGTCAAACATATTGTATTTTCTCCCATAAGGTAAAGAAATATATTTACTTTATTATTTTTTTAAATATTTATCCATTTTTCAGAGAGAGAAAGAGAGAGCACACCCATATAAGCAAGGGAGGGGCAGAGAGAGAGGGAAATAGAGGATCCCAAGAGGGCTTCGTGCTGACAGCAGAGATTCCCAACACAGGGCTCAAACCCATGAACTGTGAGATCACAACATTAGCCAAAGTCAGATGCTTAACTGACTGAACCACCCAGGAACCCCTAGAAATATATTTATTTTAAAGGGAAACAGATGATTGGGGCACCTGATGGCTCAGTCAGTTAAGCGTCCGACTTCGGCTCAGGTCATGATCTTACAGCTCATGGGTTTGAGCTGTGCTGACAACTCAGAACCTGGAGCCTGCTTCAAATTCTGTGTCTCCCTCTCCCTCTCTGCCCCTCCCCCACTCATACTCTGTCTCTGTCTCTCTCTCAAAAATAAATAAACATTAAAAAAATTTTAAATAAAGGGAAACATGATTTGGATTATGCCTAAGAAAATAATTTTAGGTGTTAAGGCTTTATTATAAATGATTTTTTGCTATAAGACCTAGCAAACTTTAAAATATTTCTTCCATCAAATTATACACCTATCCATTTTTCTTTTCCCAATTTTATTGTGGCTTCTCCTGAAAAGAATCACAGTGCCCATGTGAGAGGATGACCACAGCTCAGCGCTGTCCATGCCCCCTTCCCACCCCCCAGGACCTTATTTCAAACAGAAAAGAGAGCAACGTGGCAGGAGATCATTTTGATCTGGCAGCTACTCCAGGCTGGACTCAAAGACCATGCTAGAATCCATTCTGGGGATTTACCTTCCTTTGAAATAGGTTCTATTTCCTAAATGCCTGAGAGATCTTAAATAGCCTTTGTTTTGTCCCATTTCCCTCCAGGCTTAGCACAGATATGAATGCTGATGTGGTGTGTCACACCCTGAAGTTTTGTAAGCAGGACCCTGGCCAACCATTGTGTCATCTCTACCCACTTCCCAAGGTAAGTGGGTTTTCACTTTGAATGTCAGATTACAGTAACCTGCAAGCCCTTTGGACATGTTGTAAAGGGAGGTTCAGCTTCACTGGCTCAACGGTTGGGGGACAGAGAGAGACAAGACGACATTTCCAATTACATCGTGTGAAATAATATTCCCCAGTTTCAACCTAGACCCTCATCCCATGCTGCCAAAGAATGTTTTGGCTACTTAACTATCATAGACTGTAATCTAGAGCTCAGCTGGCAGTAGGTGGGAAATCTAACCAGCCAAGAAGAGGCTGGTTTAAAAAATCAAGCAGATCACTTTCACAGAGACCAACTCATCCAGTTTGCCCAGGACTTTCCTGGGCTAAGCACTAAAGTCTCACATCCTGGGAAAACCTGAGCCATTGGTCACCCTAGTCTGAGCTTAATTGTCCTCACACATAACATGGGTATAATAAAATGCCTAAAATACCCCCCTCATAGGTTTGTTGTGGGAAACAGTTGAGCTAATACATCCAAAATGCTCAGCACAATACCTGCTACATTAAAAAAGTGTTGATAAAAACGGTAGCCAATATAATTATTATCAATATCATTATTATTCAGAGATAGCTCTTCAGAACCCCCTGTGTGTGTTATATCATGTTGGACAATTTTCAATTGAAATGCAGGTGGACAGGGCTGCAAATGTTGACACAGTTCTCAGCTCACATTCTGAATGAGAGCATAATATTAAATCCAGTTCTGCCTCAAAGTATTGATTTTTCAGAATCTGCCTGTAAAAATAAAATTAAATGATAAAATAAAAGAAAATTCTATGCCCCCTGTCCCAGAAATGTAGTTTTTCTGTGTATTACACAGTAGGTTTCTGTTTTGTATGTGATTTCCTTTTTATTCTCAAGGAAATAAAGTCAGTTTAATATTTTGTGGCCTGAACCAATGAACCTGATGTTGCTGCCTAACTATCATAAGCTTGTCTCCTTGAGAGGGAAGACAGAGATTCAAATACCTGGAGCATGTGTCCATGACGTGCTTCCTCAGTCATTGACTATGTGCCAATTAAATTTCCCCTAATTCCACCTGAGAAGCTTTGGAATCCACTGGTTTCTAGAAGGGATAGGCACTTTTAATTAAAAAAAATTTTTTTCATGAATTCAAATAGCATGTAAATATTGTATCATAATATTCGCTATCGGATAATGCACAGAGAAACGTGTCTCTATGTACAAAGGCAAACGATAAGGGTTTTTTGTCATTTCCTTAAATAACATCACATTATATATACATCACACCCACAGTTATACATAGTCACAAAATGTTCAACTTTAAACTATCCCATGTAAAATGACATTCTTTATTTTCGTACTCCATGGAGTTTATCCTCGAAATACCATTTCCTTGTCTTCCCATCAACACCCTTTGCAATTCCTGACTCGGGAGTGTTCCAAACATCCTTGCTGGCTGAGATGGAGTGGGGGGTATTTCACCCCAGAACTGCTCAGCTTGCACCCCAGCAGGGCATGCTTCTGGGTCAGCTTGATGTTTCCATAGTCGCTGTTCTGGACCTTTGCCCTCCTCTTCAAATCCCCGTCCCCACAGGCGCCCTGGAGAAGAGGGGCAGTCCATGCAAATGTGGGCAGCTCCACTCTCTTCTGCCTCCAAGATTTCTTTAATAGCAATATTTACTGAGGACTCACTACACTACGTAGCACTGTGTTTACACTTCACTTTATTTAGTCCCCCAAACAGTTCTGGGATAGAGGCACCAGTATTGATTATGACGCTTTTTATAAAGTTGCAGAAACCAGGCTGAAGAGGTTATGTAATTTGCTGAAGCTCACTCCCTTAGGAAAGACTAGAACTGGGATTCATATCCCTGTCCTGCTGACAGTGGTTGGTTTAGTCTCTTGACAATTGGCTACGTTTCTGAAAATCCTTCTTGGGGTGTCTCTTCACATCAATCAGCTGAAATCCCACCACCAGAAATAACCAATATCAAAATGTTGTGTTTTTACCTTTTAATTTGTAAATAAATAATATTATATTGATTTTTTCAGAGTTATGATGTTATATATATAATTTTTCCTCCTTAACATTACACTCTGAGTGTGTATTTTTGATGGTGTATATCAGTCCTTCTTTTCATTTCCTTGGCACACAAATTACACGTACAAAGCAGGTGTGAATTAGTGGGTAGAATTACCTACCTACTAAAGATGCAAATGATTTCCAGCCTGTTGCCAGAAGCCTCCATCACGACTCTCCCAGTCAATACTCACCCCCAAAGTAGCCACTGTTCTAAAATCTCTCACCACATATTAGTTCATTCATATAAAGTTCTGTTCTTCAATGTCATATAAATGGAATCACAGAGTATGTTCTTCTGTGTCTGACTTCTTTTGTTTGCAAGGTTCATTGTGTTTTGGGTGTGTAATGGTATTCCGGCGTGAAGGTGTCTCACAATCATCCTTGGATGTCATTCCTGCTCTAGCTTCCTAGTTAATCCAACCAAATTCTGCTCTTGCCTGCTTTCCAAAAAATTTTCCACACCAAGGCCAGAAAGGCCTTTCTATGAGATAAATTTGATCTTGTCACTCCAACTCAATGACTTTACATGGGAAGCATTTTCTCCTTCTCCCTCATCTTTCACCTTGATGGGCTTCCCATCCCTCAAATCTCACCTTATATGTTGCTTCTTCAGGGAGTCCATCCCTGACTCATTTTACATACCCCTCTTGTCAAAGCTCTTGTAGGTCCCTCCACTGAACCTGCCTTGTTTTAAATGATATACCCAGGTGATTGCCTGTCTATCCATCTCTCCCACTAGGATATAACCTCCACATGGACAGACTCCACCTTGCTCCCCACAGTAAGCCCAACACCTAGGATGGTGCCTCACACATAAGAAATATTTGTTGAATGAATAAACAAAGTGCCACTAGCTTCTCGTTTGCACCCCTGACGGAAATTCTGCTTTCCCTTACTTCATGGACACAGTAATTTTCCCAGAGCCTATCTCTGATCATATTATTTCCCCCAGCTTATGATCTCAGTATTGCCTACACAATTAGGTACACATTTTCACCTAGCATTTCAGGATTCTCCAAAAGCCTTCCTGGACTTCCACTATTATCCTTGTGGACCCCCTGCTGCAGCCAAGATAGAGTGACTGGCTCTCTCTTGTGCTCACCTTAACCTTCCTACCTCTGCACCCTTGTTCTCAATCATCCCTTCCACCCAGCTGACCAGGCCTGTCCTGCAAGCTCATGTCTCTGTCAACTTCTCTGTAGAATGATTCCTAAGCCTCTCCACAAAATTTAACTCTGTTCTCCACCGTCATCCTAAATTCCTTTTCAAATACTACAACGTGCCAATATTGCCCTACATGCTTTGCATATATTAATCATTTAATCTTATGAGTAGGTATTATTGTTGTCTGCATGTTATAGAGGAGGAAAGGAAGGCCCAGAGATATTAAAATATGAAGTTTACATAGATTTCTTCACTCAGATGTAAGCGTGTGGAGGTGGCAGTTCTGCATCTTGTCCGTCTTTGCTGTCTCCATTGTGCAAGGCACATGCCTGGTATCTGGATAATCCATCAGCACTGACCTTGACGCGTGTGATCTCATTCAACAGTGCTCTTGTGGGGTAGGGGTCTATTTTACAGATAAGGAAATTGAGACTAGGAGAAATTAACAGATTACACAGCCAATAAGTGACAATAAAAGGATTCAGCCCTGGGCCTGTTTGTCTTGAAAACCCAAGTTCTTCTCCATGGTGCTCTAGGCCTCACTGCTACTCCTGGGGTATAGTTACTTTTAATTGAACCACTGCTCCTGGGCCAGTAATTCCTCACAAGCAAGACTCTGCTTGTATCCTGCTTTGCATGTGCTTCCGATTCTGGTAAAATACAAATGAAGTGACAGGAGCCATTGCCCCTGTGAAATGCATGCTGCAGGGTGGAGGGAAGAAGGAGGCCTTTCTGCTCCAGGGAGCTGGCATGGCAGAACCTAGCAGTGCAGAGCAATGGAGTCTGATGTTGGTAGGATCAAAAGTAAAAGTGGAATCACATTTAGGGATCTCAGCAAACTGCCTATTCATCATCTACAGTGCAGTTGACATTCCAAGCCCAGTTTTTGCCAATCCTTTAGCTACGGCTCATACCTTTATCTACTGTGTTCTCAAAATGACAAACGCCATCCATGATTAACTGAGCAAGAAACAATCTATAGTGTTCAGCTGGCACCAGGATTGGGGCGGGGTGGGGGAGGTGAGGGGAGGTGGAAAGGAGGACAAGACAAGGATAGGAAAGGAACAGAAAGAAGAAAATCGCAGACTGCATGGTAAAGACCACCCAGATGGTTTTGTGTTACCTACTTTGAGGGGATTATTTATATGCTCCTTTACATTTGCATACAAAACAAGGCATTGCCTGCTGCTGGAATGTGTATGTGTGTGTATGTGTGTGTGTGCATAAGCAGGAATTGGACACTGAAAATTGAACGTGGTTCCTTCATGTGTACCTTGAATCATCTTTGTTAGATCAGTGTTAGAGTGCACCCATTGGGTCAAGAGTGGAGCCTCCTCGACTTTATGTTGTTGGCTCCTGGGTCCCCTAACACTGAGATCCTCAAGGCACACCCTACATCATGCAGCAGACGCCCTTCCTAACCACCCCTGAGCTGCAGGGACATGCTACATTCACAGATATCTCAAAGGCATACTCAAGACCTACTTCACATCACTTTGATCTACATTAAAAGAGAATTATATTCAGAGTGTGTGCTCTAGTGGAGATAGATTCTCTTTATTTCCCCAGGGCCTCCAACCCATTTAAAGTTCTGTGAGGCAGTGGGAGGGGGAGTCAAGAATGAATTTGCTTTAAGATTCCATTCTACCAGTTGTGCTTGTTCAATGTAAACACCACAGGTAGGACAAGGGGTCTCAAGCAAAGGAAGAGAGGTAGCCAGATCGAGCTCTATTTGGGAAAGGAAACATAGATAGACATATTTATCCCTGGGAGAGGGATGGGGGAGGGAGGCTGGAAATGTAGACAACGGGCAGATAGGAAGGGCTGCTGATGCCAAACTGAAGAGTCATTCAGATATGGAGTAAAATTTCAGGATACTTTGCTATTTATTTCACATAATATATTTTAAGTACTTGAAATCAGTAAATCGGAGTATTTAATACATTTCAAATACAAAAATTCATAAATATAAGTAAAATGTAAATACGCTAACATACCTTAAACATACTCCAATGTAAAAATAAAATATTGTTTCAAATAAGCACTACATAAAGTTTATTTGGGGTTAAACATGAAATACAATTATGATCTTTTTTTTTAAGTCTATCAATGATGATATCTATCAATGATGTCATCTTTGAGCCATGAAAAACTTCCCAGTTATTTCTCATTTGTCTTCATATCCCTGTCTCATCTTGCACAAATGGTGATTCTAATGCAGACACCATATTAAAACCAATTTTAAAAATTATTTTAGGGGCGCCTGGGTGGCTCAGTTGGTTGATTATCCAGCTTCGACTCAGGTCATGATCTCATGGTTCGTGACTTCAAGCCCCATGTAGGGTTTTCAACTGATAGTGCAGAGCCTGCTTCAGATTCTGTCTCCCTCTCTCTCTCTGTCCCTTCCCCACATGGGCACGCAGCCACACACTCTTTCTCTCAAAAATAAATAAAAGGTAAAAATTATTTTAAAAAATAATTAAATAAACCACTGTGAGGGAGAACCATTGCCTTAGGAAAGCAATCCCGACTTTGAAATGGCTTTTCCAGGATGAGTCTGATTGCTGCTGGAACCAGAGCTCTCCAATGCTGAGTGTGTGGGGGTGTATGCATAGACAGGGAATTCATGCTTCCTTGGGACCCAAATTACCATGAAGCTGACATAAAAGGGTTTGAGGAGGAGGAAGTTTGCACTTTTTTTATGAGAAAGTGTCACATGACAAATTCTTGTTGCTCAACTGAGAAATAAAGCTGATCCCAGGAACTTACTTTAATTTTTTAAACATTAAGTGTAGAATAAAACATCTGGTGTCTCTTTTAATTGAAAATCTCAGGTAGTAAGGCTTAGGAAAGATTACAAATGGATAGGAAGTTGAACATTTTCTAAGATTCATGAATCACTAAATTTCACTCGGTACAATCAACAGTGCCCTTCTGTTCATAATGATGAGCTTAGTTAGCTCTGTGAGCTCACACTGTGCTTCTAAATGTGTTATCTAATCTTCCCCAAACTTTTTGAGTGAGTCCCATTTTGTCCAATATGGTGGTGTGTGTGTGTGTGTGTGTGTGTGTGTGTGTGTGTGTGTGTGTGTATTTAGGTAAATTTCTCTACTCCATCTCTGTTTTATAAGACCCAAGTCTCTAAAGTCTGCCTTTATCCTCTCAACATTATAATTATGACTTGCCTTTTTGGGGGGAGGAGTATGTTTACAGAATTTAAAAATAAATTCAGCGCTCTCAGTTTAATAGGAAAAAAAGGAAAAACAAGGAAACAAGAGAAAAAAATTACTTCCTCTGTCATCATCACTACATTGGAGCCTCCATGGCTACTGACAATTCTAGCAAATTAATATCTCAAAGCCTAAACTAAATAGAAATAACTAAGCTTCTCTTCCTATTTGGTTGTCTGGTCAACATCTCCAGCTTATATTTGCTCTTCCTCTGTTCTCCATCATAACTTTGTATAATATGAGTGTTTTCTCACATGTCCAAGCTTAGGGGAAAACAAAATATTAAATAATAAAGAAGCCATTTTTGTGATCATCAGTTTCAGGTTAAAGAAAGCTCCTTCTTGAATGATGGCTGATCTTTAACTGTGACTTGGCAAACTATTAGACAATCAAATGTTGCTTGTGAAAGGAACATATATTCCAGGGAAAGAGTAACCTACAATTTCAGGGTATTCTTGTGTGTGTACTACCTCAATACTCATGAAGAGTTAATAAAGTTTTGCAGACTACCTCCCTTAATAAACCCATATTTGTGCCCAGAAGACAATCATATCTTTCACAACTGAAATCAGAAATGGTACTAGGGTCAAAAGGGTGTTGGGTGAAATTGATAGGTTTTTAGGCATACACAGTCATTCTTCTATTCTTGCAGTATACTTTTACTAAGCCCCCATTGTGTGAAGACACACATTAGGGGCTGAAAAATAAAAGGAAATGGCAAACACAATTTAAGTTGTGACACACATAACAAAAGCTCGCCTAGGTACTTGTCATATAGCATCTAAAGTCCTTCCACACAGTTGCAAGCTTATTTTATTATCCTAATTTTACAGAGGAGAAATCAATATTCAAGCAAATTGTCGGTTGTGGAGTTATTTGGCAATGTTTTTAAAATTCCTATTTAAACATCTCAGGAGATTTTGAACAATGAGATAAATGACAGGGGAATATGGCCTTCTAGATGTGGAAGAGTCAGCCTAAAGAGGAACAGAATATACTGCCTAAAAATAAACCCAAACACATTCTTGTTTTTGATAAAAATAACATTCAGATCAGTGGTGCAACACTAGTTTATTCACTCAGTGGAACTAAAGACCAGCCATTTGGAAATAAAATTTAAGCTCAATGTTTATTTCTTATAGCAAAGTAAATCCCAAATGAATTAAAGTCTAAATCATTAAAAATGGAACCATAAAAGAAGAAAAATCTAAGCAATTTTATTTGTAATTTGTGACACAAAAGTTGCAAAGGGAAATATGAATACATGTGACTAATAAAAAACCTGCCATACACAAAGTTAAAAAAATGGTAAACTGGGAACATGTTTTTGTAATATGCCACACAAAGTTATTTTTCCATAATTCAAAGAGCTTATATAAAATTGAAAAGAAAAAAAGTCGAGAAAAGTCCACAAACAATTAGTTTACAGAAAAAGAAGATCAAAGAACCAAAATTGTAGGAGGAAATACTGATCCTTTTCTCATAATTAACAAAGTGAAAATTAAATGAGATTCCAACTATCTCTTATGTCTTTTGCCTCTACAAAACCCTTTGAAGGTCATTAGATAAGAAATTATCGCAGAAACAGAAAGGCTGTAAATATCAGAGGCCACTAAATTAAATTGCTCCCTGAAGACTGAGAGGATTAAAACTCTAAGAGAACAGAGGAAGGCATTAGATGCTGTGCTTGGATGTACGGTCTACTGTTGAATCATTTCTCTGGGCATTTCACGGTATCTTGATAGAGATTCCATGCTGCATTTTGGTGTAAGCCCATATTAGGAATCTTGGAGAATTTATCTACTTAGACTTGCTTAAAGACTAATCTGGCAGTCATTAAACTCATAGAGACCTTAAAAATCTTCAAAATATAGCGGAAATAATGCAAATTTAAATGACCCTTTCTGAGGGGTGCCTGGGTGGCTCAGTTGGTTGTGTCCCACTTTGGCTCAGGTCATGATCTCAAGCTCCTGAATTCTAGCTCCTCCACTGCTCCCCCCCCACCCCCCCCCACCCCCCGCTGGCCTTGCCCCTGTCATCATTGGGCTCTGTGCTGACAGCTGGGAGCCTGGAGCCAGCTTCGGATTCTGTGTCTCCCTCTCTCTCTGCCCCTCTCCCACTTGTGTTTTCTCTCTCTCTCTCAAAAGTAAATAAACATTAATTTTTTTTTAATTTCCTTTTCTGACAAGTAGAAGAAATGATCCTAAGAAAGATCCTTATATGGTATTCAAGATTTGAAAGTATTTTTTGCCTACTTTAAAAAGTTTTTAAAAGTAAGTATTTCTTTTTTCATCATATGGTTCTTTCTTCCTTAAGCTCAAGAAAAGTTAATGACAGAAAGAAAGAAAGAAAGAAAGAAAGAAAGAAAGAAAGAAAGAAAGAAAGAAAAGGAAGGAGAGAGGGAAGGAAGGAAGGAAGGAAGGAAGGAAGGAAGGAACAAAGAAACAAAGAAAGGAAAGGAAGGAAGAAAAAGAAAGGCTAGTGAATTCGAACAGTTCTGAAAGATATGTTAAATATTAAGGTTTTAATCAGTGGTCTCCCAATATCCACTCTTGACCCTCATCTTCATCTAATTAGTCACCCATTTTAGAACTCAGTTCACAAGTCATTTCCTCTGAGAAGCTATTCCTGATGCCCTAACTTAAGCCAGACCCTCCAAACTTCTTATCTTTCATCATACCTCCTCCTTTCAGAATGTATTACAGTTATAATCAAACAATTGTACATTACACTACATAATTATAAAATTATTGTTTAACATCTGCTCTAAGATATAAACTCCATGAGAACAGATAACCTAGCTGTTTTATTCCCCAAACACATGCTGTTCCCTGCAATTTCCCCAAAGCCCAGCACAACTCACTGTACTCATTAATCATTTAATAAGTATGTGTTGAATGAACACTATAGTGCACAGAACAATGCTCCCCCTCCAAAGAGGTCCACGTCGTAATCCCCAGAATCTGTGAATGTTACATTACATGGAAAAGGGGACTTTGCAGGTATGATTAAGTTAAAGACCTGTAAATGAGGGAAAATTATCCTGGATTATCTGGATCAGCCTGATGTAATTAAAAGGGTCCTTCCTTATAAGAGAGAGGGAGGAGGGTCAGAATGTGAGAAGAAAATATGACAACAGAAGTAGAGTGATGAGGCCATCAGCTAAGGAGGGGGTGCAGCCATTAGACACTGCGGAGGCCACAGATTCCCCCTGGAAACTACAGACTGTTAGCCCAGCTGGCACCTGGTTTTAGCTTCCTCAGACTCATTTCAGACTTCTGACCTCCACGCTAGGAAATAGTAAATTTGTGTTGCTTTAAGCAAAGTAGAAAACTAACACAAATTAATTGTGAAACCTTGGGCAAGACTTATCTAGCAACCTGAATGCAAACAGAATAATAGTCAAACAACAACAACAACAACAACAATAATAATGATGGATTATGTTGCAAAACAATTGGCCTAAAACAACCCAATGACTGAACCACACTCACTATCTAACTAACCCAATGATTTGCTAGAAATCATGGGGTTAAAAAGTAGGACAATTTCCTATAATAAGAACAGCCCATAGAGTCTAGCGCTGGAGAGCTTCCTCACATACACAGACGCTAGGGAAGAAACAGTCAAAATGAAACAAAAGTGTTGGTTGTGAAGCCTTGGACAATTCCAGCACTGGCTCTTTGACTTTTTATCTCTAAAGTGGGATGAGAACTCTTAATCCCTGCCTGGCTGAGTTGGTATAAAGTATAGAGATGCAGCATAGACAATGCCTGGGCACAGACGTGGCAGCATTGAAGAAAGAACCTCTGTCTGTGCGCATTGATGCTGCTGGAGGTGATGGTGGTAAAATCAATGAAAATAATGTCAGGGGGAAAAAATATTGGGATGGGAAGAGTGCCATTTAAAATAATGCTGTTTAAAAAGCTGTTGTCTTGGGGAAAGGATGTGGATAGTATGATTAAATATATTGATGGTACTAATAGGAAAGAAAAACATTTAGCTAATGGTAAAATGAGTATGAGGAAGAGATATTCAGTTATCAAAGGGAATGGATTTAAATATAGTGGCTTTTTCTTTTACATTTTCCTTCCTCCCTTCCTCCCTCCCTCTCTCCCTTCCTTCTTCCCTCCCTCCCTCCCTTCCTTCCTTCCTTCCCTCCCTTTTATCCCTAGAAGAAGAAAGTGGGATAAACTGACTTCATTCTTTCCACACATCTAGAAATCATAAATGCCCTTCAGAGCTGGGAATTGTCAGAACATGAAAATCAAATTGGGCTTTGGTGTGCCTTATCCTACATATTGGAAAATAGCCCCTGTAGGATACAGCGGAATGTAGATACAATAATAGATGAGCAAATCCTACCCAAAAGCCAGATATGACACTATTTGATAAAACCTTACAAACAGAGGAGCTTCCTGCCTTTGTCTTTTTACTGAATTGAAGTCACCTCAAAGCACTTTTCCCCCCTTTCTCTTGGCTCCACTAGTCTGCCTTACTCGGCAGTTATTTATGTACTCACTGCCTCCAGTGGGTGGTCAAATCCTTGGAGATAGCTTCTCTCAAATCTGGCTCCATTTGTGAATCAACTTATACAATTAAATTTAGAGGTGTGGAAAAACCTGTTCTAATGAACTTTTAGAAAAGATCCGAATAGATCAGTGATCTTCCCCCACCCTCAACACCTCCCCACCCCTGCATAATGCCTGCTCTTGGACAATAAAAAACATGCATCTAAAATCTTCGTTTCACTTCCCAGGGGCTTTCTCCTTTGTGGGAACCTGTCACTGCTGTCAAAAGTGTGAAGTGAAAAAAAGGCACTTTCTGTAATTTTTAAATCTACTGCTGCTATAATTGATAGTAGAGAACACAATCACTAAAAATTATTCACGGTAGAAACTTGTGCCTAAAAATACTATTTCTCTTTACTTCCTTCACTCCTAAGTGTACCAGAATTTAGTTCTTTAACATCACAAAACCTGAGAAGATCCAATTAATGAATGTGTCTTGTCCAATTCACCAATACTCCCAAAATGTCAAGAGAAATTATACTGAATTCTGGAGAATCCCGGTACACTATCTTGTTTACATTTTCCCCTACCATAGACAATACAATGCTATGCTTTGGCTGAAACATTTAAATGTTTGGGAAATGCTTTTCTACATAGTACTTCTTACCACAAAGTGGCTGAAAGCCTTGAAAATACTAATGTGTGTTATGGCTCTCTCAGAGGAGTATTTCGTTCGCAGATTTCCCAAACTTTTTTAACTTAAAACAACTTTCTTGTCTAGCATACCTATTAACATCCCCCAGAGGGGGATTAAAAGCATGGGTTTTGTGCCAAAAGGGTCTGAACTGAATCTGGATTGTGCCACTCATTGGCTCTGTGACTTTGAACTTTATCCACTCTAAGACTTAATTTACCTCATCTATAAAATAGGAATAATAATAATTATTACTTAACTCTTGGTACGTTGTATTCTAATTACATTTTATTTCCGATCTTCTCTCCCAGGTTATAACACCCTTGTTGAGAAGATTATGTCTCATTCACTATTACATCCCTAGTATGTAATATGTCACACAACATAGACAAACAATAAGTGTTTGTGGAATGAATGAATAGAACGAATGATTGCACAAAGCAATGACTGACTGAACGTCTATTTCTTTCTCTTTCACCATCAGTCACATGCTGGCTGTTATGCTTGTACATGAGTTTCACCACAGGTGCGTAGGTCCCTGGTATACAGAATCAGTTCTCTCCCTGACCATGTGATCCTTTGCGTTAAACCATCCACATTCCATGTGAATTTCCCTTGCCATTCCCTTAAGCCTCAATGAAACCTTAGAAGTCAAATTTCCTTGCCTGTGTTAAAATTTTGGGCTTATTTCATTCTTAGAAAACGGTGTGGCAATGGTGGGAAAGGAGTTGAACCCTAGAGACTTCAGTACCATCAGCTCTGCTTGCAGAACGACCATGGTTACAATATGTAACCTCTCTCTTTTCTCATCTGTAAAAGGGAAAAATAATGCTTTCCTCTCAGGGTGGCTTTCAAGATCATGGAAACAATAGCATACATTTTTGGAGGCTGATGTTGTAATTACTGTAATTTTTCCAGCTATGTGTTGGTGGCATAACAACCCAAAATAAATATGTCAATTGTTAACACTAATGCCATGCTTACTATATGCAAAGCACTATTCCAAGTGCTATTTTGTTCAGTAGTCACACACGCAAATGCTGTTATGATCCCCATTTTGCAGATGAGGAAAGTGAGGCTTGGAGTGCTTAAGTACCTTGCCCAAAGTCCCACAACTAGTAAATGGCAAAGCTAGCATTCACACCCACAAACACTCTAGAGTCCAAATGCATTTCAAATAGAAAATAACAACGGAGACCATGACCTACTAGATATTTAAATATCTTCCACTGAAGATCAGTAGTTACCAAGCCTCTCCTCTTGTCTGAAGACTTTGGCCTGGCTCTGGTTTGGAGGAACACTTAAATCATTCTAGACGAAAGTGTTCCATGAACTACCATAGATTTGTATTCCTATGTGCTCTGATGATGTTGCAGATGGTCAGCCTCTCTGTTCTTGTAGCCTACTACGACACCATGCCCTATTGTCCTTGGAATTTCCCAAGTTCTTGAGTAAAGAAATCCAATATATGTATCCATGGTTCTTCAGATTCTAAGCTTCCATGCTGAGGGCTTATATCTTGTAAGCCGATGTGAGGGCCTCCTTGGTAACCCACTCATGAGGATGTTAAATAGACCCTGAAGGGAATTTGAAGTGGGAATAAGGGGGACGCTATAACCAGAGGGAGAAAGTAATGAGAAACTGGAAGGAGTTAACCATAAAAATTTCAGGATCAAATGAGCACTTCAGAACCAAGCCCCTCATTGTTGATGGAGAATCTGCCCATGCCTCAGAAGATTGCTCTAGCCAAGTCATAAACACCACTATGGCTTCCAACCAGCAAAGTTTTATAACCAGCTCACCATCTATTCACAAGTTCTCTCTCCAACCCCCAATTACAGTTGCATCTGCATTCTGGAGTTTTAATTTTCAGAGGACAGAAGAGTGGTCTTCATACTTTAGAAATGATGCCTTAAGCTGTACATTGCCAACAGTGAAAGGTTACCGGGGAGAGATAGCAATTATCTTCATTTGCACATTGCTAACAATTTGCCCATTTGCCTATCATGATGACAAGCAAAAAATGAGCTTTTCCAAATGTCTTTGAATCCTTACATCCATTTTCTTCTGGGGGAAAAAGATCAGGCCTCGTATCTAGATTCTCTTTTCTGTGTTGGCATTTGTGCACTTGAACTGTGGAAGAAAGTGGTGCTCTGGTTGAGCCAGTCTAGATGAACCTGCCCTCGGGCTCCCAGGGGCAACCCCAGAAGCATCGTCACTCACAGCACTAGGGGGTCAGAAGGCATTTGGTGAAGCACTTGCCACTTGGCTTTTTGTTTGTTTGTTTGGATTGCTTGTCTTTGTCCCTCACTACACATTGATCCCCTCAGAGAACTGAGCTGGATGAAACTCAGATTACGTCTCTGAAGGGGATCCAAGCAGCTTGTCCTATGAAGACTCTGCCAAGGCCATCTCTCTGGCCCCTTGCACTTGGCAATGCTCATTCCTGGTCTGTCTCCTCACCAGACTGGCAACTCTGGGAGAGCAGGAATGTCTCTTCACCACCAGATCTCCAGGGTCCTCACTGCATCTCTATGCTGGAAGCATATTTTTGTTTTGTTTCAGTAAGAAACAGGGCAACATATATTGAGTTCTTCTTTACAAAGCATTTATTGCTGAATTTGTGCTCATTATTGAAAATTTAGAAAACACAAGAAAGAACCAAAAGGAAAAAGTTGTCACTCACAAGTATGATGGCCAATTTCTTTGCAAGACTTTTTTTCTGTGCATGTAAAATCTAGTAGCCTGTTTTCCTGGGTTAACATAATATCATAACTATTTTCTTTCACTTTTTATTTCCATATGTGTTGAGCACCTAGCATGTAGCAAGGACTGTATTAGGCTTGAGCTGGGCTTTAGAACAAAAGAGGTATTTCCAAGGCAGAGAAGCAGAGGGCATGTAATTAAGGCAGAGGGGCACCAACAGCATGTTTCAGTATCGCAGAGAATGACTTTTAGGCTAACGAGAGCAGCCAAGAAATGGCACCACAACAGAAACTTGCACTTAGATCTAGTGTCCGAGATGATTAGATCTCTGCCCGAGATGCTGACTTTCCAGAGAGTTTCCAGGATTTGTCAGAATTTCCAGAAAAAGCCAAAATTGCATTCATGCATCTATGTTTTTAAAGTGAGGATTTCAATGGTCTGTTTTGTCCCTGTTGTCAGCCGATCAGAGTGGACGCTGGGTGTGGTGATGGAGCCCAGTCTGCAGGTGCCAATAAGGCTGTACCACAACTTTGACCCTTTGTGAACTGATCCTAAGGAAGTCTAGGGAGTCCTAGGGAGAGGCTGAACGACCAGACCTGTGGTGGGGACACTCAAGGGCTCAGGGGCACCATTGTTCACCAACCGACACGTTAGCGTTTCAATGTTTTAAGAAACATACATTGTACGAGAGCATCCTGGTGACCAGACTGACCTGGAGAGCAGCCTCCTTTCTCAAGTAGCTAACATGCGCTCTTAGATGTCAGCGGTCCTGCTGCCTCTGACACAAGAGCCATGGTTTGCCATCCTTTGAACTTGAGCTGGAGGAGTGTGATTTGGGGCAGAAACCAGGGAGAGGGTTTCAGAGCCAGCCCGGAGAGGCTGTGCTGTGGCTGGCTTTGCTACCTTCCTTCCTGAAGCCCCTGCTGGAAAATCCATTCCAACCCAAGTTCACACTGAGCGTTCATTCCTCTGCCCACATTCACCCAGCATGGCTGAGGTCTTCAGAATACTACGGAGCTCTGTAATGGAAGAAGGTGTCTCCCAGGAGGGAAGAATCCACAACAGAGTCAAGCAGGGACACAAGTCCTGAACATGCATTAGCAACAACGGTCACGTCTCCCAAGAGGCCTCTCCTGCTGGTAGCCACCTCCAAGGTCCCATTCCAGTACCTGTTTTTTCTTTTTCTTTTTAAATGGCTATTTATTTATTTTGAGAGGGAGTAGGGGCAGAGAGAGAGTGGGGGGCGGGGAGAGAATCCAATTAGGCTTTGTGCTGTCAGCACAGAGCCCATCGTGGGGCTTGAACTCACAAACTGTGAGATCGTGACCTGAGATGAAACCAAGTGTCAGATGCTCAACTGACTGAGCCACCCAGATGCTCCTGGTACCTATTCTTTCTGTTTAAATGCAGGGACAATGTCCTCAGTTTCCTGCAGTAAGAACCATGACACTCTTCCCTAATCCAGCTTCCTTATCGATTAGGATAAGGGGAAATCTAGGGCTGAAAGACCAAAGTTTCCTAACCAACTTATCAATTATTGAGCTGGGGATTACTGGGGAAGGCTCTGGCCTAGGGCTTTACATGAATGATGTCCCATCATCCTCACAGCACCCTTATGAGGTAGGTGGATATCAATTCCCATGTTGCAGATGATAACAAGAGGGCTTTCTTACATGTGAAGGACCTCTGTGGATACCGAAGGGCTCAGAGTATAACTTGCTCAACTAATAAACAGCAGAGCCGGGGTTTGAACCCAGATGTGCAAACCATCACCCATACTCAGGTCTCACAGAAAGCAGCACGAGGAAGACTGTGGCAGGGTCAGGACGTGTTGGGAGCACGAAAGCTCTGGGAAGCAGTGCTGGGAGCAAAGACCCCCCCCCACCCCTCACCCCCAGGGCTACTTATCCCCCAGACTGCCCACAAGTCTACAAAAATGGAATTCTATAACAATTGTTACTGGTCACAGTTAGCAAACTCTTTATACTTTCAATGTAAACTAAGAAGATGCACTTGGATGCTCTAGAAATGGTGAAAAAACGGGGATGTTGAACTGGAAGAGGAGGTGAACAAGAGACGGGGGTGTTACCTTGCATTACGCAAGTTCACCGTTGGCCACCTCCTGCCGTGGTGCCTCCGGACCCAAGGATCGGTTACTTAGAGACATCAGTAGCTCAGCAGGCAGAGGTTCAGACTATGTCTCTCCAGACACTGGCGCTGCGATCATCAGCCAGTTTCTTAGCTTTTCTGCTTCTCAATTTCCTCATCTATAAAAAGGTCATCTCTCTCAGAGCTGTTGTGAAATTAAATAAGACCGTGTTTGCAAAGTACTTAGCATGGCATCTGGCACAGAGCAAATCCCTTAATAAAGATGGTTATTAGCATGAAATTGCCTTCTTGTGAATTATTTTATCACAAATGTACGGGATAATCTCTTCACTGCAAACTTACAGACTTTAAAGATCCTAACTTTGGAAAAGACATAGAAAGGAAAGATGAGACACAAGCCGTAATGTTGTCTAACTTTGTTTTTGTAGGAGCCATGGAAATTTACACTAGAGAAGGCGAGACAGATTGTCAAGAAGTCCCCAGCTCTGGTAAGCAACTGAGGAGAGTGCCTCTGTTCTCCTTGACGCATCGGTCTTCCCCCACCCCTGCTCGCGTGCCCCAAGACCAGGGGCTGCTCCAGATCCAAGCCCGCTCCCACCATTGTTGCAGTGACGTTGAGGTAGGAAGGTGAGCCCCTCCCCCTTTTTCCGCAGTAGTGTTTCTCAATCTGGGCACTCCGGACATTGGGGCTAGTTACGCCTTTGTTGTGGGCATCCCTGCCCCCCACCCACTAGACGCCCGCAGCCACGACGCCCTTCCCCAGTCATGGCAACCAAAACTGTCTCCTGCATTTGCCAAAAGTCCTCTGGGACTCACAGTTGAGGAGCGCTGCTCTCCAGTAGACCATTTTGGAGGAGGCTGTATCCTCCTGCCCCTCCACTTCCTAAATACTTGCCCTTGAGCTGAGCCTCGGTTTTCCTGTCAGCAAGATAGAGACAGCAGCATCGTTCCTTTCTCAAAACACAGGTGTGAGGACCAACAGAGCTGATGTGTGGCACGCCTGGAACTTACCAAGCACTTAATCCATACCACGTTTAGTTTAAATCATTTATCATGGAGTCAAGTATGGGACTTAGGCCCTAAATGCAAATCAGCCCCAACGCAAAAAGGAAGCAGAAAAGAAAACCTTTAAAGAACCAGGTTTCCCTCGAGGCTGAAGGTCCCGGCAATAAGGAAGCATTCATCAGAGATGAGAAGGCACTGCCCGGCCCTCGTCCTTGGCTTCTGTCTCGTCACCTTGCTCGCCACTCACCCTGATGCGATACATCTCAGGTGGTATTGATTTGGCAACACAGAAATAAGGAGGAGGAAAAGCCCTTACGGCTCGCCTTGCCAGATCTAGCAAATAAAAATAGGGGATGCTCAGTTAAATTTGAATTTCAGATAAACAGTGAATAATTTTTAGTGTAAGTATGTTCAGTGCAATATGTTATCTGGCAACCCTGCTCATGGGGGGCAGATGGGTTTTGATGTAAGGCTGAGACGTGGTGAATGGCACTATTCGGGCATTTCTACACAATCAACTAATCAATCACAATGTCTGTGTTGCCAATCATTATTTAATTCAGTGAGTAATTAAAGGCTAACAGCAGCCAGTTTAGCTAATCTGCTTAAGCCATTGAACAAGAAATTGAAACACCACATGAAACCCTTGACCACCTTCAGAACTCTAAACAAAACTAGAGAACAATACAGTTCTTTCCTTCTTCTCAACATGCCTCTAGAAACTTACTCTCCCAGCGTTGTTAACTTCACTAGCAAAAACTGCCTTGGCATTAGCTCAAAGGCTAATTAGGATTTTACAATTTTTCATTTCTGTCATCAGAGTTGCAAGCGTAAATCCATGGAGCAGGATTCCAGTAATTCCTTGTGAAAAGCCAAAAAAAAAAGTTTTGGTTTTTTTTTCACCCAACAACAATACGAAACTCCTCAAAAACCTCTTCCAATGTATTTACCCTCTGGACTTAAGCGATCAAGGAAAAAGGAATCAGAAAATGCAAATAAGTGTCTCTGAATTACTGCTCAGATGATATTGGCTGCCAATTAATTCCACTGTGATGGCTGACATACCTGCAGACCCAGCTAGGATGCAGAAAGCAGCACACAGTAGGTTGCATGTCATTTCAGCGCAATCTGTTAGACTGGGGGGAGGTTAAGTATTGTTGAAGGGGATGTTCCAGAAAACATCTGCATCTCAGTGAGGCTGGCAGAAAACTGAGCATCTAAGGGCTTAGAGTACCTGAGTTATGGAATCAATTTATTTAACTCTCACAAAAATTCATACACAATCAATAATATTTTTGTTATCAACCCCATTTTACAGATGAGAGGAGTAAAGACCAGATATGTTAAATAATTCACTCATTCCATATAGCTAGTAAGTGAGAAACCCATCATTTAAATCCATATCTAGCTACTTCTGAGTTCCTACCCTCTCCACTATGCCAGTAGCTCTCAACCAGACCTCCTCAGTACTAAATTTCAGGAAGCACCATTCACATCCCAGGCTATGTAGATATTAAAACTGTGCAGTGCACGACCTGTGCAGCTGTACATGACATCCCTGATTGAAAACCTACCAACTTAATAGAATCATCCTCCCCAGTGCAATTAAACCCAAGCAAAATAATACATGGCAAGGGCTGCAAAGTACTTCACCATGCGGAAATTCAACTTCAGTTTGGCTGTGTATGCAAGAATAGTTTTTCTCTCCCCTTTGGCCTTCTGTTTACCCCAGTCACCACATTTTTTCTTTATTCAACCCCTGTGTATTGTTCTGTACTCATTTAACACCCTGGTGTGTGGAAAAGCTCAAGATACAAGCAGAAACCAGTTTAAATAGATGGCTAAGTGAAGATGCTACATGACCCCTGTGCCCAGGGACAGCCCAGATTGAGACTTTCACTTAAATGGGATTACGTGCAGCCAGATGCAATATTTTAAAACCATTGCTGAATCAATCACAGCCTACATTTTGCCTCTGTCTAGCAAAGTTCAAATTGAAAGGAAGGGGCTGGCACACTACAAGGGAGGGTTGCAGAAGTAACATCCTTCTGTGTCTGTCTCATTCCTCTTTGCAAGTAAATTAGAAGAGGTTAGTCTTTCCCATATCGTGGACTGAAAGGACTGGGTTATTAAGACCTCTGTCTCAATGGGAGGAGTTCGGGGTGGGGTTGGGGGTGGGAGACGTCCCCGGGCAAGCCCCATGATCTATTGTCCACATCCTAGACTGAGTTTCTGCCCAATGAATGTCAAAGACAGCTGAAGCCTTCAGGTTGAATTCTGATAGTGAACAGCTGTGCAATTATAACATTTTATTCTATTTTACCTCTTGTGCGATAATTATAAGACTGTCCATATAATTTTTTTTGATGAATTGGTTACATCTGTGTTAAAATCTACCTTGTCATTAGGTTAATTAGACCAAGGCCTTCAGATTCAAGTAAATATTAAAAGATGTAGCTCGAACATTCAAATGCAACCTGACTTTGAACTCTGAATGTGTCTCTATTTCTAAACTGCCACCAATGTTTCAGTATAATTTTATGCTGGCTTTTGTCTGACAGTCTGTCTACAGCCGGGTCTCTGGACTCAACCTTGAAACACCCCTCCTTTTCACAACCACCCCCTCCTTTCATCTTTACAACCATGGTTCCCAACCAGTGGCAACTTTGTCCTCCCCACCCCTCCCCTGAGAACATCTGGCAACATCTGGGGACATTTTGGGTCTGCTTGCATCTAGTGGCTAGACCCCAGATATACTGCTAAACATCCCACAAGGCACAGGACAGCCCCACAACAAAGAATTGCTCAGCCCAAAATAGCAGTAGTGTTGAGATTAGAAACCCCAGGATCAGGCCTCAGGGTGTTTATCTGCCAACAGGTCCATCTGCCCCAGCTCACCTCCTCCAGGACACCCTCTCACCCCCAGAGTTATCTTTCTAAAATACAAATGTGATCTCTCTGCATAATGTCTTCAGGAATTCCCCACAGGATAACACACAGTGCAGCATCCTAGACTTGTCCTAATTCTCCTTCCCTCCATGGTTCACCATGTCCTCGTGGCTCCCTACACACCAGCCAGGGTGAAACATTCGGCCGCCCCCCGAGGGGCCACACCCAGCATGATGATACTCCCATGGCGTCACGTGGGAGGCTCCCTGTGCCAGCAGCCATGCTTCTCCTGCTTTGGTGATGGTTCCAGTAACCTGGGACCATGGTGAAATGTGGACTCTGCTGTGGGGCCTGAGACTCTGCATTTCCCAAAGCTCCCAGACAAGGTCGGTGCTCCTGGTTGGTGATCACATTTGCATCAGCCAGGAGCTAGAGCAGTGGTTCGCAGACTTCAGCGAGCACCAGAATGACCTTGTGCAAGCTTTGCAAACACTGGTTCCAGGGAACCACCCCAGGCTTTCCAATTCCTTAATTGGATCAGGGTGGGGCTCACACATTGCACCTGTGGCAAGTCTGTGGACCAGACTTGGGGTCACAAAGCCTAGAACATCTACCTTCCTACTTGACTTCTGGCTCATCTCCTGCCTCCTCCTCTGGGTTCCTAGATAGCCACGTTAATGCCTAGACCCCTGCAAACCTCACAAAGCATGCTAAGAGCTGAGATACTCACCCCTCCACCCCACTAGACGGTGACTGCCGTGAGGACAAGGACAGCCTCTTCTGTCTCTGTGTCGTGCATATGGATGGAGGCACCAATCAGGATTGTTTCTCTCATCCTAGAAAGTTAGGCAAACTTCACAAAGATACTTAAAAACTTCATTTATAATGTGAAAAGGAGGTTGCCTTGTTCTCCTCTGCCAGGGTTAATATATCACCAACACCATTGATACAACTCATAGCCACCTGAAGGACTCTGTAGGCTGGCAAAATCAACGATCTCTCCTCCTTCACTGATAAACGCTACTTTCTAACTTTTCTACCGTGTTGTCTTTTTCTTTCATCTGAGGAAAACATCATGGAAACCACAATCACTGTAAGAGTACCACCCAGTGAAAAGCCAGGGCTTTTAATTTGTCCCACAGCTAGAGAGTTCTGGAAACTGCTGTCTGAAATCCCTTGCTCAGGAAGCTTGAGGAATTTCATCTGCACACCTCACCTGCCCCCACTTCCTGCCCACCACCCCCGCCCCAGGGAAAGGGGACTTCCTTCTTCCTTCTCCCCAAGCCATGTCTCCCCATTAGTCTTTATTTTCTCTCCTAATAGGCTGGGCTTATTCTATTTGAAAATGTTCTTTGTTTCAAACCCTTTCCCAAAGCCCTTGAGTACAAGGAGGGAGAGGAATGTTGTTGCCCAAGTGGGATGGACCACGAGGGGCCAGATCCTCTAGGGAAGAGGTGGAGGATACGTGAAGGTAGGAGTGGCTGGCTGTGTGAGGAAGGGGGAGCCTTCAGGCTGAGCCCCCAGCAAGAACAAAGGCACAGAGACGGAGTGAATGTGGAGTGTGGGCACAGAAACAAGAAGTAAATTAAGTTAAATACAATGGCCCAGTTTCTGAAGGAAAGAGGGTCCAGAAATCCAGACTATAGGGCCGGCGGGAGAAGAAGGGCCTTTACAAGTTGTGGGGCCAATTCCTTGAACTAAGCAACTTTTTGTCATCTTTTTTTTCTCTCCAGAAATATTCCAGAAGCAGTGCTGATATTTGTTCCCTCCCGTTTTTGGCCAAGATCTGTCAGAAGATTAAATTGTATGTATACTATTTCTATCTCCCCAAGTATTGGCATGAGATGGCATCTTTGGTTGTCTCTGTTTTCCAGTGACTGAAATGATCGCCAGATGTTAAAAGCGTCTTCCTGAAGGGGAAAGTGTTTGTTGCTCATGACTTGTACAGAGACTAAAGGACAAATGAGCTCTGAACAAGTCATTTCGGAAATACACTGCATAGTAGTTATCTTTGAACCTTAAGGCCTGACTTCTATCCTGGGCTGGGACCCGTGAATCTTCTGGGCAGCCTGGTGCACACCCATGCTGCATGTGGGGACAGCCCCTCCTTGCTGTGTAAGACACAGTCAAGGCTGGCAACTCGTCATGGAAGGGACTCAACATCTTTAGTGCAAGGCACTCATGAGGCTAGAAAGGGACCATTTTATCACAGGGTGCAGCCTATTACCTAAAGACTCTGACTCAGATGTGTCTGAACAGGGTTGCAAATACAGAGACAATGTCCCTGGGGCATCTAGGTAGCTCAGTAGGTTGAACATCGGACTTCGCCTCAGGTCATGATTTCACGGTCTGTGGGTTCAAGCCCCATGTCAGTCTCACTGCTGTCAGGACAGAGCCCGCTTCACGTCTTCTGTCCCCTCTCCCTCTGCTCTTCCCCCGCTTACGCTCTCTCTCTCAAAAATAAACATTTAAACAACAACAACAAAAACACTGTCCTGAATTCCCATGACCTCCTGTCTCCGTTTAAAATCCCATACCCCAGCTCTACTCTGAGTCTGAGGTTGTGCTGGGTGTCATAGGAATCACTGTCCAGAACTTTAAAAGATGGAACGGTGTGCTAAGAGGGTCACATAGTACACGGACGTTGCTCTAGGTGCTGGACATGGAGCCTGCAAACATTTCAGTACCCAGTCCTCGCAATTCCATGAAGTAGAGATTGTTATTATTCCATTTCACAGTGAAGGACCCTGAGTCTTAAAGAGATAGCTTCTCTCGGCAGCCAGGTGTATCTGGTCCTGCCTGGCTCTCCTTGCGAGGGCTTGGAGATGAATTGGGCTGCACATCTGGACTGAGAGGCTACAGTAGTTTCTTAGGGTAGCTGTAATAATATACCTACAAAACTGGGTGGCTCAGAACAACAGAAATGTATCCTGTCTCAGTTCTCAAGGCTGGAAGTCTGAAAGCAAGGTGCTGGCGGGACTACTCTGAGACTCTGCTCCCTCTGAGATTGCCTCCAAGATACTGGGTCAGATCCTTCCTTGCCTCTTAGCTTCTTTTTTTGGTAACTTTTTAAAAGTTTATTTATTCTTGAGAGAGAGACAGAGTGTGAGTGGGGGAGGAGCAGAGAGAGAAGAAGACACAGAATCTGAAGCAGGCTGAGCTGTCAGCACAGAGACCAACACGGGGCTCAAAGTTACGAAACGGTGAGATCATGACCTGAGCCAAAGTCGGATGCTTAATGGACTGAACCGTCCAGGTGCCCCAGTTTGCCTCTTAGCTTCCGGTAGAGCCGGCAATCCTTGGTGTTCCTTCACTTACATGTGCAACACTCAATCTCTGCCTCCAGCCTACATGGCCATCTCCCCTGTTTGTCCACCTTTTCCTTTTATAAGAACAGCAGTCATATTGGATCAGGGTCCAGCCTAATGTTGTCATCTTAACTCACAATATCTACAAAGACCCTATTTCCAAACAAAGGTCACATTCACAGGGACCCAGGGTTAGAATTTCAACATGACTCTTTGTGAACATTCAACCTGTAATAAGAGGCACTTTTCCTACATTTCTCCATCCTTCATCTCATGAGTTTCATGGCAGCTACATCCACTAAACATCTTCCCTCTCCTGTGAAATTTCCCCAGGAGAGGACAAAACTATCTTCTGACCTATATTCAAAGCTTCTTGGAGATCCAAGAGTTGAAAAACTTTTCCTGGTTCATCTGCCCACATGAGCTCCTGCAAGCCAGCTGTGCAAAGTGCTGGCCTGGGTCCCAGAAACAGTATCAACATGACTTTTCATGAATAGGGGTGGACACAGCACCAGGACGTGGGCAGTGGAGGGGAAATAGAAGACATGAAAGAAAATGCTGGAAGGCTGAGATGCAGCCAGCTCCCCAGGTCCCCAGTCATTTCATCATGCCTAGATCTTGCTGAATTGAGACACCTGTCCCCTTCTTGCTGAAGGCATCATTGCATTTTCTATGTCAAACGTGGGCCAGCAGGATCCAAAGTGACAACTCTTCAATTGAACCACCTTTGAAAAATTGAATTCAAGAGCATCTGTGGCCAGGGATTTTCCTGGCCCAATTTAAAAGGGAAATTTTTCTTTTATGAAAAAGCAAAAGCAGGGTGCATTTTCTTTCTAAAAATCATTGTGCTTTGAATATAATTTGCACCAGAACACAATTTATTCAGTGCTTTATGGTTTACAAAGCACATTTAAATGCAGCCTCATTTATTCTTCAAAACAACCTGTGGCTCAGTAATAACAATAACTGAAAGTTGGATAACTGGACAGTAAGGTCTGTGCACCAGGAACTCTTGTCAATGCAACTTTACAAGGCAGATGACATTATTGTCCCCTATCTAAAGAGGTAAAGTCTTTTTCCCAAGGTCATGGAGCTAGTAATAAATAAATCTGACATTTGAATCGGCAGCCTGATTGCAAAGGCCATTCTCAGAGCCACCCAATTGTCTGTCCCTTGACTCTTAGCCCTACTTTTAGATGAGCAAGTAGGTTCTAGCACACTGAGTGTCTGAGCCACTAAGCACAGTGAGCAGGTGGTAGAGACAAGACCTACGTGTCTTCTACTAGATAATCCTTTGATAGAATCCCTTCCTGCAGGAATGCCTTCCTGTTCTGTGCCTCTCCCGCCCGCATCCTGTTTGGTCTAATGCCTGCCAAATACAGTGAGGTATCTCCACCGTGGGAAGTTCTCCAGCTCTGCTACTAGACGTTGGGCTCGCCCTTAGTACCCTGAGCTCACCGGTGCCTGCTCCTGCATCAAGCTCTGGTACTGCAGCTTCCCATCAGGTTCCCACATACCCACAGCTCCTGGAGATCAGGGACACCATTCTCAGCAAAACTTTTATCCTTGTACTTACCACAGTGCTTTGCAATTAGTAGGGCATAAGTCAAGAAAAGACACTATTTTATTGTGTAAGATACCAGACTACTACCTACCATGGGGACAATCAAGTTTTTTGTTGTTTTTGTTTTGTTTTGTTCTGGTCAGCATTGACAGTGCCTACATACTATTTTTTATCGTAACAATGGCAAGTCAAGAGAGTCCCCTCTTAATAATCTCTTCTTTGTATTTAATTTCCATATGCATTAACCCACCTATGGATCATTTCACGTAAACATGGACAGACTATCCTATCCTATGTTAATTCCCTGTAGTTCATCATTATTTTCCTTGCCTTTTTTAGTTGTTCCTTCTTCCCCATGACCTACTCCTTCCAACCATGTCAGTCCCCATCCCCACGACCAAGGTGAGCCATGGTGTATTCTTTCCTGGTTTTCTCTGCTCTCATTTCATCTTGCAGGGATGCGTGTAATGCAGCCACATGCATATGAAACAGACCCATTCCCAGCCCTGGAGTGCTGCCTGGGACTCAGTTGTGAGGCAGCTACATGTGGAAACTTTTTTTCTCCCTAGTTTGCTTTTGTTGTAATGCCCCAGTTTCATGAAATGCTTTTAGGGAGTTTGAACTTGAATAGCTACTCTATTATGTAATGCATAATATTCACCTGCAATTACAGTTGCTCACTGGATCAAGCCTGCTAGCTCAACAACTGGCAGTAATGAGCAATGGCTCTATTGGAAATATATTTTACATTCGTCCCCGAGTGGGTGATTAGCTGCTCCAGCCAACAAGACCATTGTTGTAGAATATTGTGTCCCTGGAAATCTGAAAACCTGAAGAGGGTCCATGGATTGGATTTGAGATGGCTCCAGAAACTAAAATGTCATAAGAGCAGATGCCTGACTCCTGTTTGCCCAGCCCTAGAAACTATCCTTGGAATAACTGTTACCACTGCACAAAATAACAAAAAGAGCTCATGTTTTGTGAGTGTTTACCACATCCTTGGCATGGATCTTCACGCTTCACATGGACCACTCACTTGGTCTTTACCACAGCTCTAGGAAGCAGACACGGATACTGGCCCCATTTTACAAATGAGAAAACACAGGTACAAAAGATGAAATGATCTGTCTAAGGTTATATAGCAAGTAGACAGCAGACCAGGGATTCAAACCCAGAGAGTCTAATTTCAGAACCCAGAACTATGTTAAGAGGCTTCCTATGACTTTTCTTCTAGAACTCTGCTATGTTGTACTACGTCTCTGCTAGAACATTCTTCACCCAATTACATGCTTTGAAAATGCTTTCTCATCCTTTAAATCTCAACTTAAGATCACTTCCTCCCTTGTATAGTATTAGAAGTGTTTTCCCTTTTGGTGCACAACACTTTATAGCATTTTCTCCATCATACTGTCGTTATCTATTGATGCATTGTTTACTCCTACCCATCATTAAGCTCTTCTAGAAATATATTCTCCCCTAATATCTAGTATCATGTCTGGTGCACAGCAGAGATTCCAAAAATGCCTGTGGGATGAATGAATGAATGAATGAATGAATGCATGTTCCAGCATACAACTAAACACCTGTAAGGATATATGAAGTATCAAATTTAGATACAGTTTTGCACAGGTAATGTTAGTGAGCGTCAAACAATGTCTTATGTAAAACCTTGGAGCCGGATGTGATCGGAAATTCAGAATTTTCCGGATTTTAAGAAAAGTGACATATGGTGCATATACCTTACATCACCTAACACTCTCAGTACCTTCTGAGAAAACACATTTGTATTTCAGCAGTGAAATGTATAAATATTCACACTAAGTAGGGTAAAGCCTATGAATTGCCTTCTATCAGTTCAGGTCAAGTTTTCCACCAATGAATTTTCTGCAAAGTTAAAAAAAAACTGTTTTCATAGCTGTTTGGATTGGAGACTATGAATAAGAGATTGTGGAGTTTATATAAATTGCAGTTTATGCTACTTTGAATGACCAATCAACCCCCTTGTGTCTAGAATGTATAGTTTTGAGGGGCACCTGGGTGACTCAGTCAGTTAAACGTCTGACTTCAGCTCAAGTCACATGGTCCCTGAGTTCAAGCCCCGTGTCAGGCTCTGTGCTGACAGATCAGAGCCTGGAGCCTGCTTCGGATTCTGTGTCTCCCTCTCTCTCTGCCCCTCCCCTACTCGGACTCTGTCTCTTTCTCTCAAAAATAAAATAAAAACATCAAAAAAAATTAGAAAGTATGGTTTTGGTTAGTTACTTTGAGCCTTTAAAATAAGCAGATGAAGTTTAATTTAATGAATTCACTTTCTAATTCTAGAGGCAACTCGTTGTTTCTTCAAACTCTCATCCTCAGGATGGCAAGGGAGGCAGACTAACTGTGACCTTTTACCCGACACCTTTCCCAGACTGAAAATATGACTGTTTGGGTCTATACCCTGTGTGTGTGTGTGTGTGTGTGTATGTGTGTGTTTCCTTCTTTTCTCAACTAAAGACTACGATAGCTGTCCAAGAGGTACATGGGGGAAATATGTACATGGGGAAAAAGTACCTACAGAGGCCTACCACCTAGACTTCTGGTGGGACCACCATCCCAGAGTTAATAAGACAGGCTCTGTGATACCAATTAGTCTCCGTGCTGGCTCTTGCTGAATCCATTTGCCTTGAGGCTCTCACAACTGCTGATTCAAAAGACCATTTAACAAATCCTGTAAAGGATCATGTTGCTCTCTACATTCTAGGCTCTAAAAATAGCCTCAGCCTGCCATATGATGGCACTACCCTGCTACCCCATAAGAGAGGGAAAGCGGTGTTTGCCCTGCAGAAGCTGGGACAAGTTTGGTAGGGAAGACGCAGGGGGAGACCCTCACTTGGGGGGGGGGGGTGCGTCTGTGGCTTTAGCATGAATTTGCTTGGTCATCAATCACATCAGAGTCTTTGGTTTTCCGGGCTCATGAATGGGAGTGAACGTTGCCAGCTAAAGCGCCTCAAGATTCTTAGAGTTAGTGGTTTAAAAGAGTAGAATTTTAAGAAAAGACTTCCATCACAGAATGTGTAAAATGGCACAAATTCAATCTGTAGCGCTGAGCTCATTGGACCAAAAATGCAGTCTCCTTCTTTTCAGGGCATCTCAACCTCAATATCCCGTGTTCTCCAAAATGTTGATTCAATTGTTTCATTTCCCCATATGGGCCAAATTAATATCAGAGAGAAAATAGTTCTAATTAGGTGGAGAACAGAGATTGGCAAACTTTGGCGGGCACTCTTCCATATCATGGAGGCACTTAATTTTATTTTTAGAATGGACTTCTATCACACATACTCAACATAGCCATATCTGAAATGTCTCTGTTTGTTTTCACAAACACGGTTTTTTTTTTCTTAGCTCACCAGCTGTTTTGTTTTCTTTTTTCTAGAGCTATAAAAAATTCTGTGCCATTCAAAGATGTAGATTCAGACAAATACAGTGTTTTTCCAGTAAGTATTGTTAAGAGTAACCAGATGTTCATTAAATATTGTACTGCTTTCTACAAATATCTTTCCTTTAATAAGACAAGAGTGAATTCAATTTGAATGTATTAATTATTTGATAATGCACTATTTTATGATTGTTATGGACTTTTTTGTCATCTTAATAATACATGAACCATCAGAGTAGGTCTTAGGCTGAGACTGTTTTTTGTCTCCTGAAGCCATTCCCAGCTGGGTGTTTCAGTTATTTTGAAAGGTATTGAGAATTATTTGGGAAATTCTTAAGCCTACTTTTAGAGCGTGCGTGTGTGTGTTTATGGTGTGTACATGTTTGACTTCGAGCACATTGCATATCAGGATGTTTGCTGTGAAAGCAAACAAGCAAGTAACAGATGTAACTCCCCAAAGTTGGTGGGATTCTCAGATATGCTACCTGGGAATGGGGGAAACAAAAACATTGTTTGACATTATCATGACTCTTGATTCTTTCAAATCAAGGATCAAGGCAGGTCAATCACATAATAAATCCACACAATTAGCCAGTTTTGCTAGAGATTTTGAAATTGTCCAGTAAAACAATTTATCATTTGACCAAATAAAAAAAAATTGCTTTGGAGGCTAAGAAGATTGGTGATTAATAAAGTTCAGAGAGTTGGACGTTCCTGCTGTTTGTGGAAGTGGACACACACACACGAACACATGCATGTTCATATATACACGTGTGTGTGCAGCATGCATCCACATAACCACACCTGTGAGTACACACATGCCCACATACATACACATTCACACACTTACACTCCCATGCACTCATGTATGGCACACACCCAACAGCACATCCACACCCACTCACACACACACTACCTGGTATTAGCCCTGGTCACCTCACACAGCATGTCTTAGCATATTAATCTTCATTTTCTTAGTAATCTCTAGTGTTCCTAGACTGCATGCAAATTAAAAATTGCACATGTCAGTACCCCTCAGACAGCTCTGACTGTCCTTCCTCATGGATAATAACAGTGGAAATGCCCTTCCTGTGTGTGCTCTTCAATTTCAGACGCTGAGGGGCTATCACTGGCGAGGGAGGGATTGCAATGACAGCAACAAGATGGCATACCCGGGCAGGAGGTACGTCTCCGCTGGTCACTGATTTGGAAAATGACCTTCTATAAAGGAGGCCTGAGGCATAATCCCATCCCCAGCCTAGGGGATTTGTATTTACAGAGACAAGGGACCTCCCTGTCCCTACTGAAGTAAAGCTCGGTGAGGAAAGAACAGCATTCGTTCATCATCTGTCCAGGAAATGCTCATCGGGCACCTGCTAATTGTCAACACTCTGCCTCATGTTGGGCAGTAAACAAAATGGCAGAAGGGCCTCCTCTCACGGAGCTTACCGTCTAGTGGGAGAGAGAAGCAAGGCAGCAGGCTATGGTAGACATGTGTCTGGCCTTCTGCACGACTTCTGCATGCAGGACTGAGCCCAGAAACAGCGGCCTCTCCCCCTAGGAGTGAGGACAGAGGTCCTGTGAATGGCGCACATGTCACAGTTTAGTCCCAGGTTGATGTTCAAAAACTGGATATGCCAAAAAAAGGGGGGGGGGGGGCGGGGATATGCCAATCTTCATTTTAGCTGTGATTACAGAGCCAAAGCATTCAATTTACCAGATGTGTGGGATTTTAGAGGCATCACTGTAATGGCTTCGCCTATGTAAATAAGGCGGACGGCAGATTCATTCACTCTGCCCATCAGCACTGTTCCACAACAACACGGTCCATGAATATAGGCCGTTGTTAAAAGGCTGGATTTGGTCCAGGGTGCCCAGAAAATATCCAAAATCAAGATCATGGCAACAAGGCCAAGTGGAGGCTTCTGTGTGCCACTGACAATAATGTGTGTCACTCCTCTTTGAAGAACCTGTTGTCTATTGGTTCACTCATTCACTCATTCATTCATTCATTCATTCATTCAGCTAACATTCGCAGAGCAACAAGTATATGCTGAAAACCAATGTTGATGTTTTCCTCTTAGGCCAGATAACTGGGATGTACATGAGGATTCAAACTGTAATGGCATTTGGGTAAGCAACTAAATTCAAATTTAACCCTGTTCTCTTGCTTTCTGCCCTCCTTAAAAACCTATTGGCTTTAGTCAGACCTAAAGAAGGAGGTGACAGACAAAAGCAAATCTTTTTCTGCAACTTGAAAGAGGAGGATAGACTCCAATCGCACATGATGTCAGTGATGGGATGAGAGTTGAGGGTCTCTCAGTCAAAGCCCCGTTAAGCTTGTCTAAGATCACCCACCGCTAACCCCTTTATTCTGTGTTCAGTCATAGGACATTAAATAAAGAACGCTGTTACCAAATGGCCACCCAGCTATTGGAGCAAACCTCTTGCTGCCACCACACCATCCAGCCATTTCTTTTCTGTCTCATGAACCTAGCCAGGCAGGGTGGAAACTCCCCAGTAGTTACCCCACTACCCACCTCTTGAGGCATCTAATGCTGGTGCCCCAATTCTCTATGAATATCAGATTTTCAGCTTTCAGGCAGAAAGAGGGAAGAAAGGAGGAAGACCAAGCACTTACCTGAAAACAACAATGGCAGCAGCCCCACGTTTTGTGAGGTCTTGAGCTAATATAGGATTTGAGAGTCCTCATGAAGGAGAAGAATACCAAAATACAAAATCAAGTATGAAAATACATAATTAATTAGAACAATAGAAGAAATCCCAACCAAGTACTGGAGTCTTGGAAATTCAGGTCCCTTGGAAATGGTAGGATGTGCAGCAGCATCCCTGGCCTCTACCCACTAGATGCCAGTCACTCCCCCTCCCCCTGTTGTGACATGTCTCTAGACATTGCCAAATGTCCATGGGGGGTGGGAGTGGGGAGGGATCCAGCCCTGGCTAGAATCGCTGCTCTGGAAGCATCAGTCCTTAGGAAGTGGAGATGTCAGGACACTTAGAGGTCCAGCTCAGAGACTGCAGAATACACACTGACCTGTGGCCCCATCACCCGGTGGGTCCACAGCGCCCCCTCGCGGTCACACTGCAGCACTCCAGACGCTGCCGGGAATCTGCTAGTCCAGCTTCTGGATCCCTCCTCATTCCTGCCCCAGCTCCTTAAAGCCCACCTCATTTACACAGTGTTGCTACGTTGAATTAAGGGCTCAAAATCGGTTTTATCCACCGATTTGCCTTTGTACTTTTTAAAGCCATTAGGGAAGGCCTCAGTGTATGCGTCTCATAAATCTTAAAACAAAGAGCTAATCTCATCATTTCTCTTTTAAAGGGTGTTGATCCAAAAGATGGAATTCCATATGAGAAGAAGTTCTGTGAAGGTATGAACTGTAAATTCGTGTGATTATTACAACAGGACACTTTTCTAGACTGAGTCAGATTGAAGGGAGCAGACCACCCAAAGTGAGGAAATGCCTGATGCTACAATTTAAAGTTGACCATTTGACCTTTATTTTCATGAAAAAATCAGAAAAAGACATGAACAAGATTGCAGAAAATGGAGACAGGAGAAAATGGATCTAGAAAAAGCAAAACTGAATTTGTTTAACTGACTCCTTTATGTGGGGATTGGAAACCATAACGATCAGGCCAGAAAGGGCTGTAGGATAGAGTACAAGGTAACTGAAATCTAGCGCTTTTCCAAATAAGAAAACAAATAGAGGTGATCATTTCTCATATTCTTCATGTCCTTCTCAATAGACTACAAGGTCAGACATCCAGGCTTATACTGACTGAGTCCCTGTGTCAACTGGGCTAAAGATTCGTATCTGGGTGACTTGAGGGAGACCTCCAAGTTACAGCCATTGAGAGTTCCCAAAAATAGCTGAGCAAAAGCTCTGCATTCTAAAGCCCAAATTCCCCAGACATCTGAGCTACCAGTACTGTTAGGAGAAACCTATAATCACTGACACACTACTGAAAATATGCTCCTGGTGATACCTAAAGTATCTCAAACAATACCCTCTGGTAGCACCACTTTTTATGTTTATGCAATGCTTTTCCGTAAAACTTAAAAGCATTTCAATCATTTGTTCATTCACTCATTCATTCATTCATTCATTCATTCATTCATCCAACATATATTTCCTGAATACCTATTCCTATTCTGCACCAAGGCTATACTATACTTGGCTCTGAGTTTTCCTGGGCAAATGTGATACAGTCCTTGCCCTCAATCAACTTAGTCTGTCTTTAAAATCTCAGAGGGGTAGAAAGGGAATAGAAAATGTAAAGATTCAGTGCATAGTTTGCAGTTTAGAAATGTTTACTGGATGAATAAACAATGAATGAACAAATGACTAATAAATAAATAAACAAACTCAGATCTAAGCGAACGATCTTCATGTGAGGCTCTGGGATCACTGTGGGAAGCCTCTTGGACACCCCACATCCCAAGCCCTCCTGGATGTCCTGGACCTTCTCAGTCCAGGTGCTCAGTCACTCAGCATTCAGTCCGAGAGCTAATTGTCACCGATGCCCAAGGTAAGGAGCCACTGAAATGAGGCTAGACAGTCCTCCAGCATGATTTGGGGGATTTGGAGCTAGGGGAGAGAGGCGTCCCTGACTCTGGGAGGCATCAGTTGATTCTTTCAGCATCTTAAGGGATTTAAAAGAGTACATGCATCACCCACGGGTAAATGGATTGTGTAGATGGGCCTCAGAAGCAGATTCAGTGATTCCTAACCTCCAAATAGGCCTGCGCAGGTACCTTTTTATGTTCATCTCCCATGAATCAGCCAGGATTGTCCATCCAGTGCTGTTGTGTACATGGATTAAGGGCTTTAAAAGACCATAACATTTTTGAAGAATCAAAATTGCTCCATGATAAGAGGAATTCTTCAAATGAATTATAACAGAATTCAAGAGAGCAATTTCCAAAACTAAAATTTAGGGTGTATTTCTGAGTTCAGATAAAGTTTTGATTTATTTATTCATCCATCCTTCACTCGTGATGTTGCACGGCAGTTTGTTTTATGCTGAGCTAGGAAACACACCTGCATCTGTACAGCTTAGCTAGCAGTTCTGATGGCCTAGAAATCTCATTCAGCTCCGAAATGCGATCTCCCTCACTCCCCAACACTTGAAAAGCGGCAATGCATCACTGTTATGATGCTCTGTGCATGAAATACACACCAGGGTATCTAGTCTCCTAACCACCCAATCTGGAGGCTCAAACTACTCGAGTGCATAAATAATGCAAATAAATTGTCCCACCCAGGTTCACAGCCCAGGGGAATCATTTTGCTAGGAGACTCAGCAGGGGCTCATTTCCACATCTCTCCCGAATGGATCACAGCTTCACAGATGTCTTTGGTAAGTAATTTTGGCAGTAATCATCCCGGATGTGCTGGCCTTTGTGTTTGCTCCCCCTTGCTTTCTGTAAATGGGATGCCAACTCCAAACAGGTGCAAATTTCCCTCCTCAGCAAAATCTGCTATAAAAGGCACATCCACAGCCATTTCAGCTCAGTTCATTTCAAACAATGTGATAAGAAATGTGAGGGCATTGTCACCACAGGTTCATAACAAGAACTATCCTGTCCATTAGAGAAGGGGGATGATGCCCCGCCAGGTGGAAAGGAAGCTTCGGCACAATGGGGAAGCCCTTGTCATATGGCCATCTCTGGGCATGGTTCCCTTTTTCCTCTCCTGGAACCCTGAAACTCTGGTTCAGAGAAATTAAATTACAGGAATTATAAATTCTTTCTTGACCTCTTCTTCTCAGAAGAAGCCCTCCCTTTGTAAAGATGAGCAGACAGGGAAAAATCTGGACATATAAAAAAAATGCTCGTGATTTCAAAAGAAGAGTGTTCTTTTGAAAAAAAGCTTGCTATAGGAGAGAGAGTGACACTTTGTAAAATATTAAATTCAGAATCTCAACAATAGTCAAGAGAAGATTGTACACATGAAAAAGGAGCAATTTGAGATCAGGAAAGACTACTTTTGAGAGAAAGAACAGTAATTACCTGATGTGAGAATCCAGTGGTAACACTGACTAGCAAGTTGGACAATGCAAAAAGTAAGATAGGCAAACCAGTCCACCGGCTGGGCAAATTCTGGAACTCAGAAAAGAGGCATGCAGGATGGGTTCTGGAGATCGAATAAGAACCCCAAAAAAGAGAACACATCAGCCAGAGAGTAAGTGGTGACAAAATAAATAATAAAAGATAACTTTCCTGAGTTGAGAGAATCCTTGTCTTCAATCCCAAACCTGCACTGAGCACCAGGCCAAAGTACCAAATAGACCATCTCTTTACCATGTCTTGTTTTTTCTTTTTTAATTCCAAATATAAAGAAACATCTTGCGATCATTCTGCCCCAAAACAACAACAACAAACAGGGTACACAGTAGGAGGAAAAAATCCTTTTGGCATCAGACTTACCTCTCAATTCTAAGCTTCAGAAAATAGTGGAGTGGTTTCTATGATGTTTTGAGGATTGTGTGTGAAAAAAAGCCCTAACTGCCAAGATACTGTTTGTTCTTACATGAGGGCCACAGAAATTTATTCTCAGTTTTTCAAAGATTCAGAAAACAACAGACATAAGCCCTCCTGAAAAAACAAATTATTTTAAGAAGTATTCCAGATTACCATTCCAGATATTACTAGATTTCATTATATAACATTTTCAAATGTATGCAGTGTCAAAAAATCCATAAAATTAAAAGACAAATGAAAAACTAGGACAAATTTATAAAATATAAGGCAACATTTAAATCCCCTAATAACAAACAGTTCCTGCATGGAAATAATAAATTTTATTTTTTAATAATCAAGAACATAACCACTAAATAGAAAAATAGTTTCAATGGAGTATTACTTGGCCATCAAAAAGAATGAAATCTTGCCATTTGCAAATACGTGGATGGAACTAGAGGGTATTATGCTAAGTGAAATTAGTCAGAGAAAGACAAATATCATTTTACTTCACTCATATGAGGACTTTAAGATACAGAACAGATGAACATAAGGGAAGGGAAGCAAAAATAATATAAAAACAGGGAGAGGGACAAAACATAAGAGACTCTTAAATGTGGAGAACAAACAGAGGGTTGCTGGAGGACTTATGGGAAGAGGATGGGCTAAATGGGTAAGGGGCATTAAGAAATCTGAAATCATTTTTGCACTGTATACTAACTAACTTGGATGTAAATAAATAAATAAACAAACATCCATGCAAAAGAAAAAAAAAGAAAAGAAAAATAGTTCATCTTTAAAAATAACAAAAGAAAGACAAATTAAAACAGCAATGGAATATCATTTATCATCTGTTAAACAGATAAAGATTAAAAAATGATAAAGGGCTAGTTTCACCAAAAATATAGTGAAATGGAGATGTTCATTCACCAACAGTGTTTATGTTGCTAGAACTTCTCTGAAAGGCAATTTGATAATACATATAAAGTGATATTAAAACATTTGTGATTTGGACCATTAATTCTATATTTGGAAATTTACCTCTAAAAATGATCATTCGCCAAAGAATCTATATACATGAGTATTCATCAAAGAATTACTTTTAAGAGCAAACATGAGAAAAAAATTTTTAGAAATAAAAAATAAAAAAACAGAAAATAATTAGAAGGTTGTAGATTGGTATGTTAACACTGGTATCTTTGGATCGTAGAACACTGGGTAACTTTTTTTCTTATTTTTCTTCAGTGGATTTGTACTTTGTATGTACCAAATATTGTAATCCAAGATTTGGGGGATTGTTGTGTTTTGTTTTGAGCAAGTAGCTGAAGAACACCAAAGTACTGCTGTATTAATACTTGTAAAAGCCCTCTGAGGTAGGTATTGTTAGAACGTAACTTCACTGTACAGACAGATACTCAGAGAGGTTGAGTAGACTGCCTAAGGCCACACAGCCAACAGGTGGAAGAATCACTTCCTGTCATTGTCATCTTGAACAAGCCACATAACCAGAAACTCTATAAATGATGGTAGGAACAATCTCAGGCAAGGCCATGCGGCTTCAGTGATCTGAGGGCTGTGCAAACGCTTTGGAGCTCTGTGTTAGATTCAACCCAAATGAAAAGGAGATTGACATGCACTCATGCAGGGCAGTGGTGGCAGCTAAGCAAACTGGTCCATGTTTTGGTGCTTGTCCTCCTTACCCCACACCCAGGCCTCTGGAGGCTGAGGTGGACGGTGCCTCTCACCTTGGGTTTCTCCTGGAAAGAACGGCCTCTCACAAACTCTCACCAGAACTGGCAGCTCGTTCTGCAGTGTGCTAAATTTCTGGGGAAGAGAAAGACCCGCTGAGAAGCCACTTTAAAAGAAATCACTCTCAAAAGCCCAGCAGCTGGCCCCATCCTGGAGTTCTGACAATTGGGATTTGAATTGTAACATTTTTTAATCTGGGATTTGCGACAACAAACTGATTTGAAATCCTGCAACTCGGCATTTGTAGGTTGGGGTTCAGGTTATAGGTATGCCATGCTTTCTGAAAGTTTGTTTTATGCCTTTTTGCCTTTACAGAAGACCTATATTAGTCCCCTTTTCTTGCCAAGCAAAAGAAATCTAAAGAAAATTTTCACTTTCACGAAAAAAGCTGTTACCATACTAATGTAGGTCTTTGAGAAAAGCAATGTGGCCTAACTTGAGCTTTCGGAACACTCCACTTTTGGATAGTCAGGGAAACCTGTAGTTTCCACCCCATCCCCTGTCACGTTTTGGCAATAAATAAGTAGTGTTGAGAAACGACCATGAGAATGACAGTAACATAGAGCTGATGTGGAACACAGATCGGGCATAATAGTATTGGGATTCATGAATCTCACCAATATGTTGATAATGCGTTGAAGCTAGGGACAACACTACAGTTCTAGTGTCATTTTGTCACCTTGTCATCAAGCCTCTGATGTTCTAGTGTTCTTAGAAGTTCTCCCTAGGTTAACATTCTTCTTCAAGCTAAAATTTAGCACAGTCATTCCAAGCCTGGGCCACTTCTGTGGAATGCCTTTTATATGATGGAAGATGTGACAAGAATAAAAGAGATTTTGCTTAGAAAGTTAGCATTAAAAATGAAGATTTATCAAAATATTATTTCTCAAAATAATACTGTACAAACCACCCCAAGTCTCAATGTCTTCCAACAATCCACATTTCTTCTCACTCGCACATCTGTGGGTTGTCTAGAGTCAGACTTAGACTCTGTTGGAGTCTAAGTCCTAACTTAGACTCTGTTGGTCTTGGATCCAAGCTAAAGATTGGGTCTAGGTCTGTTCCACGTGTCTCTCATTTTTCCTGGTTTTTCCTAGAATCTATCCAGAACATATTCTTTTCATGGTAGTGGCAGAAATGCAAGAGGGCAAGGCCCCCTACGCAAATACATTTGCTGCATCATGTCCACCATCAATGTATTGGTCAAAGCAAGTCACATGGCCATGCCCAAGATAATGGGGAAAGAGGTATAGCTTCCCAAAGAGAGAGACAAAAGAAAGTAAATATTTGTAGTATTGATTTTGTCTAATTATAAATGTTAAATATTCAATGGAGAAAAATAAGCAAATATAGAAATTATTAAGAAATCATTAAAATTCTCCTTAATTCTACCATCCAGAGAGAACCATTTTAACACTTTGGAGTATCAGATTGATTTTTAAAAGTATTCTTTTAATATTATTCTTATTGGGGTAAAAAAAGAAGATTTAAAGTCAATATTAAAACCAATTTTGAGAGGTTAAAAAAAAAACATCCCCACCATCTTAAATTTAGAAGTATTTTTCCACTCCTTCCCAGAACTCCACCCTCACTACACACACACACACACACACACACACACACACACACACACATTATGTAGTCACAAGAGTAGCAAGTATGCAATTGGCCATTGTTATTTCTTTCAATTAGCACTAATTATAATCATTTTCCTACATTGCTACTTAGTCTTTACATTCATTATATTTGTCAGGGTTCTATAGTATCCTTTTCAGTATACAAGCCATAATCTACTGAACCATCTGTTCATGACTGGATATTGAGTTGATTCATTTCTGGGCTACTATGGATCACACTTCTTTTTAAAGAAAAAAAAAGCTTCTCATTTTTATTTATTTTTAAAAAAAATTTTTTTTAACATTTATTCATTTTTGAGAGAGAGAGAGAAGGAGAGACAGAGTGTGAGTGGGGGGAGGGGCAGAGAGGGAGGGAGACACAGAATTAGAAGCAGGCTCCAGGCTCTGAGCTGTCAGCACAGAGCCCGACACGGGGCTCAAACCCACAAACTGCAAGATCATGACCTGAGCTAAAGTCAGATGTTCAACCAACTGAGCCACTCAGGCACCCTCCAAAAAACTTCTCATTTTTAAAACCTGTTATCTATACAACCTCCTCATTTGCACAGGGAGTCAGAGTATGCATGAGTACTGTGCCTAGCAGACATCCATGAGGTATGTTGAGTTCTGATGTCTTGTGTTTTGATTGTTTGGCTTTTGAATTTTTTTTAATTTATTTATTTATTTTGAGGTGAGGGGGGCAGAGAAAGACAGGGAGAGAGAGAGAACTCCAAGCACCCTCTGCACTGATAGTGACGCTGGCCTTGATTTCACGAACTATGAGACCAGGACCTGAGTCAAAATCAAGAGTCGGACACTTAACCTACTGAGCCACCCAGGCACCCTGATTATTTGACTTTTAATGCTTGTGGCAAGTAAACAAAATGTCACCAAATACTAACCTGGGACCTGCTGCATGCCAAGCCGTGTGATAGGGGCTAATGACACAGAGGTGAAGAAGATGGAAAGAACCAGGTCTTCAGAGGGCTTCAGGCCTTGGGGGGAAATGCAGACCAGCAAATTCCAGAGCTGCTGTGATGCATACACACTCCCCACACCCAAGGAAAGAAGGAATTCAGGCAGTTTGGTCCTAGCAGTGAGGAGTGTGCTAGCAGCAGAAAGAGCACACGCAAAGGCTCACAAGTAAGAGGGTTCAGCATTCTGGGAAGTTTAGTGTGGCTGAACTAGATGGTAAGTGGGAGCAAGGTGGAGAAGGTACGAGAAGAGTCTAGGAAGGTGCATAAGAGCCAGATCTCAAAGGCCCTTGAAGCCACATTAAGGAATTCAGAGTTTATCCTGAAGGCAATAGGAAGCCACCAAAGGGTTTTTAACTGAGAAATAGTAGCAGTCTTATTTGAATTTTAGAAAAATCACTCTGATTTCAATAGCAGGATGGATTGGATTGGGAGGAAAACAGGAAAGGAGACCAGCTAGTTGTTTATCTTCTAGTGAAAGTGTCCTAAGCTACAAGAGTACAATGGGGAAGAAAAGAAAAGGACAAATGCAGAAGTTATCTGGAATTAACAGTGGACATATTTTTCTCATACCCTTCCCACCCTGTGGACTTTACAGCCAGCTCCTGAAGAGACCACCCTGCAGAGCCAGTGTCCCACCTGGCTGGGCTTTACTCAGGGCTGTTCAGGCATCCCTGCATCTGGAAAGACTGCCTCACTGACTTCACCCCTCTAATGCAGATCTTCCCTAGAGGGTCAAAGCCAGCTTTTGAAGACTCTTCTGGAAGAGTCTGTCCCCCTAAGAAATTTCTGTGCCTCTGGTTCTTCTGCACCATACCCCCAACCCCTAATGGTTATGGTGAACTTGTAATTTGTTGTCCAAACCTGAGAGAAGAGGGATCATGACTGATAATTATATGAGGACAATGGGCATTGACATAGATTGGTCCAGACAAATTGGGATGTATGGCCACCCAACTGATAGCATGAGAGCCATGTATGAAACTGACACCTTGAGTCAAGAGCAAGTGCCCAGAGGGGCATTTCCAGCCCCTAAGTTATCTCTATTTAAAGTAATTTTGGACCTTGAATCAGATCTGAGTTCGAGTCCTAGCTTAGCCACTTATCCTTTCTGAAATTAATTTCCTCATCTAAAAAATATAAATAATGATGACTATCTCATCAGAAATTTGGGATAGTTTTATAATAGGATATTAGAAACTGGGCTATTTATTTCTACCTAAGTTTCAACTGAGGCCCCAACTATTCCCACTTTCCACAGGACATACAAAAGAAGGGAGTGAAAATCATTTCTGCAACCTGTAGCTTAAGGCCCAACCTCGGAGGTCTATGAGTTGAGGCAGGGAATGGCTGGCGTCAGCATGGCAGTGGAGCTCAGCTCTCCCCTTGGGAGAAGGGTGAACATGTTTTCCCCTCAGTGTAGGTGACCACTAGCAGACTCAGATAGCTGTCTCCAGAGACTGGGGTCATAGGGGCTGGTGTCTGACACTCTTGTGAATAATGTAAGCATGGTGACTGAGGCAACAGGATAGAAAGAGTATGTGTCCTGGGGCAAGGATGTGGACCCCAGGAAGGGAGAGCCAGCCTGGATCATTAAAAATCCTGGAGAAGATCGCCTGCGGATGACTTCACTGTGGAGGGTAACCTCCAGATGATCAGGGCCTGGAGCATGAAACCTAAAAGACTAGATGGGGTTAGGAGAATGCACTAGCTGCCTGGGAGGTTAGTCCCATGTTCCCAGCAGGGCCTCTCAGAGCCCTTGTTAGGGAGCCAGCTTTGGACATCTGCCCAGCCAGAAGAATCATATCTGATTGTACCTCTTCTCCCTCTGCCCACCACCCTCTGCGGTCAGAAGGCTCAGCCATGAATTATTCATTAATTCATTTGACAATAACAATAAGAAATACATCAATATAAATGGCATATTTTTATGACATAACTTTATTTTCCAAAACAAACAACAAAATAAGTTAGAAGAGTAGTTTTCTTTCCCATTTTTGTGAATCTCTTTGATATCTGCCTATAGACAGCTGGATCCCTATATCTGCTTCCCTCTTCAATCTGTTTTAATATATATGGATGTAGCCTCTTGAAAACTACCCTGTACCCTCATGAGTGAAATAAAAGTGAAAGTGAAAAAGGCAAATCAAGTCTCAGTATTATGATGAAAATAGTGTGCTCATGAACTCCTGGTGAGGGTCTCAAAGGTCCCCAGTGATCCCCCCAGACCGTATTTTGAGAACCATTGTCACAGTTTTCCTCCTGCTTCTAATGTCCAAATTTTGAGGATTTACAAAAGAAAGATGTGGTTGTGGAGTACTGCAGTGGTTTTCCAAATTCTTTAGATCTATAAATGCCAGGAAAGAGGTACTCTAAGATAAAATGTTTTAGGGTAAAATGGGAATCCTTCAGCATAGTGTGGTCTAGCCTCTCAACCCAAGATTTCCAGAGCATATTAGAATGTGTGAGATTCCGCATGAGAGTTTCCACTGAGAATGCACCCTCTGCCCACGGGTCTAACTATTTGACAGTCTTTTAGTAATGTCACCACAAAGGAAGAGAGCCCCCAAACTTTTGGCTAATTCAGCAGATGGAGCCTTGGGTTTCTAGTCAGGGTCAGAGTCAACATTTAGCAGGGACCAATCAGGAAAATAAAAGCATTCCAACCGAAGGGATTTAATACAGGAGACTGGCTACACTGGAGTTGCATTTCATACACACAACTGATTACACAGGTATTAGAACTCAAAGACAGTTTCTGAAGAGATTAATCATTGCTGACACCAAGGCTAGGGAACAAAAGGGAAGATGGGATTTTACCAGAAGCTAGAGGAAGGCGTGTGACTGATGCTTGAATCTCAAGGTTCCTCGGGTAAGGAACTGTGGCATACGCCCAGCTGTGTGTCCTCACTCAGGGTTCGACAGTGGGAATAGGTACCATCAACCAAAACCCTTCAGGACCCCACGTTTTTGGTGCCCTGGCTTTCTCTCCTGTGCCAAGGAATACATCATATCATCTGGAAAGAGAGGGAAGTGCTGTAGAAACCCAATTACTCATTGTTTCATAATTCTGCCCTTTATGAGACTTCAACATTTCTTTGCCTTTGCTTCCCTAAAAGCAGAAAACACTGCTGCAAATACATCACCCCATCCCAACTGTGCCTATGGAAAGGAATCCACAGTGGTGGGTATCTTTCCTGCCACAGCCTCTTCTTCTCCGCCCTTCTTGCCATCCTCTAGTTAAGCAGTGTGGCACCCGAGAGGCCTGTTTACAGCTAATTAGATTAGGAGTGTGTTCATCTGGAAAGATATTTGTAGTTCAATAAAGAGAGTGTGAAGAATCACCCTACTGGTTCCGCAGAAACAAAGGTTCTGAGCCTCATTCGGCTGAGGGCAGAAAGCTGGTTTTTCCCCTCCTCCCACCTTAAACAATGCTAGCTTCTCTCCGAGGTCTCCTAGTAGTCAGATCCAGAATAAGCTTCCCGTGCCACAGGAAAGATCTCAACTTAGAAAGATTGCAAAGAAAAACGAGTGGATTTGAAAACACTTTCGTGCTTTTTTTTTCCTTCAAAGGAAAAACATTCACTGCTTGAGATGTTTTGTTGAGAACGGAAGGGAGGCAGAGAGATCATCAAGGCCAGCATTAGATGCTGCCCTCCTGCCTCTTCCCCATCTGTTCGAAAATTATTTCCAAAATATTAAATGCTGCATTTCACTGAACCAGAATTGCATGACGGGTTGGGGCTGGGGGAAAGAGGAGGGAGAAGAGATTCTGAAATACAATTTCCCAAATGTTTATGTTGCTAGCGAAGGCTGTTGCCTGTACTATTATAAAATCTTAGCACGACCCCCGGCAGGCTGTTGTCTGTAGGGTAAGTAGGCGCAGATTGAATTTCGTGCTGTGTCAAGGACAAAATGAATCCTTAATCTGGCTGCAGAAAATGCATATTCACCCAAGAGCAAAGCGGCTCCAGTCTTTCAAGCCCACATGTGCTTCATTGGACTCTTAGACATGAGTGTGTAGATCAAGTTTGGTTGACCTTTATTAGCCTACAGACCGCACAGGCAAGTATCAAAGCTCTCACTCTGACTCTCCCTAACCTGCCCTGCTTCCTGCTCTCTGGATTTAACAGTGAGCCCTAAGCTTCCATTAAGCATAAAGGCTGATTTTCATGGTGCACATAAAATATGGAAATTCTACCTCGGCTAGATTCATGTCGACTCCAGAAATACTTAAGAATTAGAGTACTTTATTATTATTTTTTCAAGATGAGGAAAGACTGTAGTTCAGTAAAATTGGACAAAATTATATTTTCTGCTCCTCAGACATCTTGCTGGCTAGTAGATTAAAGATGCTAAGCAGTGAGAAGAGAAGCCTCAATTCTAGTTACACTTCATTTATTCTGCCTGAAAAAGAGAGTTGTATTCACCATGGTGAATCCTTTTCTCCAGCAGCTATCAGGCCACAAGAGACAGAATGTTCTATTCCCATTCTCTGTTCACGGGCACAGGCCAGACGGGCTCTTGCCTTGAGGCCGGATCAATGTAATGCCCTTTTCTTCCCACTCAAGGTGAGCGTTTGGGGCTCTTACCTGCCAGCAAAGTAGGATGCTGTTGCAGGCTCATTCTTCTGAAAACATTTGTGATCTTAGCCCTCACTGCCTTCTGCAAGAATTAAAAAGACAAACACCCGGTGTTATGAAAAACTATAAGAGGAAATTATTTTAAGCACCGTACTTCTGAAAGGCATTTATAATTACTCAGCCCATATGCCTGCTCTCCCAGCACATTAGATGGAGATTTGCTCAGAGAGAGGCAGCATGAGTCTGTAAACACCTGTGTGATCCAGCATGCTACGAAGACTAGATGTAATTTCTTGCCCCCTAGTTAATTATATTTACCACTTTGCTTTGCTCTCCCTCAAGTTCCTCAACCATAAACTGGGTCTCATGAAACTGACTCATCATAGGAAAAACATTTAGAGTCTTGAATCAGTTGGGATGTGGAAAGAGGAAAACCCTGGCATTTAGAAATAATTTTGGATGACTGGAATTGATTGCTACACTCCAGTCATTAGTTAGTTCATTCAGCTAATTCCCTCCATGCCATTCCTTGGGGTAAAAAGAATAGAGATCACCCAGCCTAGCCAAATGCCTGGCTTCTGAGTGATTTCCTAGGGATTTTCTATTCAAGGCAATGGCTCACAGATTGGTCATATTGGCTAAGCCATAATTCCTAGAAGAAAACCAAGGGGAGCATTCTGAAAGAGAAGGTCCAAAGATTCCAGGGAGAGAAATTGAGGACAGCAACACTGAGCCAATAATTTAAAGACTGATTGATAAAGACCCCGAGCAAAAATAGATCAATAAGGAGCAAAAAGTTCATGTTTGCATGTTGGTAACATATTTGAGAGCCAGAAAGAATAGCAGGTGGGTCAGCCCTTCTTAAAAGACTAGTAATTAATCAAGCAGGGTATAGGTTCAGCTGCTGTAACAAAGAATCGCCAAATTAAGTGACTTAAGATGAAAATGTGGTCTCCTTTCATATAATAATCCAGAGGGAAGCAGTCCAGGGCTGGCAGGATAGTTCGGCCATCCTCAACATGCAGCTTCCACCTCTGGGTTCACAGTGGCTGCTCCTGCTTTGTTCACCTCCCTCCTGTAGGAAGGAAAAAGGACCAAGTGAGGACACACACATCCTCTGGAAGTATTTGACACAGAGGTGGCACGTGTTACTCTCTCACACACCTCATTGTCCAGAACTCAGTCACATGCTCACACTAGGCTGTAACTGAGGCTGGGAAGTACAGCCATGTGCCCAGCTAACACTGTGGGAGTTCTATTATTAAAGGCACAGAAAATAGATAATGGTGAACAACTCAGGCCATAGACGTGAAAAGCCGGCTCTAACCTCAAGGAGCTTAAAGTCTAGTTGGAAAGATAGATAAACTCACAATTATAATAATTACATTAAGCAAATATTACCATATGTTTACCAAATGCCAGGCATTGTACTTAGTATTATCTCATTTAATACTGAAATGAGGGACCCCTGGGCAGCTTAGTCAGATAAGTGTTTGACTTTTGATTTCAGCTCAGGTTATGATTCCAGGGTTGTGGGATCAAGCCCTACATCAGCATGGAGGCTGCATAAGATTCTCTCTCTCTGTCTCTCTCTCTCTTGCCCCCCACCACCCCACTCCCATGCTGGCACTCTGTCTCTCTCTCTCTAAAAAAAAAAAAAAAAAGCACTGAAATGACCCCATTATTATGTGTGTTTTATAGATGAAGAAATGAAGACTTAGGATAACTAACTTACCCAAGATAATGCAGTTAAACATGGAGCCCAGACACAAACTGAATACATTGGAGCCTAGAGCAGAAGTCAGCAAACTATGACCCTTGAACCTAATGTGGCCCCTCCCTTTTTTTGGTAAATAAAGTTTCAATGAAACACAACATGCACGTCCATTTACATATTGTCAGTGGCTGCTTTTCCACTACAATGGCAGAACTGAGTAGTCACAACAGAGACCAAAGCCCCTTTATACTAAAAAGTTGGCCTACTCCACCCTAGTGCTGACATGTTAGGTGTAATTAGCTAAGCATGCACAGGGTGTGATGAGAGTGAGAAGAGCACCTCACAAAGGAAGGAGGGCCAAAGAAGTCAGGATTTAGCTAATGCTTGACCAATGAGTAGCAATTGATAAGTAAAGACCACAGAGTAGGAAGAAGAGCTTGTGACAGGCCTGAAGGTCTGAGTGGCCCACAGGTAGTTGAGTGGGATGTGAGAAGAAGTTGGGGCAGTGGGTGGTGCCATGTGGAGGATGACTTTGAATAGCTACTGTAGCCCAAAGAGCAGTGTTTCCCAAACCGGGCCAGTCACTACAGCCATTTAGGGCACTTATTAAAAATAAATTCTAAGACCCCACCACAAATCTACCCAAACAGGATCCATATCTTAACAAAGCTCCCCAACAAGATTCTAGAATAGACTGCTGAAGATGGTGGGGGGAGTGTGAGAAGGCAGGGACCCTGGCCAGAGGCTGTGGCAGTAACCCAGGACCATCACATGTGCAAGTTGGAAGGATAGAATCAGCGAGGTTTTGTGATAGCTTCTTGGTATAAGGTGGAAGAGGGGAGAGGAAGAAAATGAGATCATTTTTGATGAGCTAGATAGTGGGGAGTGACAGCCCAGTTCTGGCCTGGTCATTAGGTGCCCCTGTGATGGCTTCCCCTGTAGCTTGGCTGTGGACTTTGGGCTTCTAGAGTCTAATGTTTGATGTTACCTCTCAAAAAATGAAAACTACCCCACCCCAGACAAATAGCAGCTTGAATGCTTCAAAAAAATGACCAAACCTTTACAAATGAAGGTATCTGAAGAGTGAAATTTTATGATATGCGTGCCTTGTTGCCTGTTCCTGGCCCTTAGAATAGTTATTTTTTCTGTTTGTGAAAAAATGTGTTCCACTGGCTCCATGAAAGAAAAGGTTGTGATTTTTTTCTGCATAGCAGCAGGACACTTTAAACTCTTGTTTTCTCAGTTTTATGAATTTGGATACAGTTCTTCAATCACTCTAGAAATAATGATGGAAGGACTTGAATTTTGTGGAAGAAATCCAACTGCACAATGCATTTTCATTTGGTATGGGGTGATTAGATAAATGCTTCCCTCAACTCATTCATCGAATAAATAAATGATGGGGTTAGACCTTAAATAATAAATAAAAGAAAAGGGGAATGAAAGAGACTAAGAGGAGCTGACAAGGTGAAAAAATAGATAAATAAAAAGAGCTATATTCTGGCAAAATGATGAAAGATTGTTGCCTGCCATTCTGTCCTCTTTATATCTACTGGTCACATTTTGCTAGAAATCTTTATTTGACTTTCTTCACTGCCCCATAAGGCTTTGGACTGGCATAGGGTCAAAGATGAAATGCTATACGTTTTTTACCTGAAAACTACTTATTTAGCTCTTGCTAAAGTTTAAATGTGCCTTCAATAGGTATCATCCCAGGAGCTGAGCAGTTGTTACTGGTCATAACAATAGATAGAGCAATAGAGAACTGGCATATATGCTCCTTGGGTTGTTACAGGCAGAGTTTGTTGGTCTTCCTTGTATGTAATAGGATGGATTCAGCTGTGGAATTTTGTATATGTTATTGCCAGTGCTTAAACTCTTTCCCCTGCCCCTTTTTGTCTGGCTCCCTCTCAGTAGCCTCACAGGATTCACATGGGATAACATTTCTTACAAGATTCCTTTTCAAACCCCCACATATGAGACAGTTGTCCTTTCTATCACTCTGGACTTCCTTATCACTACCACTAAGAGCTAACTTTCATTGAACACTTATAATTCTAAATGGATTGTCTTTTCAGACCACCCGATGAGATAGGTGCTGTTATTAGACCATCATATAGACAAAGAAACTGAGATACAGAAGAGTTAAAGAAAGTCTTCAAGGTACCCAGCTGGGAAATGTTTATTTTCTAGACTGTGAGCTCCACAAAGGAGGAACTTACTACTGCTTGGTGCAGTGGTAAACAGAGTGCCTAGCACAGGATGGCATTTGATGTGTTTCTCTCTCTCTCTCTCCCTGTCTCTCTCCTCTCTTCTCTCTCTCTCTCTCTCTCTCTCTCTCTCTCTGTATGTTTAATGAATTATAGGGCCACCAGGACCTCAATAGGAGACTCGTTTCACTGCATACAGGATTCTAAGCTTTATGAATCAAACTCAGAGTTTAATTACATTCTTGAAATTGTCTATATCAAAGTATTAGCTTATGTGAATGATGCTGCCTGACTGAGTAAAGTCTGAGATTGAGAGGCAGAAACCAGAGGAAATATACTTCCCCTGCTCTCCCAGACCTTCATCTGCCAGCTGCACTGGAAGATAAACCTCCAGATTGGTAGTGGTTCTCTGAGTCTGCCTTTCCCCAGCAGATGTGAGGACAGAACAGACCCTGAGAATATGTGAGTGGGGTGTGTATGTATGTGTCTGTGTAGGCTCACATATCATTTCAGTATGTATCCCAAAAATATTCATTCTGTACTCTTCATAAGGTATGCTTGGCTTCCACATAAGAGAAACAGAGAGGAAAAGATGGCAGCCACTCCTGGATTATCTGTAGATTTCTGAACCTTTTACCCAAAGTAGTATCTGAGAGACCATCCTCTCAGTAGACACCCAGGAAGCCTCATTTTCAACAACTAGCCAATCCAGCTTAGCCAAGTTTGTGATTCCATGAGATTTGGCAGTTTAGGGGGAAAGCAAGGACCAGATACAAGGGGTTACTGAAAGCTGAGGTTCTTCTGGCCTGCTCCAAGCCTCTCCCTTCCTAATCCCACCAGAACCTGTGTTCAAATCCGAGCCCCAGTACGTACCAGCTCTGTGACCTTGGCAAGTCACCCAAACTCCCTGAGTTCTGTTTGCCACAGTTTTCCTGAGTCCCACATGGCCCAGTTTCTGCACAGAAAATACAGAGTCCTCTGTGGCCCAGGACCAGTGACAAGAGGTGCCACCATAAAATGGGCTTTTTCTAGTATCTCCAAGTAGGTTGAGGCGTGCTCATTTAATTTATTGCTGTTCATCTGAGGCTTGGATGCTTGTTCCTTTTCTAAAAGGTAGTATCCAGCATCTGAGACATGGTAGTTGCTCAAACAGTGTTTGCGGAAGGGACCGAGGAAGGAAGGAAGAAGACTAGCCCCTAGAAGACTAGAGTTGTTTGATGAAGTTACACAGTGTGTCAGGCTCTGGGCTGATGGCTCGGAGCCTGGAGCCTGTTTCCGATTCTGTGTCTCCCTCTCTCTCTGCCCCTCCCCCGTTCATGCTCTGTCTCTCTCTGTCCCAAAAATAAATAAAAAATGTTGAAAAAAAAAATTAGAAAAAAAAAAAAGTTACACAGTGTGTACAAGTTTCCCGTCTCAGTGCCTGGCACGTAGGGGGAATTCATTATTAGTCCTTTCTCTCCTCTGGCCTAAAACGCAGTTACCTGGGAAATGTAGCACATGTAAGCATCATGAAGGAATATACATTCATTTGTAGGATTTATTCACATATCAAAGCCTAAAGGAAAGGGACCAGAGCAAGAAAGTTTGTGCAAAGGACAAGGAGGGCCCTTGAAGTTTCATGACTTGGTATTTCTATAAGGAAATGCACTAAGGTAGTGGCGGGAGATAGGAGGGGGGGAGGGTGGATGATGAGACTGAGTCCCAGGCAGTGGCCTGAGAAGGCAGGAGGTCATAGAGCAGGCCTGTGAGATTGAAAGGTGTAGAAATACAACAGATGAACATAGGGGAAGAGAAGGAAAAATAAGAAAAACCAAGAGGGAAGCAAACTGTAAGAGACTCTTAAATACAGAGAACAAACTGGGAGTTGCTGGAGGGGAGGTGGGGGGGGATGGGCTAAGTGGGAGATGGGCATTTAGGAGGGCACTTGTTGAATGAGCACTGGCTGTCATCTGTGAGAGATGCATTACTGGGGTCTACTCCTGAAGCCAAGATGACACTGTATGTTAATTAACTTGAATTTAAATAAGTAAATTTAAAATTCTTTCAAAGGAGGGGGAAAAAGGCATAAAGCAGGAGGACAGCCTCATCTAGGCTACCTGCAGGATAGATGAAATAGTGGCAGACCAAGAGGGCTGGGAGGCTCGTGGTCCCAAAGCTAAACAGCGATCTCTGATTCCTAGGCCTTGAGATTCTTGCTCCATTATCAAAAGACCAACCTAAGAGCTATTTTCCTCTTTGAGTAAAACAACAAAACCTGTCTGCTTTGAGAGTTTAGTTCCTGATAAATAAATTTTAAAAAAACTTATTTAACTGATGATATTTTTCATATCTTTTTCCAACAGAAGTTAGCTACAGATTCCTCCAAGTGACTTTGTATTATTTGAAAATAAACAACTTAGATCTAAGCCAGTTAACAGTACTATAGAAGGGAATACACTGTACAATTTGTCCATGGCACTGTCGGATAGAGAGGGCTCAAATGGAAACAGTGAAATAAAGGCTCCAAGAATATTCCCTTTATCATTGGAATATTGGCAGACCCAAATGAACTTCTGGTTGATGCCATTATTCTCTGTCACTTCATATGGTTTTAAGAAACCCAAATATAAGTTGCTTATTGAAGTTAGGGCTTAAAATATTCCCAAATCCAAAGGTATATATTTACTGAATATGCATTAAAAATGAGAACCAGTGGGCTTTCTCAATTCATGGAAATACACACACACACACGAGTAATGTTAAAATATTACACAAAAATGGTATATACATGTCAATTATGACATAAAACATTGTGTATCATTGATAAAATCAGAAGAAAATCTGAAGCAATGAGGCAGTTGACTTATCACTCATTGAGTTTCTGATGCTCTTTACAAATTTGGGAAATTTTTCTTGGTAAACTTTAAGTCTTTCTACATATGTACATTTAAGGTACATTTAAGACAAGTTTTCTGAGAACATAAATGCTCAAGAGGAATAAGCAGGAGTTGATGAGGGAGATCCTAATTTGCATCTTTCCTGCCTTAAATGCCTGAAATATCTTGGGTATAATGTTGCGTGAATAAGGCTTTTAGTGTTTAATGTGATATGACTTAAACATTCTCTTTTTGCTAGGGTCTATAAAACCTTTGCTATTAATGGCCATTACTTCTCATTTTTATCTACCAAATTTACTAAGGAAGAAAAAGTATGTTGGGGCTTCTATTTGTCTGCTCAAATGTTTTCTATTATCTGCAATAAAATTCATTCCTCTTAAACCTGGGACAATCCACTTGGAAGGGACACTATATAATCCACCCAAACATGATTCTTTACACAGTGTGGGGCTTCTACTTGTCAAGCTGCTCCCCTCACTGTCCTTTGACCCTCCCAACATTCCTGTTAAAGAGAGTAATATTCTACAGCCATCGGAGATACCAAAACTGACACAAAGGTAAAGCCCCTGGTTTTGCACAGCCAAGAATAGTAAAACTTCACCAGAACACCATAAATGAAGTCTGAAACATTTAACCAGGAAAGCACAAATGCATGCTATTTCAAGGTTAATTGAGTGACCAGGACAAACCTATGCAGCTGACCTTCCTGGGCTTTCCAAGACTTCGGCTGTGAGATACAAAGCCACCCTGGTCCCCGCTGTGATTCAGCATCAGCTGCCATCTGCTCCAGCTTAAATCCTGGTGGGGATGATTCCAGGACTGGTTGGGGCTTTTTTCAAGAGCAGCAAGAAGTCCAGGATTCTCCCAGATATTTGAGATGAAGGGATTGATCCAGAGAGACTGAATTGAGAGACCCCACTACCCAAGACAAGGCTGCTGGCCATTTTCTCCTCTGTCCTAACTCTCTCTCAACATCTGCTCTCCCCACCCCCACTTGGAAGATAAACACTTTATCACCCACCCCTGACTGAGAATGGGGCTGGATAGACTATGGAACCCATTTCCAATGTGTCATATCCAAACCGTGGAGTTTCACTGTCTTTGTAGAGCCAGACACAGAAGTAGAGCTTCTGCATTTTTAGAGTAAAGCCTTTCCCAACTTGGCTGGCACGCTTCAGAACTGCCATCCCCTCCGTTACTGCTCCAGGCTGCAGAGAGCATCAGGCACACCTCCCTGCCAGCAGGGTTCCTGTCTAACTCCCTATGAAAGAGAGAGCAGGCCCATCCCAAATCAGAAGCCTAGTTCCGTGCCCAGTTCCCCAAATCTGGGGTTGTCATGATGCAGAGGACTGAGAAAAAGGAGAGAGAGAGAGAGAGAGAGTGTGGTATCAGGGAGTGTTGTATTGTTCCTTTAACTCTCAATATGCTCTATAGGCTACTGACTCACTTAACACAGCTCACGTATTCTGTCTACATATCACAAGCCACCTGCTTATTCACTATCTCTGCCTAACAAGTCTTATGAGTTTCATCCATTCTGTTTACTTTTCTTGTCTTCTCTGGAAGAATTGAATATTCTCAAATCCTACAGCAAACACACATTGTAAACAGAAAGACCTAGGGAAAAAATAAGATTAAAAAAAAAACAACAGAGAAGACACTTGATATATAGTGGCAGGAGGAACAGAAACCAAAACAGAGAGTATCTGACTCACAATAATGGTGGAGTTTTGAGCAGAAAGTGGCGGGTGCCTCCTGCTAAGGGGTGACAAAGTACCAGTCACTGGAACTGCATGGTGCTTCAAGATTCATCAGGAGCCTCTTTTCCATCGCCTGTTTCTGCTCCTTAGATAGAGATAAACCATAATTGACACATTATTATTATTTTATTAATACATAATTATTATAATTATTAATGATAATACATTATTTTGTTGCTAACCAGCATAGTTAATCCCAAGAAGCCATCCTTTCCGGTCACCTCTCTTCCACTTCCTGCCCCCACTGTGCTGAAAATCACCCTTGGGATAAGAATAAGGATGGGGTCCTTGGGATTGACATGTGGAAGGAGAAAGCTCACAGAGCCAAGGAAAACAGGGCAAGGCACCACAGGACAACTGCTATGTGTGAACTTATTTGTTTGTTACATGACTTATTTTGAGAAGTAAATGAACACAGTAGAAGGTCGTATCTTGGACCTCTGAATAAGAATGATAAGAACTGCAAGCAAATTGTCCAGTTCAGACCATGCCATAGTTTCCTTGGACCACTGCAACAAAGTATCACACACTGAATGGCTTTAATGTTCACACAGTTCTGGAGGCTGAAAATCTGAGATCAAGGTGTCAGCAGGATGTTTCCTTCTGACAGATCTGAGAAAGAATCTGTTCCATGCCTCTCTTCTAGCTTCCAGTGATCACTGGTGATCCTTGGTGCTCCTTGACTTGTTCTTTGACTCCAGTTTCTGCCTCCATCATTATATGGTCTTGCCCCTGTGTCTCTGTGTCTCTTCTTCTTCTTCTTGTGAAGAGACCAGTCATAGTGCATTAGGCACACATCCTATTTCAGTATGACCTCATCTTAACTAATTGCATCTGCAATGGCCCCCTATTACAAATAAGGTCACATTCTGAAATGTCGAGGGTTAGGCCTTTCACATGCCTTTTTGGAGGACACAATTCAACCCATTACAGTCCACAGTTGAGAAATAAATTTTATTTTATTTTGAGTACTCATCCTCTATATGATGGTAGGAACCATCACACCCTGACACTAGGAAAACTACTTGAGTTTTGAGTTTTTCCAAGTTTAAAGAATGATGGTAGATTCATAACCATTGGCAACCCTATTCTGAACACATATATAATGTTCATCTATAGATAGCTTTAGGTATAGATATAGATGATATAGATATAGATAGATATAGGCATAGATACAGATATGATATAGATGTCGATAGGTAGCTCACAAGGTGTTAACAGTGGTTACCTCACAATGATTATCTCTTAAGGGGAAGTGATGGGAGACTTTCTATATTGTAAATTATTATATATTTGAGTTCTATAACAAATAAGTATACTTTGTAATCAGAAAAAATAATAATGATACATTTTCAAGTGGTTAATGAGAGAGAAGTGTGGCTTTTCCTTCCCTCATAGCCTCCACATTTAGGTTCTCTTTAGGAGACAGGATAAGGATCATCATAAGTAACATCATAACTAAGGAAGCAAACAGGGGAAGGGCCATATGCAATTTGAAAACTTGTATTCTGTGCCACAATTGCTTTGATAGGATTTGCCTTTAGACATTATCCTTAGTTTATTTTTCGTTTTAAAATAAGCATTAAAGGAAGACCCAAGGTTTTCATGTTTATCCAAAGGAGGCATAGGTTTTCAATGTTGAGAAGCCCAAGGGCACATGGAGGAGAAGACACTACGTACCTGAGATAAACTGCTTCCTGCAGCCAGGCATTGAGGCTTCCTGTCAGCCAGGGCAAAAAGGAAGCATTGGATTTCAGAGTGTGTATCCAAACTGAGATTCCCTGGTAAAATACAGGACACCCAGTTAAATTTGAACTTCAGATGCATAACAAACAAGTTTTTAAGTGTAAACATGTTCCAAACATTGCACAGGACACACTTATGCCAAAAATTATTCTTTGTTTACCTGAAATTCAATCTTTTGTGTACTCATTTTTTTAAATTGTGATAAAATACTTGCAACATAAAATTTATAATCTTACCCACCTTTAACTGTACAGTTCAGTAGTGTTAAGTATATCACGTTGCTGTGCAACCAATCTCCGACACTTTTTCATCTTGCAAAACTACAACTCTGTACCCATTAAATGGCAGCTCCTCATTCTACATCCACTCCCAGCCCCTGGCGACCACCTTTCTACTTTCTGTGTCTATGAATTTGACAGCTCTAAATATCTTCTATAAGTGGAATTATACAGTATCTATCTTTTTATGAAACTGGTTTATTTCACTTAGCATAATGTCCTTAAGTTTCACCCATCTTTTAGCATGGGTCAGAAATCTCCTTCTTCTTGAAGACTGAATAATATTCCATTGTATATAGACACCACATTTTGGGGGTTTTTTGTGGGGTTTTTTTGCTTGTTTTAATTTTTTTAATGTTTATTTATTATTAAGAGACAGAGAGTGAACAGGGGAGGGGCAGAGAGAGAGGGAGACACAGAATCTGAAGCAGGCTCCAGGCTCCGCGCTGTCAGCACAGAGCCCCACGCAGGGCTCAAACTCACAAACCGCAGGATCGTGACCTGAGCTGAAGTCGGACGCTTAACCGACTGAGCCACTCAGGCGCCCCGGTTTTGTTTTTAAGACTATTTATTTTTGAGACAGAGAGACAGAGCAGGGGAATGGCAGAAAGAGAGAGGGGACAACACAGAGTCTGAAGCAGGCTCCAGGCTCTGAGCTTTCAGCACAGAGCCCTACATGGGGCCCAGAATCCATGAACCGTGAGATCAAGAATTGAATTGAAGTCAGATGCTTAACCAACGGCACCCCATACATTTTGTGTATTGAAACTCAAATTTAACTGGGCATCCTCTATTTTTATTTGCTAAATTTGGCAACCCTATTCTGAAAACATCAGTCTAGATAAGCTTTTTCTAGAAATTAGACCAGAGTAGAGGTTTATCCCAGAGGGCATTTATAAAAGGAATAATAAGGGGACATAGCTGGCAATGTTTTTTCTCTATGATTTTGCACAAGCCATAGAAACATGGTTCAAATGAATCCTGGTTTTGTCAACACTCTGTGTCAGGAGTTCTTGAACCCGAGACTGTGTAAGAGATACAGGGGGTATGTGAACCCCTTGAAATCATAGGCCGTGTTGAATATATGTGCATCTTTGTGAGGAAAGAAACCAAAATTAGATTCCCAAAGGTGCCTGAGACTCCCAAGGAGGTCAGGAGACACTATCTTATTGACTGAGGACATGGCTTTTTGAACTCAGGGAAGGCATTCTTGCTGGGGGCTTGGGTATTATTATTGTTTGGGCAGTTGATTTCCTGAATATCTAAAATAAATATGGAGAAAATCTCAGCAAATTTAAAAGAGTGGAAAGTTTACCCATCTACTGAAGCATCCCTTTCAAATGAGGGATGAGTATAAGCTGCCACGCATTTCGCATCTTTCACAGAAGCTGAATGGAAGCCAGTTCATGAGTGATGCTGATCTTTGTGAAGTCCCTGATGATAGAGTGGCATACGCTTTATATACCAAAGCCTCTTAAAGAAATAGATTAAGAAAAAGAGAGTGAGAAAGACAGAGAACACCGCCTAGGCAATGGATAATGTTACTACCTGTAAAAAACAAATGGCCATTTTTATAATCACCACTTTATGTTTTCTTTAGAAATCCTTCATCAATTTACCAACAGCTCTTACCAATGAGCTCAACTGGCCCCAAATCTCTGGTGCTACTGGGTTTCTGGACTCCATTAGTGGGTATGTATGTTTGAGTACCTTTAAACATTTCAACATATCTATGTAAGGAAAGAACAAGAGATGGGGCTTGCTCCCAAGATGTTGAAATGAGAATTATTAGGAATTGCTTCTAGAACATGAGTAACATACAAGAAACCTACCACTGACATAGAGTCCACTATGCAGGGGAATGTAATGCAAATTGAATTTTATCAGTGTTCGCAAGGAGGGAATATTCTCATTACAGGGGCTGTAGAGTTGACCTCTAGTGGATAAGACATAAACGCATCACTGACTATTTCTCATTCAAGGGACAAGAAAGTTTACTTGATTATTTACTCTCAGAAATTAATATCCATAAAGGTAATGGCTAAAATTAATAGGCAAGTCTCAAGGTCCTGGAATCACCCTGGCTTCAATGCTCTGGATTTGAAGGTAGAAACAATGTATGGCAAATCTGAGTGACACACAAACCCAATTTGCTATGTGTGATTGGGTGTTTACTCAGAGCCTGGGGGCAGCCATTCATAGGTTAGCACCCCATTTTTTTATTTAATGGAGGACATTATATATCATAAATAAATTATTTGATTATTACCTTATTGTCTTCACTCATTCATCTAAAAATACTTACTAAATACTTACTACCTAATCAGGAATATATGCTACAGATGTTTCAAAGGTAAATGGGGTTTGACCTGTCTCTGCAACCAATTAAAATCAAATAGGGCAGATTAGACAAATGTACAAATAATGATAATACAAGAAAGATGTGCCACAGACAACTCTCAACACAGAGCTACAGATTCATTGAAGAAATAATTCATAGAATTAGTCAATAGCCTCTTCCTTTTGGGGTGTCAGGCCAGGGGCCCAAACCCTAAAGGATTTACAAGATTGGTGTAATGAAAGAGGTAGAGAAAAAACAGGAAATGATAACCAATCTTCAGGAAAGGGCATTGATAATAATGTAGGAATCATCTGTGAATATAGGGAAAGCAAAGGGGATGCATTTTCAAGTTTAGGTGTAGGTTTTCAAGTTTAATCACATGAAAAATGAGGTTAGTGTAATAATGTTAACAGTATCAGTGATAGGGAGAGCAAGAAGTAACCTTCATGAGACATTCACTGTATGCAAATCACTACCCTGAGTGTTATGTAGAGATTTTTCTCATTTCATCTCTTTGTGAGGGAGCTGGCATTAATTTCTGCATTTCACAGTTGAGGAATCTAAGGGTTACATAGACAGGTTAAGAAACTTGACCAGGGACCCACATTAATGTGAAATGGTGGGATCTGTCATCATGGAACACTATACCAGAGAGTAATTTGGTGAGCAGGGGTCCTCCTGGTCCCCAATGCCCAAACTTTATGATTTTTTTTTCATTCTACCTGCAGGAATGTTGCTCTCTGTAGTCTTTGTCACTTTGAGAGAATAGCGATGGGATGGAGAAATGACTAAGAATCAGAGAAGCCCTCTCCATGGGGAGACATGGCATGCATTGTTTCAAAGGTCAATCAGGGGCTCCCTTTCTATGGGCCCCATACTCCCGGTGGTCTGGGGCCCCCTGAGCACCAGGCTTAGCCTCTCTTTCTTCAGCTGCACTTGCTATTGTTTTTGTCACCTGGAACACATCCAGAGATAGCCAAGCTGAAGCAGCTTTCTGGAAAAAAGACTCTTACCTATCTCCCCACTGTCAACACTGAAAGTGAGAAAACAAAATTTAACTGGCCTCCACCAATCCAGTACAAAAACACCTGGAGATTTCTCTAAATTAAAGCTTTTATGACAACAACAAAGGAATACATTATGAATGAGAAATGGATATAGTTTATTACATTTTTAATGGAAGTTTAACTTTATGTTGAACCCTATAAAATTCAGCCACCTTTTGACCTAAAGCTTCACAAGGTTGCCATTGAGGAAATACCAGTCTGATGTTTAAAACAATTGCCAATGGGGCGCCTGGGTGGCTCAGTCGGTTGAGCGACCGACTTCGACTCAGGTCATGATCTCATGGTTTGTGTGTTCGAGCCCCCGTGTCAGGCTCTGTGCTGACAGCTCAGAGCCTGGAGCCTGCTTCGGATTCTGTGTCTCCCTCTCCCTCTTCCCCTCCCCCACCCATGCTCTGTCTCTCTCTGTCTCAGAAATAAACATTTAAAAAAATAAAATAAAAAATAAAACAATTGCCAAGTAGTTTAAATCTTCCTTGGAGTCATCCAAAGAGTGAAAGAAGAATCCACTCAGCAGGGCCCAGTTGAAGGGAAAACTGGTTTCCTTATCTCTTCCACTTATAGCTCACACTCACCAACAGTTGCCCCACATCTCCTACATCTAATTTTCCCAAAAACTCTGCCCCAAAATAGCTCCTGCTCCCAAGCAGGCTGTTCAGTTGTTTTTAGATTTTAGTGAGGGGGTGACAGGGGGAACCAATGTCCTTCTGTGTCTCTTCTGTCCTCAGACTAGGGGTTTGCTCCCTTCTCAGTGTGGAATCCCACTAGCCCTCCAGTCCCATGGCTGCATCCACCACCATCCTATCAGAGCCCAGCAGCAGACAGATGCCCATAGGAGAAAGGCAGTGGGGAGAAAGGGAGAGGAGAGTTGCCAGTCTTTAGCCACTCATGGTTTATAATCCTTATAAGGGCTGTGCAGAGACATTCTAACACCATCTCACAAAGGAGGTGACTGGCTAGGTGTGCGTTAGGTGAAAGTCATCCCTATCCTAAGCTAGTTGGTGCTGACTTAGCACCTTCTTGTATCAGGCTCTGTGTTGCCATTTACAAAACTTCCATCTGGTTCTGCAACTTACTCATCACTGACTCCAGGTACTGTCCTTATCTGTTGTGTTTCTAAGGATGTGCGCAGCACAACTGGCATGCTGTAGGGTCACATACCCTGCAAGGGCTTTTCTCTCTATGTGTTTGTGGGGCCCCAGGCTATCTAGTCGTTTCTCTCCAAGAGCTCTTTCTGCCACCTGTTTGTGTGTACTATGCCTGTGTTCTTTGCCACCCAGCTGGAATGGGGGAAATATATTCAGTTCCTTTTGACAGAAAAGGAAATTCTCTGAAATCTGAGTTGTAGCAGATTCCGCCAGTAAACAGACACATAGCAGCATGATAGTCATGTGTGTGTCACCATTCAAGACATCCCTCCCAGCAGTAGGTCCTGTTAAGCCATTTCTATAATCTCATGCAAATTATATACTGCAGATAATCTAGGCTGGGCCAATCCCCTTCTTAAAATAACAAAGATTTATAAAGCGTGTAAAAAATATTAGGGAGATTAGAAGATTAGATTAGAGATTAGAAGATCCTCTTCTGCTGGAATCAGGAGAATGAAAAGAATATTGACCCAGAAAGCAACATGTATGAACGACATGGGCGGTTTCCACGGGCATTTTGAGCATGTCCTTCTGAGTCCAAATGCTTATCAAAATGGGATAGAATTTATGGATTTCTCTCTTCAACTGGATCTGTAGATAGTGCTTCTTATTATCTGTGATCAGCATCATGCTTTGGGTATTAACAATGTTCTTTAGAAAATGTACCTTTGAAAGCAAAGGATGCATGGTGCCTGGGTAGCTCAGTCAGTTGGGCATTAGACTCTTGGTTTCGGCTCAGATAATGATCTCACAGTTTCGTGAGTTCTAGCCCCACATCTGGCTCTGCATTGGCTCTCTATCATCTCTCTCTGCCCCTCCCCTGTTTGTGCTCTCTGTCTCTCTCAAAATAAATAAATAAACTTAAAAAAGAAAGAAAGAAGAAAAAGAAAAGAAAGAAAGAAAGAAAGAGAGAGAGAGAAAGAAAGAGAGAAGAAAGAAAGAGAGAAAGAAAGCAAGCAAAAAGATGTTGCTTGAGAGAGAAAATGGTTACCTTCCTTTTCTTTTTCCAACATACCCTCCTCCCTCAAAATTTAATATTTTTATGAGGTAAATGTAACTAATTGAAATTACATGCATGCATTAAAAGACAAATACAACCCCTTACTTTCACAAATCTTTACATCCTTCAGTTGATTCGACATTAACAAAAATCTGTTCTCTTGACTCTTAGGCTCGAGAAAATTCAAAAAGCAATATCGTTTAAAACCATATGTTTTATTTTGTTTTCCCAATGTGATTCTGAAAGTAATTGAGTGGTTCAAAGACAAAAAAAAAAAAAAAACCGAAAACAAAACAAAACAAAAACCCACCCTATGAGATTGGTAGCATGGGAGCTGGGAGCCCAATAGCCAACATTAGAGAAGGGAACTATAATTGTAAGTGAGAAGAAATGGGTATTTTTTAAATTAAAAATAGTACTTCATGTTCAGATCATGTTCAAAAGCAATTAATGTAAGAGAAAAAATCCTATTTAAGTTAAAGAACACAAGGCCCAGTAACACATATGGAAGTATGGGAAACAATACCAAAATTCAGGAAGGAAGGACTTCTAGTTAAAGCAATATCTAAAACTCCAGAGCCCTGTGAGTTGGTGTGGTAGAGCAGGAGGAAGACCACCTTTATAGGTACAAGGGTTCTGGTTCTGTATGGCCTTCAGTGGAATATACAGCAGTCCTGGACCTCATTTATATGTTGAAGTTGAGTTGCACCTAGCAATCTCTGAAGTTCTCCCCAGTGTTAAAGTTTAGTGGCTTTAGGGCAACGTATTATTAAAGTCCACATCCTACCTTCCTGATGCTGCTTGGTTTAGAAACATTGGAGGAAGCTGTTGAGAAAATATGCTCCTGCTTCTCCCCACCAAATATGCTTTTCTCCACCCCTTAACTGACCATGCCTTCAGATAAGACTTGGCTAATTTTATGTGTCAGAGCCTGAAATTTTCTAGGAACCATGTTTCTCTAGGGCCAGGGTTGTTGTGCCATAAAGTTTGATCATCTGCATCATAATCCCTGCACTGTGTGGTGCTGGCTACTTGACCAGCTACTGGTTTAAGTAGCACTCCATAATTGATTGTCCTTTATGGGTACTATTTCCTCTAAGCAAACCTCAGAAAGAGAACCTGGTAACTCCAAACCCTTAACAAACATAAGCACCTGAACCTAACCACATCTAACGTGAGCATTTATGGTGTCCAAAACCCCTTCTGAAAGTGGGTCCAGGAGATGGTCCAGTCAGTGGAGTTCTGCAGGCCAGGGGTAAATGGTAGAGAAGTCCTTCAAATCTGGAGAGCAGAGGGAGGAAAAACAGGGCAGCAATCAGAGCTTTAAAAATAAAAGGTGAAGTTAGCCATTAAAAATCATGAAAGCCAAAAGAACCAAAAGCAATTACCGAAGTTACCATATCAAGCTGGAAAGAGAAGAGTGAGATCAGTAGGTCAACATAAGTGGGTGCCAACTACATGGAATTTTGTAGAACAAATGTCACTCCCTCTGCCACTGGCTTAGATTTGCTATTTGGGGCCAGAAACATAGTACACGCTTAGAAAGAAATAGACAAAGCTACTGTGAAAAGAGACACAGTAATGCTATTCAAGGACATTTAAACACACATCTTTGATGAGCAGTGTCCTAGAATCTGAGTGTTAAAGGTTATCTATTCTCTCCAACCCAATAGACGTTATATGAGAGAACAATTTTGAAAAGCAGTGTATAATTCCAAACCAAGTCACTTGGGGTGTTAAAAACAGAAAATTGGAGAGAAGGGATTTGCAGCTAAGATTTGCTAACCTAATTTCATGTTTTAAAAAAAGACATGTAAGTACTAAACACTAATGGACTTAATAACCTTATTAAATCCATTATTCAAAAATTACATGTGATGTAAGTGCAAATGATTAGTCATCTTATAATTATACTTTGCAAAACAAATAATTAGCCAGAGAGGTGGTCATTTGAAGTTAGGTGAGGCTGATTGGAGTGAAATACAATCTACATCAGAGATTCTCCAAGTGTGGTCTGTGGACTGCTGGGAGGTGGGTCTCTCAGGCCTTTTCGAGGGATCCACAAGGTAAAAATTACTTTCACAACAGTACCAAAACAGTATTTGCCTTTTGCACTGTGTAGCCATTGGTACTGATGGCACAAAAACATGGTGGGTGAAATTGTTGACATCTGAGCATGAATAAAGGCAGTGGCGCCAAACTATGTTTATAGTCACTGTGATCTTCACCTCTACACAACCCTCATTTTAAAAAATAGCCCGGGGGTGGAGGGCAGCTTCCCCTGAAAAGTTCACCTACTGAGCAGAAGAATTATTAATTTTTTTAAAGTATGTCCATGATTTTTTAATAATTTCATCAGATGAAATGGGAGGTATGCATAAAGCACTTGTACTGCATAAGAAAAAATATGATTTTCTTAAGAAAAAGCACTTTTGTGAGGGAGTTGAGAGCTGAATTAGTCAGTTTTTCATGGAACACTGGTTTTATTTAAAAGATCTAGAAAATAAATTATAGTTATTCAGATTGGATATGTGGCAGATAGTGGCAGATAGTGTATCTGAAATGAAGGAGCTTCAAGGAAAACAACCAAGAGTATTGACCGTTAATCATAAAATTTCAGCTTTCAAAGAAAATTCTGAGTTTTTGAAAACTTGTATTTTCTGTTATGAACTTGACAGCTTCCTAATACCCAAAACTTTCCTGATATGTAGTGCTAGCAACAAGTATGATTTTTCAATATTGTATCATAAAATGTATCAACATTTAAAATATCCACATAACTCAGTGAGCCAATATTTTCTAAATGACCAGTATATGATGTATAAAACCATGCATGGGTAAAAGATCCATTCAAAGTACAAGATAGACCAATGCATTTTAATGTGATGTGGTGCAAAAGTTCATTGATATAATTTCAGATTCCACATGACAACTAATCAATCTTTAAAGTAATACCACATCTCAAGTTTTGGTATAGAATCAAAGAAGACTGTCCATACTTATCTAAAAAAGTAGAGGTGCCTGGGAGGCTCTGTCGGTTAGGGGTCTGACTTTGGCTCAGGTCATGATGTTGCAGTTCGTGAGTTCAAGTCCAGCCATCAGGCTCTCTGCTATCAGCATGGAGCCCACTTCAGATCCTCTGTCCCCTTCTCTCTCTGCCCCTCTGCCATGCACGTGCACGTGTGCACACACTTGTGCTCTCTCTCTCTCAAAAATAAATATAAACATTTTTAAAAAGATATTAAAATGTTACTCCCTTTTACAACTAACTGTATGTTGAAGATGAGACTTTCTTCACATAATTCCATCAAAACAACATACCACCACAGATTTAATGCAGAAGCAGAGATGAGAACCCAGACTGCCCTCTATTAAGTCAGACAGTAAAGAAATTTGAAAAAGTGTAAGACAATGCCATTTTTCCCACTAATTGGAGGAAGGGTTGGAAAATATATATTTTTCAGAAAAAAATATGTTACTTATGTTAACATGTAATGGGTTTATTATTATTATTTTAAATGAATCAATAATTAAATATTCTTTTAAATTTCTAAGTTTTGATTTCTAACATATAATATTGACAGGTATAATTCACATTTAATTTTCTTTAAAAATCTCTCTGGGTTCCTCAGTAACTTTAAGAGTATAAAATGGTTCTGAGAGCAACAAATTGAGAACTTCTGTTTCAGAGAATGAGTGTGAAAAAGAAATGTGGCTGTGGACAGAAGCTGGGGGGAGGGGTGCCAACATTTAGAGGTTCAGGAAGAGAAGATAAGGAAGGAATAGTCCTTGGGGTGCCTGGTGGCTTAGTGGGTTAAGGGTGGGATTCTTGATTTCAGCTCAAGTCATGATCTCACTGTTCATGAGTTCAAGCTCCGCATGGGGCTCCACACTGACAGTGCAGAGCCTGCTTGGGATTCTCTCTCTCACTCTCTCTGCTCCTCCCCTGCTCATGCTCTTTCTAAGTAAATAAACCTCTAAATAAATTTTAAAAAGGAAGAAATAGTTCTCAAAGTAGAGACAAAACTAGAAGGGTTCAGCAGCCTAGAGACCAAGGGAAGAAAGTGTTTCCAAAGGAGAAGTGACTTTCAGCCAAATGCTGCCAGAGGCAGAGGAGGACTGGAACAGAGAAAGAGGACTGTGGGTGCAGGGCGGTAATCAAGGGAGACTGGCCAGAGATGTCTCAGTGGGGGGAGATGGAAACCTGACTGTAGAGAGTAGTTTCCAGGAGGTGATAAGGGAAGTGAGCATGAACAACTTATTTAGTAAGTTCCCTTTAGGATGCCTGGGTGGCTCAATCAGTTAACTGCCTGACTTCAACTCAGGTCATGATCCCAAGGTTCCTGAGTTCGAGCTTCTCCACCTTCTCCGGTCAGGCTCTGTGCTGACAGTTCAGAGCCTGGAGACTGCTTTGGATTCAGTGTCTTCCTCGCTCTCTGCCCCTCCCCCATTCATGCTCTCTATGTGTGTCTCTCTCTCTTAAAAATAAATAAATATTAAAATAAATAAAAAATTAAAACCTTCCCCATTAAAGGGAGAAGAGAAAAGGGGTGATAGCTTGTGGGGAATTATTTTTAGATGAGAAATCCTACAGTATGCTGTTAGTGAGAGGAAGTTCCAACAGGGAAAGAAAGGTGGATGAAGGAAGGAAGCAAGGAAGGATGGAGAAAGCAAGAAGGGATGGAATGAAGGCTCAGGGCACTGCCCTTTGGGCCAGAAGGACCATCTGTAGAAGCCGTAACTCCTAGCCAAGGACTCTTCCTGCCATATACTGACAAATCTCTCCACCTGCAAAATTTCTCCCTTGATGCCACTCATTTCTAAATTTTCACTTTTTAATTTAATTACTCAAATAATGAATACATTTTCATCTTACAAAACATACTGAGGTATATTTATAGTAAAAAGCCAAAGCTTTCCCCCAATTCCACCCCCTTTCCCAGGAGAAAGCCCTATTATCAATTTAGCGTGATTTTGTTCAGATCCCTTCTGTGTGATTACGTGTGTAAATCGGTACATAAAGAAATATTTCATTAAAATATCCCCATAAGTGGCATTAAACAGTGTATAATACACTGTAAATTAATGCTTTGCTTTAACAATACTTCTCAAAGCACTTTCCATTCTTGAACAATTCTGCGTGGTATTTCATAGCATCGTACTGATGGACAGTCCATTCCAAATCCTCACGATACCGAATAATGCCATAATGAACATCCTACAGTTCTCTTTATGAATACATGTGACAATTTATTTAGAAAAAAATGGAGAGAGGAGCGCCTTGGTGGCTCAGTCCGTTAAGCATCTGACTTCGGCTCAGGTCATGATCTCACGGTTCATGGGTTCGAGCCCATGTCGGGCTCTGTGCTGACAGCTAGAGCCTGGAGCCTGCTTCAGATTCTGTGTCTCCCTCCCTCTCTGCCCCACCCTTGCTCATGCTCTGTCTCTGTCTCTCAAAAATAAATGTTAAAAAAAACTTCTAAATAAATAAATAAACATCTAAGAAAAAATGGATAGATCTGAATGTATACATTTTAATTTTTCATAATCTCCCAAAAAGCTATCCCAATTTATATTCCCACAAATAGTCTGTGAGAATACTTGTTTCCCCGTATCCTTGCCAATACTGAAGATTGTCCATCTTCTTAATTTTTTCCAATCTAACAATATTTTATTGTTATTCTGATAATATGTAACCTGGTTACTAGTGAGTTTGAGCATCTCTTCATGAGCACTTACACTCACCTTTGTCTTATCTAGTTACCCTTTGTTCAAGCTTCCACACTCACCACCCAGGGATCAGTTCCTTTAGACAGCCTCCTCAGGCCAACCCCCACCTGAGTGGATGATTCTCTCCTGTGCTCTTAGTGTGCTCCTTCAACCTCAATGTCACCTCACTTGTCAAAACAGTTTATGTATTGTCTCTCCACTCCGCCCACCCCACCCCAGACTCTGAGCATCTTGAGTACAGGAATTAGGCTTGACTTTGCTCTCTAGCCCTAGACCCTGACACATTATGTGGCACCATAATAGGTACTCAATAAAAGAACTACTGAATAAGTTCATATTGATATCACTTTACATTTGTAGAGTGCTTTACAATCTACAAGCCTCCTTCCCTTGCATTTCCTCAGATTGCCTAAATCAAGTCAGATTTGCAGGAATTAACATTTCAGGGAAAACGCTAGGGATAAGGGAAAAGGAATATAAACAGAATGAATTGAATCACCAGCTGCATGATGTGATGCATGTAAAAATAAATCAGTGTAGCTTAAGCCCTTGGACTTCTAAGCATGTTCTATAATAAATGTTCTACAAGAAACTAGCAAAATTCATTTAAGTATTAAAATAATCACACAGTCAACAAATTGGAGAGAACAATTTTCAAGTAAAATAATCAACTCAATAGCCAGATAGAAGGAATAAAACAAATGAGAGATCTGCTAACAAGTGAATTTGGTCAATAATAGATAAGTCAAGCCTTGGTGTGAAGTTTTGTCCAGAATGACATAATTTTTCAATCCAGGTTGATCAAAGTATATGAACAACCTCCAAATTTCTCTAGCAAAATTCCTATAACCAACTCAACCTGAGATTTTAGGCCATCTCAATGCTTACATAGAGAACACAAAAATAGTTCATCAATATTCCCCAACACACTTCTGTGAAACATTAGTTCCACAAGATGTCATACATATTTTTTAAAAGATTCCTAGGGCAACTAAGTTTTGGAAATGCTGGTTTAAATAAGGAGAAACACATTTATTCAGTATAAGGCTTATTAGAGCCTTTAATAAGGCAAAAAACCTTATGTATCTCCAAGGTATAATATGAAACCGTTTCTAAACTTATTTGACCGCCGAACTATGTAGAAAATCTTTCTCTCTCCCTTTCTCTCTATATGTATGCATTTAATGAGAAAGATACATTTCAAGAAACTAGTGTTTCACAGCATCCTTTGAGAAGTGCTGTTTAGATTATTAAAACAATCTTTTGTGTATCACAAGTGATCTTTGTACATTATAAGCCTCAACACCTTAAATCTCTCAGTTTATCATAGTTTAATATTTATGCTGATGCAGTGGCCTACAATCAAATCTGAGGCCAAGAAAAGCCAGGAAGGAAGCAGTTACAGCTGCTCTAAGTTCAGAGGACAGAGGAGGGAACCTTAGTGGGAAGTTAACTTAACAGGTCAGAAGCCTTGTCTGAGTACCGCAGCTCATGAATTATTGAACACAATGCCCATGAAGTCTATTTCCCTGCATTATTTGCTGCTCCAAATTCAAAATCTATCATGCTGTCTGACTAATCTTTTCATGTCTGAACTCCTAGGACCTCCTCTATAGCCAGCCTCACCACTGCACACACACCCCTGCATAATTAGCCCATTGCTAGTCTCTCTGAATACACAACGAGTCATATTCTACATGTTTATCTCTCTCTGAGGCTGAAATCTTCATTGTTCCATGATGTGGTGAATTAGAGGTTACACAGGGATCTAGTATCAAAGAACTAGAAGGAATTTTAAGAATTCTTTAATCCATCTCCCCGGCCCCATGCTAGTCTGACTTCCACCCACATCAGAAAGAAAACTATTCACTCTTTTCTTAAAGCTTCCCAGCAGTAGTGGTCCCTGGATGAAGCCTGCCCGGTCTCTAAATGATTCAGTTTTATCCTAATCCACTCCCCTGCCCTAACCCTTCACATTAGATGTTACCACGTATCTCTCACTGTCCCTGCTACTAGTCTTCCACATGCCCTAGTCTTTTTCGTGTGTCTCGTTCTCTACGATTCGCCTTAATTAGGGTGTCAGAACTTATACCCAAACAAGAAGTGCTCTGCAGAGAGACAGAAATAGCCTCAGAAACTTCACCAGGACCTGATACATCACTGTTGTTTGCATAGTATCAGACTTGATTTATCCCCAAAACCTCGGATATGCTAAGCCTTTTGGGGAAGCTGTTCTGTTGCCTTTCTCCAAGTACATTCTGCTTTGAGTCAACATAGAAGGTGATGACTTTTTTCAGTTTTAAATTCGACTCCTTTCATTTATCTGCATCATGCATAAGGCTCATTTTTTGGTCTTCTTCTTTGTTTTGTTTTGTTTTCCATTTGGTCATAGTGAAATGGTATGGTGGTGGTAGGTCATAAGAAGGCTCTCAGAGAAAGTGGTTTGTGTGTGTATGTGTATTTACCTGAACCTATGTTGGGGAAAGCAACCAGTAGACATTCTGTGTTAGGTTTACCTGTTTTGAATTTTGATGTTAGAAATCAAAAGCGGACCAGTGTGTCCTCACATGAAATGCCTGTACTTCCTGGGCACTGGAGTAGGTAGAGCTAGTCACAGTGGGAATTGAATATGGCATGCTTCCACGTCAGCCCCGTACATTGAGGATACCAGCATCTTGGGCATTGGGGAAGTTGGGAGAAAGAGAACTTTCAAGTACTCCTCTCTGCCCCCATCAAACTACAGCACTGATGCTATCGCCTCTTCTACCAGCCCATTGGGCTTGGTTTTGATGTACAACAGAGGGCAAAGGGAAAAAACAGAAGGTCACACTGAAAAACCTGAGTCCAAGTAGGGGTAGAGGAGCAAGAGGAGGGGAGATTTGAAACCAGAAAGGTCATCACAGTTAACCTTACTCTGCACAGTATCCTTGGTTTCTCCTATTAATTCAAATTCACCTGACCCTGTATACAGATGCCTTTCTATCAAGCATTCTCAATTTGTTAGCATCTCAAAAATATTGTGCCATGGGCTTCTCAGAATACTGTATTGATTTTTCTGTCTCCTCAGGATTCCTGGACACTCCATGAGAAATTCAATCCCTAGTATTTATAAGACAGATTATGCATTTGAGGTGGGATGAAAGAAAATGATACCTTTGATTATGTGAAATGATTGCTAGTGCCTAGTACAAAACCTTAATCTCAAAAGTCTAGATACTATTTCTGGTCAGAAATGTTAATGAAACTATTCACCAATTGGCAAAGATTTTGTATTATTGCAAAGACAGATGCAACTAACTGTTTCTATAATATTAATATACACTATTCGCTCTCCATGAGCAGGTCATGAGCAAAACAGTATTTCGGTACATAAATTCCATTTTTAGAATTATCAAAAATACATTTATGGCTAAATATTGGTAACAATTACTTTCCCAAAGGAAAATAACCCCTCTTTATTGACCGTGAAATTATTTTAGGATTGAACTCAGATCTAATGTCCATTTCCCATCTGCTTTTTTCAAAATATAATAAAACAGTCAAGGCAGAGGGCGTAAATGACACAGAGTATAAAGTATTCATTTCGGGCTTCTGGGTAAGATAGCAGATTGAGCAAAGCATTTACTTCTGTCCCTTGAGAAACTCCACTAAAATGACAGTAAATGAATCTGTCCACAAGGACAAAGAGAACAGGAAGAGCCAACAGCCACAAAACGTTGGAAACCAGAAAGCAGAACAAGTGGTAACTGACTCAGTTGACTCAGAAAGCTGCATCCGAAGCCAGTGGGAAGGAATGTCAAGAAGCAACCTGGTTTACGCTGCAGATTCCCCAGAAGACTTGAGGATTGGTTATATTTGGTAGCTCTAGAAATTGAGGTGAGAGTAAAAACAAGGGTTGATTGAAAGATTGAACTGAAGAAGCAGTTAGATCCTGAGACTCTTTCCCAACTTCACACAGGTGGGCAGTTGCCTCTCCTTACTCTGGTATAAGTCTAGAGGTTTATTATTCTCTAGAGATGCTAATATCAAAAGCTTCTGGACTGAGGGACACCAGACATAAGTGAAGAGAGGAGCACCCCACTCCACATGCATACTGAATGCTGCGAACCACCCACCCCTAGCCCCAGAGTGCTGGCAACCTGGCTGGAGGGCAGAAGATCCTTCTGTAGGGAGTCTACACATCCCAGGGAGGGAAGACCCAGACACTGACAGCAGGGCTTCCCCGAGAAAGTCCCCACCAGCCCATGCTACAGTGAGGATCTGAGTCAAAAAGCCACACCCAGAGGTCCACTTTCCAATCAGCTTTGAAGTTTTTAACCAGCTTCCACTTTTAAGTACAAGCCAACAAACAATCCAGGATCATCGGACATCAGAGGGAAACTTTGAATGTGGAAAGACAACACAAAAAGAGAAGAAGCAACTTCAAGAAAATAAACTATTGCTCTATTTTCTAAGGGAGAAACATTTTTCTTAGACTCTAATATCTTACCTGTAAAAAATAACTAGAATTTGGGGCACCTGGGTGGCTCAGTCAGTTAAGCATCTGACTTTGGCTCAGGTCATGATCTCGCGGTCTGTGGGTTCAAGCCCCGTGTTGGGTTCTGTGCTGACAGCTCAGAGCCTGGAGCCTGCTTCATATTCTGTGTCTGCTCTCTCTGCCCCTCCCCCACTCATGTTCTGTCTCTCTCTGTCAAAAATCAATAAACATTTAAAAAAAATTTTTACAATAATAACTAGAATTAGTATCTCCAAAAAGATAAGAAAAGATATTTCATTTGTGTAACAAGAATGTTACACTAAAATTAAAGAAATATTCAAAAAACAAAAAATATCACTTGGAAGTTATGCTAGTGGCATAAGATAGTTTTCATAAAAGGATTAAAGATGAAATTGAAGAGATCCTCCAGAAAATAGAACAAAAGACAAAGAGATGGAAAATAGGGCAGAAAAGCTAGGAAAATTAGAAGACCTGTCCAGCTGACCCAATATACAAATAATAAGAGTTCTAAGGAAAAAAAGAAAGGAAGAAATCATCAATGAAATAATTCAAGAACGTCTCTCAGAACTGACACATGTGAATTTCCAGGTTGAAAAGGTCCCTGGGTGACTAACACTGTGAATGCAAATAGAGCCACTCCAAGCCTATCATCACAACATTTCAGAACTCTTGAACAGATGCTACTGCAGGTTTTCAAAGGATGGAGGCACAGAGCAGCTTCAGACAACAACACTGGGAGGCTGGGAGCCAACGAACTGATAGCTTCAAACTTCTGAGGGAAAATGATTTTAACCTAGAATTCTATAACCATCTGTTCTGGTTAACTATTGTTGTGTAACAAAACACTCCAAACTTTAGTGGCTTAAAACAACAACCATTTTCATTACCTCTCACAGTTTAGGGTATCAGGAATTCAGGAAGAGTGTGGCTGGCCAATTCTTCCTCTCCATGTGATATTGACCATGGTTACTTGATGGTATCTACCTAGTGGTTGGGTTAAAGGGTCAGATATGACTTGACTCACATAACTGAGGCTTGAGAAGGAGAGTTAGAATATTGGGTTTGTTGTAGAATATTGGGTCCTGCTTCCTTTCCAGATAGGGACTTTAAAAAAAGGCTTTAATTTTTGGGCAGTTTTAGATATCCAGAAAAATTGAGCAGAAGGTACAGAGTTCCTATATACTCTGTCATCTCCTCCTCAATTTTACCTATTATCAACATCTTGCATTAATGTGGTACATTAGTGTGGTTATAAATGAAGAGCCAATATTTATATATTATTCTTAACTAAAGTCTACAGTTTACCTAAGGGTGTATTCTTTATGTTGAACCTTGCATGGGTTTTGCCAAATGCATAATGGCATGTATCCACCATTACAGTATCATATATCAGTATCACTGCCCCTACCCACAAAAACCTCTGTGCTCCATTTTTTAATCCCTCCTGTCTCTCCCCAAATCCCTAGAAACCACTTATCTTTTACAGTGTCTATGGTTTTGCCTTTTTCCAGAGTGCCACCTAGTTGGAATCATACAGAATATAGCCTTTTCATATTGGCTTCTTTCACTCAGCAATATGCATTTAAGCTTCCTCCATGTCTTTTCATGACTTGATAGCTCTTTTCTTTTTACTGCTGAATAATAGTCCATTGTATGGATACACCACATTTTGTTTACCCATTCGCCTTTTGAAAGACATTTTGGTTATTTCCATTGAAGGATCTTTTGACATGGTTTCCAGCAGGATAGTCAGACTTCTTACATGGTGAATCAGGGCTTCAAGAGAACAAAGTCGCCAGGAATCTTAAAAATGGGGCCATAATTGGCATAGAATCACTTCTAACGTACCCCGTTGGTCAAAAAGTCATATAACAGCCAAGATTTAAGGGTAAGGGTGTCAAAGATAATGAGGCCATCTTTAATCTACCACACCAGTCAATGAGAGACAAACTCTGATGGTCTCAGAGGTTTATTTCCTTCTTCCTATTGATTCCCTAGCAAGAAGATGATTCATCATGTTTGGGACTCCTCCTGTTTAACAGATAATCTCCTATACCATAAATCTACTATTATTGTTAAATAGTGACTTACAAACACCAGAACCCTCTTTCCCTAAAAATATGTAAGCTGTCCTTGATATATCTAGTCTAGCTACGTCCTGTTTAAAAGACCTTTCTAGGGGCACCTAGGTGGCTCAGTCTGTTGAATGTCCAACTTCAGCTCAGGTCATGATCTTGCAGTTTGTGAGTTCAAGTCCCACATCGGGGTCTGTGCTGCCAGCTCAGAGCCTGAAAACTGCTTCGGATTCTGTGTCTCTGTCTCTCTCTGCCCCTCCCCCACTTATACTCCCCCCGCCACTCTCTCTCAAAAATAAACATTAAAAAAAATTTTTAAAGACCTTTGTATAAGATAATGAGTGTTCAGAGACCAAGTGGAACTTGAAGTTTCTCCCCAACAAGTCTTATTAACCTTACATATGTTTTTAATTTTTTTTTACCTTATTTATGTTTATACTTACGGTGTAAGCTGTTTCTGGGCCCACATTATACCTCACCAACTCAAAAAATGGAAACATTTTTAGATATACAAATGATAAAAAAAAAAGTTACTTTCCTCACATCCTTCAAACATTACTTTAAAATATTCTCCATCAGAAACAATAAAAATGTGGTCTTCTAGAAAATAGATCTACTAAGCCGGGAAGAAGTAAAGACAATCTCCAGGATGATGAAGATGGGGGCTCTCAGGATATCTACTGAGCACCAGGGTGAGAGGGAAGCAAGTCCAGAGGAAGCAGGTCCAGAGGTTTCAGGAGAGATTTCTGCAAGATAAAATGAATAAATTATCCATTAGAGTATATTCAAAGGTGATCAAACAACTGTAAAAAATTTGAGGGTAAATTGATGATAAATACTTAGAAAATTAAGCAAACAAATGAAAGGCAACTATTAACTCCAGGGAAATAAAAGAATTTAGAAGGAGAGAGAAAGCAATCATACATCAATTGCGAATAGCCAAACCCCCTGCTCTATGGTGGGAAGTAAATAGACTACAAATCAAGAAGTGGACTTGAAAGTATGTTATTTAGAGATAAGAAAGAATATACCCAAAGAGTCAGTTAAGGCTGAAATTAGTAGCCTCTGGGAATGGAGAAATGGGGAGGGTAGGGGAGTGTGGGATTGCTGTTAATCACTATAAGCTTTATAGACATAAATAGTTTAACTGTCTTTGCTTACGTTTATCATTTCATTGAGCCTTGCTCTGACCACTCTAACCCTATTTCTTCTGCCTCCTTTTTTCCATAGCACTTACCGCCTTCTAGCATCCTCTCTAATTTGTTCATTCAGGATGCTTACTGTTTTTTTCCTGATAGAATTTCAACAATACAGGGCAGTGGTCTTCATTGTCTTCATTTACCAGTATGACCCAGGTGCCTAGAGCAGTCTCTGGAACATAGTAGGGCCCATTAAACATCACTCAAGTAAAACAACTTTGGCTTTTTAAAATTATTTGCATGGGTAGCTTTGATTTTTAAAAATAAAATAAATCATTTGCCTAAAAATTCTACCACAAAGTAAAAATCCCATACTTAAATATTGTTCATACATCTTGCTTGTCTATCAAAAAATGTTATCATTAGTTTTCTCAGGCTTCGAAATGAATACTCCTTCAGTGCATCCCAAGTTCCCAACCTGATACATGTTTACCTTTATGAAACACTGAGACAGTTGGCAAGCACTAAAATATAATAAGTGAGGCTCACATAACACTTAAAAATAAATGATGATTTATGTAAGGTTGTGAGATATGAAGTTATTATAATAAAGAGAAGATACAAACATTTGAGGAGTAATCAAGTACTTCTGAGTTTAATTATCATTCATTAGTCTATACCTGGTCTTGTTTCAAAAAAGATTTTAGGGAAGCCTATAAAAGTATAAAGGATATAACATTAAATTACACTTAAATTAAACCTTGGCAAGAGAAGATAGAAAATCAAGGATGGGACAAAGAGAAGCCAAGAAAACGACTTAAAATACATGCAGTTATAAGCTGATACTGGTCACAAATTTGTCTCTAAACTCTGTGTCCATTAGTATTAGATTTAGCTACAAGTAAACAAAGAAACTCAATATATGGGTGGTTAAAATAAAATAATATTTTAGTTTATTTCTCTCACACGTAAAATTTCAGAAATGTGGAATCCGGCTCTAGTGTGAGAGGTCAATTCCACTGGTTCTCAAGGATTCGGGGTTCTTGCAGCTCACCCCTCTGCCTTCCCAATGTAGGAGATACCCCCATAGTCCAAGATGGGATCACTCTGGGCACCAAAATGGAGAAAGAAGATAAAGAAGGAACAAGGGGCACTTGCCAATTGTTTCCTAAGAAATATTCCCAGAAATTGAATACTTCTCCTTCTATCTGATCGTCCAGAAATTAGTGAGGTGGCCAATTGCGGCTGTAAGGGAAGCTGAGTAAAGCAGTCATCACTGTGACATTATCATGTCCTACTAAAACTTCTATTAAAATGAAGGGGAGAGCTAGATCTGAAGGACAACAAGGGTGTGTGCCACGGCCTCATAGCAACCAAAAGAAGAAAGGGAAGAAGGTCAGGTTCAAAATCACTGAACAATGTATAGAATCACTGAATCACTATCTTGCACACCTGAAACTAATATAACACTGTACGTTAACTCTACTGGAATTAAAATTTAAAAAACCTAATAAAATTTAAAAATGGACACAGTTGTCAAGATGACCTTTGCTCAAGCAACTTATAGTAGCTCTTGGTAAAAAAGATTAGAAAGGGATGACTCTGGAGAACTTCACAAAAGTGAAAAAGTTTAGTCTTACTACATTGATGCAAACCATTTTATAGCACTGTTATTTGTAACAACTCTTTTTTTTTAATTTTCTTAATGTCTATTTATTTTTGAGAGAGAGAGAGAGACAAAGCATGAGTTGGGGAGGAGCAGAGAGAGAAGGAGGCACAAAATCCAAAGCGGTCTCCAGTTCTGAGCTGTCACCGACTGAGACACCCAGGCACCCCACAACTCTTAATAATGTATTGACAGTTTAGAGAAAACATGTGTGCAAAGATTTGATCTTCTGAGTTCATTTGAACCATCCATTTTGAAAAATCATAATAAAATCAAGGTTTTTGAACTTAATTGTGTGAATGTCCTGATATACACCTTTGTATTTGTCCTGATATACACCTTTGTATTTGTTTCAGAATTAAAGAAAATTCTATTTACCTTCGCTTACGGAAAAGAAACCACTGCAATCACAGAGACTACCAGAATATTTCAAGAAATGGTATGTAGCTTTCCATCGAAGCCTTCAGCAGTGTGCCTTTACTGATTGATTTTATTTCATAAGTTCCACAAAAGCTGAGTTAGAAAACAAGGGCCACCTAATAAAATGAACAGTCTCCCTTTCCAGCACCAGGGCCCTTCAAATACAGCATCTTACCTACAGCAGAGGTGAGAAAGAAAAAGATGTGGTGAGGATGTACACCAAGGCAAGGGAGCAGGTCAGTCATCCACAAGCAAAGTTCTAGAAAGGCAGGGCATTCAAGGCTCAGGAGGCAAGACTTAAGCAAGCCTTAGCAGAACAAGGGCTGAGTAAAATCAAGATCATTGCAAAGGCTCTGCCCTTCCTTGTGATGCAAAGTCTCCCACATTTCTAGTGGGATTTGGAGTTTTTTTATTTAATGTTTATTCATTTTTGAGAGAGAGACAGACAGACAGACAGACAGAGAGACAGAGCATGAGTGGGGGAAGGGCAGAGAGAGAGATGGAGACACAGAATCCAAAGCAGGCTCCAGGCTCTGAGCTGTCAGCACAGAGCCCGATGCAGTGCTTCAACTCACAAACTGCAAGATCCTGACCTGAGCTGAAGTCAGTCACTTAACGGACTGAGCCATCCAGGCACCCCTGAGATTGGAGTTTTAAGATAAATGGCTAAGTGTTTATATCTGAAATCCCCAAAGCCATTAAGAAAATGAATGTATTTTCAGAGTGTTGTGGAGACTTGCAGGTCTCCATCAGTTTCCCATGTTTCCCAGGACATCAGTGTCCTTGCCTCTCACCTACATGGTTCTCAGCTCCCACCTTGGACCCAGAGACAGTCCATTGCCACAGGACTTCAGTGAAACTCCTGACTGATGAACCAATGCCTGGCTAATGCCAAATGAATTGCCAAGAAATGTTTTGTGACACCGTGATGTAGAGATGGCAGACACTTAGGGTGGGTGTTGCCACTCCATCTTCCTAAGATGTCACTAGTCAACCTTGGCACTCCTCTCTGCTACACCCAGATTCTGCCTCAGCAATTCCTACGATACAGCACATCTGACAATCACCATCAACAGGTTAGACTTGGCATGTAAAGCTAAACCTATTTGCCATCCCTGTGCCATTTCCAATTCACAAGAGTGTTAAGGCTTTTTCTGGGCAGTACAAGTTTTAACCAAATATATGAGCAGCAAATAATGTATGTCTTATCATACATATTCTACACAGAATAAATGTTCTGCTAGTCTAAGAACAATATAAGTTTTCTTACTAATGAAATAATAGTTGCTATTTATTACTCTCTTACCAAGTGCTAAGAATACTTTACGTATAATATTTCAGCTTTTTTTTTCAACAAACTGTAAGGCAAGTATCAGTATATGTCTTCAGTTCTATGATACCACTGATTATAATAGCTCAAGGGGGTGTTGAGGGAGGAAAAAGGAAGGAAGAATTACAGTGTACACATTGATTGCAGGACTCAACCCAATGTCAAATGTGCTAAAATGTATTTCTCAGAATTGAGGAATTCTAATGATAGATACCCACACTGTTACAGCTGAGAAAACAGAGACATACAGAGACCAAGAACATGGCCTGGGATCACAGAGAAGGTTGCAGGGCTGGGATCTGTAGCCAGCTTGTTACACCACACTTAGACACCAACAAAGATACTACAGTCACTGGTCTATGATCTAAGATGATCTACAGAAAGAGCTTGGCCTCACCTCTCTGCAGATGAACACAATGGACAATGTAGTGGAAAGTTAGAATTGAACCTGGCTGTGAATCATCATATACACGAAGTGAATATCAGCCCCTTGCACTTTCTCTTTTCCTTTAGTGAGCTAAACAAACAACCCCAAAGCTGTCAAAAGCTCTCTGTCAATGTATAATAAAACACAAAGAACAAAAACACCTGTGCTCAATATCATGCACTCTAGAAAATAATGGTGAAGAGGCCATATATTTTTATTTAGAAAGACAAAACACTGTCAAAAGAAAAATCGGGATACAAAGTTGGATGGTATAGTTTAATTTATAGTGTATTATTTTTTTTTCATTTTTTTAATGTTTATTTATTTTTGAGAGGGAGAGAGGCAGACTGCAAGCAGGGGAGGGGCAGAGAGAGAGGGAGAGACAGCATCTGAAGCAGGCTCCAGGCTCTGAGCTGTCAGCACAGAGACCAAAACAGGGCTCGAACCCACAGACCGTGAGATCATGACCTGAGCTGAAGTTGGATGCTTAACCCACAGAGCCACCCAGGCACCCCTACTGTATTTTTTTAAATAAGAGAAAAAACTAGCTTCACATATGAAGATCACAGAAAATATACCAAAATCATTATGTTTGATCAATTATGGATGATCTTTTTTTTTATATATACTTTTCTGTTTCCTAAAGATTTTATGTTTACACAGAAATAAACTTAAAAAAAAAAAAACCAAACCTAGAAGAAAGTGAGTACAGGAACAGTGAAGGGCTTGCCTGGGATCCCATAGTTGAAGGGGTCAGGTTAGGACAGGAACAAGCAATAGGACTCTAAGCTGCACGCTCCCTGTGCCTATGATGCCAGCATTTCCCTCTCTCCCAAGCCCCAGACTTGTCAACTCAACATTACTTTCTACCCACAATGAATGCAGTGATCTTTTGTAAAATCAAAAAGACCAAAGTAAGATGCTCCAAAAATACAAAGTACAATTTGTAGTAGATGTTTCTCCTTTTGTGGTATGCTGTCTTGACAGCATTCCTTTAAAATTCAGATTGTGAAGATAAAACAGGGAAAAAGAGATGGGAGAGAAGCCTAATCATGAAAAAAAAAAAACAGGCATGTCAAAATGGGATCAAAACCTGTGCCTTCTGTCAGAGTTAAGTCTAATAAATAGGTGCCAGAGTGTAAGTGGGGGGAGGGCTTATTTCCTTCCTTTTCTTTAAATTTGCAATCCTTAGAAATGCCTAAAATGTAGACTTTGTCTAGTATAACTTCTTTGAAGATGCTCCTTGACTATTTTTCTAAGGATGGAATTCTACAAGGGTTTTTATTGCTGCTGTTGTTATTGTTTTAGTTCCTCATAATTACTCATTATTTAATGTTCTGGTTTTACTTCCAGCCTTTCTTCCTATTTACTGCAGCTTTTCCTCACTATGGGTTTTCTTTGCTATTATGCAGAATGTAACCTGACTAGCTGTGCCAAGTTATTTCAATTACTCCCCAGGGTTTTTATTGGATATAGGAAAAGTCAGCCTTCTACGCCCTGCATATTTATGGCTACACTTATTTTTCAGAACCAGCGAGGGGGCGGGCGGTGGAGAGAGAGGAAGAAAGGAGAAAGAGAAGAAAGAGTTGAATGGAATATTAAAGACTTTCTTAAAAACTGTGTAGTAAGAATTAAAGAAACAGCTCTTAGTTTCATCTTGATGTTTCTGAACAAGACCTGGAAAATGTCTAGAGATACCTCTACCATGAACCATTGCCAGTGATTATAAAGCATTTTAAGATGTACAATGCCAAAGTCATCTTTAAGTTGGGTACTGATTGCCCAGGAAGCTTCCAGCTAAATCTTTACAATGGGCAAAGGCGATTTGCAGCAAACTCCTACAGCTCCCAGCTTGCCCAGAGGACCTGTGGAGCGGGGCCGCATAGGGACAGGGAAAGGGTCAGTACACCTTGTGGTTGGCTGGGTCCTCACAGAATGTCACTTCACTTCTCAGAGATGCAAAGCGATTCCCAGAGAACAAACGGCAGAGGTATCCCACTCTTGTTGCTTCCTAAAATCATCTCATTTCCTTGCCATGTAAACTAGTAGACTGGTTTTGGATTTAGGCGCTGGAATTGGTGTGTGACTTAGACAAATAGTTTAATTTCCCTGGCCTGTTTCTGCATCTATATAGAATGTGGGTCATGGTTCAATGCACACAATTGCCAAAGTTGACCCGGGATGTCACTCTGGGTTGCCTAGACAACAAGCTAGCCCCAGTAGGTCGCCTTCACCCTATTTTGCGGAGGGAAAGGCTGCACCCAAAGTCAGTGAGTGATGGGGTTCGGGGAACAAGCCTTGCCTTGTATGTTTGCCCCTTCTCCAATAAAGCCAATTTTTAAACTACATCACATGACATGCAGAATTCATCACAAAACCCAGATGGGGCCCACTTTGCACAGTGGGGACAATAACAGGACATACTTGAACTTCACAGGGCTATTTAAGGTTGAATGGGAAAAACTCAGTGCTTTCTAAATGTCCATCATCATTGCAAACTCCACCTACCACCTGTCCTATTATTTCCTCAATATTTTAAAAAATCAGTCACTTTTTCAATGTACATTGTTTCTTAAAAAAAAAAAAAAGTAGATTTGAAAACACAAAAATACATTTAAAAGATGAACGCCCATGATGGGAAAGCCTGTTGCTCACCGAGTGTAAGGACAGAACAAGGGGACATCTGGGGTTGGGTGTCCAGGCCCCTCGAGACAGCAGTGGGCAGGGTCATGGGTGAGGGGCGGCTGGCTGGACCAGGAGAATCTCACAGAAAAAGAGGGCTCTTCCTCTGGGAGGAAAAGGCTGAGCAAGGGATAAGAACGGGAAATGATTGGAGCCTGGTGGACAGCAGGTCTGAGAGTGACTGAGGGGAGCTGGGGCCAGGAACAGAGGAGAAAGGGGCAGGACTTCGAGGGAGCCCTGGGGAATGGGTGCATCCTGGCCAGCGGGCTAGGGCTCCCCTTGCAAGGCTGGAGGAAAGTAGGACAAAGGCAGGATTGGGGTGGAGGGAAGTGAGAGCTACAGTATGGGGCAGTAAGGATGGGTGGGGCAAAGGATGGAAGCTGTGGGGTAGTAGAGTCTGGAAAACAAGCTTTGACTGGTTGAGCTGGGAGCCCTAGAATATTCTAGAAGGTGGAGGAGCAGATGAAGGTTTTCAAAGATGATCACCTCTCAGAGGCTAGACCTATAAATGTGGATGCTAATCAATATCCATCTGAGAGTCCAGTGAGGCAAACATGGACCCCCAAACTACCTCTCATACCCATGCTGCATGTTCCACGTTTGGAGACCTTGGCATTGGGCCTCAAAGCCTCATGCTCAGTAAAGAGTCAATGAATGCTAGCTTTTATTTCAGCCCTCACTGTCCTTGCCTGATCTCACTGCTCACGTCCAGCAGAGCCAAACTCCTGCCACCTTACACAAGTCCTCTGTTGCTGCCTCTGGTCACCCTTTATTTGGCTTTCAAGCCTTTATTTGGCTTGAAGCTGCTTCAAGTGGAACTTACCAGTGCAATAGTGAGCATGAGCCCCGAGGGAACCCTATTTGTACTCTAGCACTGAGCTCAGCCTCTGCTGCACGTAGTAGGGAAAAGTCAAGCCAACACACTTTTTCCTTATAAACTCGAATAACTCTCAGGAGTTACATTTAGCCTTTGAAGAGAAGAAAAGCACACACAGTAATCCTTTGCCAACCTGAATACCTCCACAGTGGGCAAAAGCCATGATTGGCAAGATTATACTTCATTTTTAAAATAAAAGGTAGAAGAAAAACAAATGTTAAAGGAGTATTCAACATGTGTTTTTAAGTAAATAAAAATTCACAAGTCATCCACTTCTAAAATAAACAAGACTCATATGCTTTAAAAGACACACAGATCCCAGCCCCTGAGCCCCCATGGCCACAGCACACAGCCTACAGAGGTGGGCACTCTGACCTACCTGTTCCTGGGCCACGCGTAGCATCTCCACAGTTTCCCAAGGAGACTTTACTAGCCTGGAATGTCTTTTGTCACTGGTAGCCTTCCTCACTTTGATTCTGCAGGTTTAGCAAAACCTTAGTGTAAACCCCTATTTGGGGTCGTTTTGTTTTCAGAAAGTCAAAAGTGCTTACAGGAATTCTGTTTTCCAGGCCTGATCTCCCACACAGTGTGAGGCCACCCCTCTCTGTGCACGCATGTGCTCCCCCACACGCCAGAAGTGGGAGCAGGGGACCAGCTGGAAGTATATAGATAAGAAACTTGGAGCATTTTTTAAAAATTTTTTTAACGTTTTTATTTATTTTTGAGAGACAGAGAGACAGAGAACGAGCAGGGGAGGAACAGAGAGAGAGGGAAACACAGAATCTGAAGCAGGCTCCAGGCTCTGAGCTGTCAGCACAGAGCCCCCACGCGGGGCTCAAACCCACGAACCGTGAGATCATGACCTGAGCCGAGGTCAGTTGTTTAACCGATTGAGCCACCCAGGCTCCCCGAAACTTGGAGAATTTTAACATGCTGCCACAGAGCATGTGTCACAGCCTTACCTACCTGACCCCACCTCAATCCTTTTGCTGCAAACCGGATTTGAGCTTGAACTCCACCGCCCCTCCCCCACTCCAAGAACTTGCTGGTTCCCTTCTTTCAGCTTGCATTAAACCATCTAGAGAATGGGAGAGAATCTGGCAGACCAGAGACTAGGGTAAAGGGGCAAAATTCAAGGCAGTGTATGAAATTTATATTCAGGCCATCTACATGGTAAGGTGCTGGGAAGGCTAAGCGGGAGGTGGCGGGAAGCAGAGGGGTGAGGAGCAGAAGCAGAGGGAGGGGAGAGGGAGGAAGAAGAGAGCAGGGTACTACATGTCCATGACGGCTATGAGCTCAGCTCCGTGCTCCCTCCTGATGGCCGCTCAACTGTTTCTTCTACAAATCACTGCTCTGAGATGAACCCCACAAGATTACCGGCAAAGCAAATCACCTCATTCATGCACCGCAGCACAGTACAACTCATTCCTGTTGCTCTCCAGTGAAAAGTGAGGGGAGAGGCGAACCCTAAACTCATCTCCATGCTGATATTAAGTCTGCTGGTGTTTTTGAGCACCAGCTGCTGTAATAGGCACAAAGGATAAAAAAGACTAACCATTAATGGATGCATGACCACATTCAGGTCCTGACCTCTCACTGGCTGGCTCCATAGCCTCCGTGAGTCCCTCCCTGTTCTGAGCCTCAGTTTCCCTCTGTGTAAAATAAAGGGCTTTAACCAGATAATCTGAACTTCCATCCAAGCTCCATGACTCTGAAATTCTAAATCAGACTGTTTTAGACCAGCAATCTTCAGGGTCACTCCATGGTTAAGTGTTTTGTTTTTAATCTGATTTGTTGCTCATATTTAAAACTCGAGAGCTCTTGCATAAAAATCCCATTTTTATCTATCTCTGAAAATCAGCAGTTCTGGCAACACAGCCACACCCCTGCCTGGCAACGATTGGTTGGAGCTGAGTAGTGGCCTGCCCTTCAGGTGGACTATGGGCTTAGCTACCTGGCGCTTGTGGCCATTTGAGGCTTCGGACCCTCTCCCAAGTCTTAAGTGGCCAGGGACTGTGCAAGTAAAAGTAGGACTTCAATGTACAGCAAGTCAAAAGTGGGAAGAGCTCCTACAAGGTGACCAGGCATGGGGTGAGAAGCAGAAGGAGAGAAGACGCTTCTGGGGGATATTCTAATAAGAGTGAACATGAGAGAACCATCCATCCTGCTGTTAGACTTGCAGAGATTTGCCAGAAAGCAGCTCGCTTCCTCAACAAGCAAGAGAACTGTCGAAGGAGCTTGCCTTGGACACAGAAACACCACCATACATCGATGTCTTTTCAGGCCCTGGCCAGCTAATCGTGTGTTCTACCTGGGGAATACCATCTAGGAGGGACCATTGGTCAGGGCATGATTCCCCAGGAGCATCCATTAGCAGGATGGGTGGATTTAGCTGGAGAGGTTTGGAGGTTGCTATTGTTATTACTACTTTTATAGATTTTAGCTGATATTAAGTACTGCAGGCTTAGTTCAGACTGCTTTAACAACAACAACAACAAACATAGACTATCTTATAAATGACAGAAACTTATTTCTCACAGTTTTAGAGTCTGGAAGTTCAAGATCAGAGTGCTAGCAGGGGGAGTTCTGGGTGAGAGCCCCCTCCCGGGTTGCAAACTGCTGACTTCTCCTTGTATCCTCTTGTGACATGGCAGAAAGAAAGCACCCTAGCTTTCTGCCTCTTCTTAAAGGGCACAGATTTGATTCATGAGAACTCCATCCTTTGGACCTAATTACTTCTCAAAAGTCCCACCTCCAAATACCATGATGATGGGAATTAAGTTCCAACGTATGAATTTTGGAGGGACACAAATATTTAGTTCATAAAATGTACCTTCTCTCACCCAGACACTATGCTAAGTACTTTGCATACTTTATCCCCATTTAATCCACAAAGCAACCCTATTTTAAACAGGTGAGGAAACTGGGGCTTAGATAAGTTTAATAACTCACCCAAAGTCCATTAGCTCATCAGTGGTAGAGTGTAAACCCATGTCTGTCTCGTACAAGCCATGTCAGAGAGTGTCTATGTCTGCTCCCAACCATGCCATGCTGTCCCTCTTTCAGATTCTGGCTTCTAAAGCCACTATCTTCACTTCACTGTCACACTGTCAAGATGACCCATACCTGCCCAGAGGCAGCTGAACATCAGAATTAGATACCTTGACCCAGCACTCTGTTAGCCTTCCCTCTTTATCAAAAGTGGTCCTCTCAGAAAGGGAGAGGCAAGAAAAAAAAGTAAAAGAAGGATGAAGAAACAAACTAGAAATGAGTATTAATCCAGGTAGAGCTGAATTCAGTTACACATACAAGAACGTATTATTTTTATTATCACTTCCCCCCACCATGATCTCTATTCTCTAACAAAACAGATTTTGTGGCTTTAACTAGCTGTCTGAGCACTTGCTATTGTATTCTTGACAAAAATGCACAACATGAATTTAATTAGGAGGAAACATAAGACAAACCCAAATTGAAGGGCATTCTATAAAATAATTGGTCAGTACCCTTCCAAAGTGTCAAGGTCATAAAACTTTGAAGAATTAGCCCAGGTTAAAGGAGACTGGGCTGACATAAAACTAAATACAATATGTGATCCTGAGTTGGAATGACCCAGAAAGTGTTGGATCTGAGTTGGACTGACCCATGAGTGGGACAATCAGTGAAATTTAAATAGGTCTATAGATTTGACAACAGTATTGAATTTCCTGATCTTGATAACTGTACCATGACTGTGAAAGATGTTCACTTTCAGGGAGTTTGGATAAAAGATATGTGCAAATGCTTTGTTCTATTTTTGCAACTTTTGTAAACTATTTCAACCTTTGAAAATTATGTTAACTTCTTGGAAATGATTTTAAAATGGAAATTTTAAAACAATTTTTTAAAAGCCACAGAGCACAGGAGAGAAGAAAAGAAATTATCTTGCCAAGCAGAAGTAGGCCCTCAGTAAGTATTTAGTAAACCCAAACACTGGGTCAAGTTTTTAATCTCAACCCAGAATGTTGGGAGGCAATGAGAGAAATTATTTATAACAAAACAACTGGGATGTTTCTATTTGGGAGCCATGATGCAGTGTGCTCACAGCAAAAAAAAAAAAAAAAAAAAGCCAGGTTTTAATACCAGTTTTTGAGTTGCTTGATCTAAAAGGTAAATGCAGATATGCTCAATGCCTGCAAGGTATCAAAACTTCCTATTTATCCTAAGGACCAAATGTATCTCCAAGATACACTGTTTGATTTTAATAGAAACTTTTGAGTTAAAAACATTTCAATTTGATACATTTTGTATAGAGGGGCACATTTCCCTCCTTATATTAGGAGGATTTATTCCCATTTTTAATATTTTCAAGGCTTTCAATCTCAAAGAATCATTAAACAGTGGAGACATTCTGATCCAAGTGCAACTATTTCTTAGCACTTATCTACGCAGCCCTGCCTGGCTTCTCCTTGTTCCATGCAACTCATCTAGATAGAAGCAGGGCACCTGACAATGATTATAATGTGAAGAGAATGAGTTTTCATTTCTTCTGTTAGGTCAAGATTTCCATCCTGTACCTCTTGAATCTGCCCACCTACAGAAGGCAAATTCAGAAGCAAATATCTTCTACTTTTTTATGTAATTGTCAATGGCAAAGGTTGCTGAAGTCCTAGGGGGTCTCCTTTCAATAGATCCCCCCTTTTTTAAATGTTTAAACATTTATTTTTGAGAGTGTGCACATGGGGGAGGGGCAGCAAGAAAGAGAGAGGGAGAGAGAGAATCCCAAGCAGGCTCTGTGCTGTCAGCACAGAGCCCAACATGGGGCTCAAAACCATGAACTGTGAGATCATGACCTGAAATCAAGAGTCAGACTAAGCCACCCAGGGGCCCCTCAGTAGATCTCTTTCGTTTAGGGTTTGAGATAAAGGACATTGTGGGGAAAGCTCCCTGCTACTTGTGTTGATAGCTTAAATGAATTTGCCATGTTTTTTTATCAGCTCTAAAGCATGCTGGGATGTGCCTTTTACCTTTGGTCTTCTCTTACTTCCCATCCTCTCATTTTCCACTTGATTTTGCCCCCACTACTCCCTCTGTTTCCTCTCCGATATTGTAATAGGTGCTAGAAATAGAAAGATGGACAAGACAAAGCCCCTGCCTTCAAGGAGATCATAACTACACGGAAAAGAGAGACAAATAAGGAGACAATCAGTGTTCTTCTGAAATGACACTAAAATAGAGGTAGGTTGAGGTCTCTGGAGGTGAGAGATATTTACCTCTGCCTGGAGAAGGAGAGGAAAACTTCACAGAGAATGTACATTTGAGCAGACTTCCCTGCAGGAAAAAAAAAAAAATAGGAATCCAAAAAGCAGAGGGAGATGGTAACTCAGTGCAAAGAGGCTCCAAGGGCAAAATATCTTTGAGAAAGAGGAAGAGAGAAGTTCAGCGTGGCTGAGGGATGCTTGTGAAGCTATGTCAAGTTATGAGACTATGAGGGAGATCAGAGCCATTCTGGGAAGGCTATTATATTCTTTTAAAAAATATATGTTTTGGGGAATCATTTATCTAGCTTGTCACAGAAATTCAGAACCACACTTGTGAATTTGAAAGCATTTTCAGTAGTAGAAACACCAGCAAAAACTGTCACAACAATTATTAAGTGCCTACTATTTTGAGCTCAAGGTCAATGTATTAGTCTGAATGTTTCTACTTATTGCAAGCAACATTTTTAGAGAAAAGGAATTTAAATTTCTTATGGCTGATTTTTTAACTGGATGTATATACATCATACTCTTCAAAATGCTTCCTCAATTATAAAAATACGAGCAAAATCTGCATTATTTAAAATCTAGTGAAAGTTAAAAAACATTATTAGATTTACTTTATGTCTGTGTATGATGGCACATTTTCCATGAACATTTTATACTCTCTATAACGCTTCTTAGGTTTCTGGTTCTGGGTACAATAGAGTAAGTATGCTCCACCCAGCCTGCCCCCCTGAAAGCTGCTATAAAGCCTTGTCAGAAAGTATGGAGCAGGTGCTAGAAGACTCTGAAAAGTAAATAGTAGCAGGTCGATTGAAGAAGAAGACCAGAATGAGTACCACCAAACCAGCAGTGAAATTAGCATTTTATTGTCTTCTGATATCTCCCGACCTAGTCTCAAGGCTCCCCAAAACCCAGACGTGGACAGAGGCACAGAGAAAAAAACCTTCAGTTCTCACTCAGGAAGTGGGAAAGGGGTCTCCTAGCAGCGACAGGGTCTCATAGAAGAATGAATAATATAATTCACATATTCTCATATAGGAACTAAAATGATCTAGTTCAATCATTACTAATGTGTATTGTTAAATTGACATCTGAAATGGATTACCGCTTACTAGCTGTAGGACCTTGAGCAAGTCTCTTTCTGCCCCTGGGCCTCATGTGGAAAGTGGGCTGCCTGATCACATGCTCTTGGAGGTCCCACCTGGCACTGATGCCCCAAGACTTCACACATGACCTTTAAGGAGCATCAAGAGGCAGAGTTATGAAGCTAATGATATTCTAGCTTGAGGGCCTCCCAAGCTTGGCGACCATATGAATTTGTAAAATTTTCCAACTTAAGATATCTAACCACAATTGGTTCAGACCCTTCTTTCTTCCCACTTTGGCTTCCCTTTATGTCAGGTCTCATTTTTCTGTTTTGTGTCCTTTTCCTTAAGGAGGATTCTTTATAATTTCTTCAAATTATATAAGCTTTAGAACTTGAAACCTGGATCTTCACTTGTCCTATTCAGACAGTTATAGCAAAATGGCCTTAAACTTGGGATTTCTTTCTGCATCATGTATAAAAAAGCATCAAATGTTTTATCGGAAATTAATTAACAAGTTATTGTCTTCGAACATCAAGAAAGGAAACACCTAGTTTTCTTTCAGTGCACAGCTTAACACTTCTTCAGGGCTTCTCTGAATCCTCACACTTTATGTTCATTATTTGCCTCAGAACTATAAACTTCATAAAAATAGGGACTGTATCTGTTCTACTTACTGATGTGTCCCCAACATCTATTGCAATGCCTGGCACACAGGAAGTAGTCCATAAGTGTTATCAAATTAATGCATTAATTTCTGAAGACCTGTTATATTTAAATATACTTCATCTTTTCCCATGAAGAATTTGAGACAGAGCACTTCTGTTCTGGGCCAGGCACAGAAAGTTACAAGCTCATTTAGAAGACCATGAAAAGCATCTTACCAGTTGATCTGAATGCCCAGAATATGAAGGAATTGCTGCTATGGTCAACACTGATCCAGCAGTGGAAATGTACACTGAAATTTATTTATGGGAGAACAACCAATGCTGAGATTATGTAAAACCCTTCTTCTCTCCTTGCAGTGCACAATTCCTCATTTAAAATGCAATGAATGAGGGGTTCCTGGGTGGTTCAGTCGGTTAAGCTTCTGACTCTTGATTTCAGTTCAATTCAGCTCAATGTGAGTCATGATCTCACAATTTGTGCAGAGCCTGCTTGGGATTCTCTCTCTCTCTCTCTCTCTCTCTCTCCCTGTCTCTCTCTCTCTCTTTCTTCCTCCCTCCTTCCTCTGCCCCTCCTCCCCTCTCTCTCTCTCTCTCTCAAAATAAATAAATGTTAGGAAAAAAGGCACTAAATGAGCCGGAATTCAGATTCTGATGGCCAAAAAAGACCCCCTTCTTCCTTTAATTGGGGAAATAATTCCTTTAATTCTCCATTGGACCACTTCAATGAATAAATAAAATGTCCCTATTTCATAGTCACACCTTTTCCATTTCTCTGAACTATAATTGTAGAGACCAGACTATGGATCTCTTAAGGGTAGTTACAGTTCTTCAAATGTCCCCCTTGTTTTGCCACATCCCACAGGCTAGGGGCTGTCTTTCTTTCCTGCTCACATCTTCCAGTTCCAAATGCTTCAGTATTTTCTACAACAGCAGCAGTAAAATCAGCAGCTGAGAAGAAGTCTATATACAAGAGGAGGAAGACAAGAGGGCTTGGGAGGGAGAGAGACAGCAAATGTTGATGGGGCTTAAAAAAGGTAGCAGGACAACAGGAAACAGGAATTAAGAAGACAGAGTGATGTGGAAATTACCTAATTACATAATTTCATAAAACTGAGATTCCCAAAAGGAAATATAAATCATGGAAGGCACAACAACTCTGGAAACAGAAAATTCTGTGCTCATATTATAAATATTCAGCAGAAAAAAAAAACCCTTAACATTTGAGTAAAGAAGAGTAGGCATGTTCTCTCCCCTTGAGTGGAAGTTTGTGATTGTTGTTTTGAAATTCGCCACACCCAGTTGCAATTGGCCTGCCATCCTTGTCCTGAGCAGCAAAGGGATGTGGGTGGTGTGGGCACTGGGAGGGGGCAGCCCATGTGGCAAGCCATGACAGGTTTTCATTTTCATTTCCCTCCAGCTCTGTGGGTGCTCAGCACCTCAAATTCCCAGCTGCAGTCTGGATAATGAGGAAAATTATTGGCCTGAACTGGTCCTTTAATTTTTTTTCCACTCATGGCTTGAGCTTTCATTAGTTTTCATTTCTCATTAGAAGAAAAATCAAAGAGTGAGAATTAAACACCTCTTGATTGTTATCCTATTGAAAATGGGAAGTTGAGAGTCATGGGGCTGGAACTGAATGAAAGGCCAGCCAATGAGATGAGTGAGACACCATGGGATATGTCAGCAGGCAATGGCTGCCCTCCTTCTCTTTCCTCTTGAGAACGATGGGAACCCTCTAACACCCAGAAAGTCTTTGAGTCTGTACATTTAGGACTCAGTGTTGTAAAATCTGGCACACTCTCATTGGGTTTGGATGGGCATTAAAACTTTCACCAGCACTCAGTTATGTGTTTACCCCCTTTAAATGCTGCTCCTCAGACATAGAGTCTGCATCCAACCCATTTGTCAACTCCCTACTGTATGTCAGGCACATGGTAGGTGTTCAGCAAACCAATGGAGAGGGTGAGTGGATGCATGCATGCGGAGATGAATTGACTGCTCTTAATTTCTATGTTTGTGTTCATGTCAAATGTACCCTGCCTCACTAACATAAAGGGAATAAAAAAACAGTATGACAGTTCCTCAAAAAAAAAAATTAAGCATAGCATTGCCATATGGTCCAGCAATTTAAATTAGGTATATACCTAAAAGAATTGAAAGCAGGGACCTAAACAGATACTTGCACACCAATGTTCATAGCAGCATCATTCACAATAGTCAAAAGGTAGAAACAAACCAAGTGCCTATCAACAGATGAATGTATAGATCCATACAATGGAAACTTATTCAGCCTTTAAAAAAGTGGATATACTAACACATGTTACAAATGAACTATGAAAACATTATGGTAAATGGAATAAGCCAGGCACAAAAAGACAAATATATTATGATTCCACCTATATGAGGGACCTAGTTATTCCTTAATGAGTATAAGTCTTCAATTTGGGATGCTGGAAAAGTTCTGGAGATGGATAATGCTGATGGTTGCATAATAATGTGAATGTACTTAAAGCCACTTTGATGCTCAAAAAAGTTAAAATGGTGAAGTTTATGGGTGGTATATTTAACACAAAAAAAAGGGAAATAAAGCAACATCCATTTAATGTGCTGACATTCCTGAGTCAATCAAGGGAACATCAGCACTGCCCATATAGCTTGATTGTACTCCACTTGAAGAAGAGGCAGTCACTTTGTGGTCACACTGATTCAGGGAAACACAGGCCATCATGGCCTTCATGGCTGTGCACTCCCCTTTTCTCTTTGCATATCTCTAAGAACACTCACTGACTCTGTCATAAGATGCACCTGTCCCCAGGCTTCTAAGGCTGGAAATTGTAGGAGAATCTTCCTCGTCCCTTGTCACCCAGCTGATGATTACTCGTTACTGCCGGCCAGCCTCCAAGGGACAAACTAGCAATAAACCTATATGGGTTCACTCTTTCTAGACTCCCAGCCTAAAGGAGCAGTGCCAGAGCTCAGCATTACAGACAGAAGGGACTGGGTTTAAGCAGCTCTCCATATTATTAGTTGTGTGGCTTTAGGCAAGTCACTTAAGTAAGCCTCACTTTTCTCATCTATAAAATGGGAATACTACTATACCTACCTCACACAGTTGTGCCAAGGTGTAAATGAACTAATAATATAAGTACCTAACAGTGTGTCCACAATAAAATGAGTATCCAATAAATACAATTTTCATGTAAGAGATACATTACAGGTGGTAGCAAGGAGAGGGGGAGGGTGGTCATTCATCACAGGAGTTTACATATATCAGCTGTACAATCTGAACCTTGAACAGACCAGCCAGCCAGGAGGAGCCTCAGGAGTGAGCAGGGATCCCAGCAGGTGATTAACTGGGGCTTTCTAAGGAGATGGCTAGTTCTCAAAGAATCCTTTTTTACTTCTTCTCATCCCTCACCTAACGATCTTTGGAGTAGTTTCTCTTTGGTGATAGATGTATATCATGTTCTCACATCTACTAGAAAGCTTACTCATTCATGCTTAGGAAATATCTTGAGACTTGGAAATCCAAAGAATTTAGGATCATGTTGATATAATGCCACATAAACAGAAAACTCTTTAAGGAGAATGAAGCTTTCCCATCTGTGTGATGGTGCAGACAATGTCTGGTTGCACAGTGATGCTTCTTCCATGATTTCAGTCAATCAGACTATCATCCCAATTGTGTTGAATTGAGCTCACTACCTTTAATTATTGTCTTTTAATCATTCAGGTGCATCTTCCCAAAACCTGGACAGATTTATAGAAAGGTAAGTGAAAGTGGGATATAAGAAGTTGTTTTTAGATTGGGTTTCTGATTTAAAAACAAAGAATGAAAACCTTCTGTGGCTACCCTGTAATCACTTGTACTGAGTACCAGTACCTTACTAGCCTCTCCCAAACATTGGGACATTATCACTTCTTGGACCCGTGGGCATAGGAAGTGATTAATTTGCATATGTTCTTTAAGAAGAATCATAAAAAACGCATACAAAGGGGATCAAATTTAGGTCTGGCCAAAGTTGCTGAACAAAAGACCAAAAAAATGTATTTCATTTTCTTGCTTTATGTGCTCATTTTGAGCTTAAAATTCAGAAGCAAGGCCCTGGGTTCCCAGAGAGAAAGCTTGAGAAAACCTTGAATTTGAAGTTCAATACACAGATGTTGGGATGTCCTACAAATCTGGACAGAAGTAACCAAGTAACTCTTGATGAAAAACGCTGGGAAAGGTCCTAAAAAGATGGCATCACGTGTGCCTCCTGGAGACTTCAATCCACTCTTCTCAATTCTGTTTACTTCTGTGGTCTTTCCCTAATGGGGAAGTGGGTTACAGATTATACACAAGAAGAGGGAAAGAGAATGGTGGTACTGGAATGAAAGAAAAATAGCAAAATGTTATCCAAATGGGGGGCCACGCAAAGATCCTTTCACAGATCCAGGCTGTGACATCAGTTCCAAAGCACGGCTTCTGAGTGTTTGCCATTCATATCCCATCTATGTTTCTCAGTTTGTCCAGGGACCCACTGTTGGATCATCCAGCCATCATTATATATGCCATGATTGGAAACGATGTCTGCAATGGGTGAGTTATGGAGAAAAAAAGTTTTAAGTTCTTGGACTCTGGATTCCTTGTCCTCCACTGCACTCCACTGCGTCCCAGTACCTGCAGTTGAGTTGAATTTCTCTGTCTTAGCAAGTCCCAGACATATGTGAAATCAACGGAACCAACCTGTAAAGCTGAAAGGCCCTTTTAAAAAGATCTGATCCATTAATTCTCTGTTCCAACTCACAACAAATGGGTATGTCATGCTACAAGTTCTCAATTGTAGCACAAGATAGATGCTGCTACTAGCCAAGAATCCAAACTGAATATAACGGCCTTTTAAATAAAATAAGGCTGAATTTCTGCTACCCCATAAGAATAGCTTCCTCACTTATATTCTGATATAGGTACTCATGGCAGAGACAGCATAGGCTTAGAGCATTTGCAAAAGGACTGTGTATCATTTATGGCCAATTTTATGTATGCCCATGGCCCACAGTAAGAAAGCAGTTTTGCTAAACTGCTAATATCAGTAGTGATTTCAAAGTGTTGAATGCCTTAGTTCCCCCACACCATTTTGGAAGGTTTTTCAAAAATTGTGTGTACCCCTAAGAATATGCTGCACATGTGAATGCCATCTGTCCTGTGATTGTGGCCAAAAAGAAAAAAAAAAAGGTGAGATCAGATCTAGAACAACTCCCCAGTAGCCACCCACCCACCCACCATTTTAGAAAACAGAAAAGCAGAGCCAAGAGACATTATGTGACTTGCTTGATTAATTGATTAATGGCAGAGCTGGCCTCCAAGCCAAGTGGTACTAGAAATAGGTCATTCTACTCACTGCCCACCCTTTGCTTTCACTCACCAAGCTTTCTAAGTCTGTGTTAAAGACCCAGTTCAATGTTGTGAAAATGTGTTTGCCCTCACCAATAGCTCCACAAGTTGTGAGAGCCCTGGAACTCTCACAGTGAAGGAGCTGTAAACTTAATTAGTGAAGTGAGTTCAGGCCAAGAGATACCATGCTGTCCTGCAAAGATATTGAGTGCCAGACCCTGCTTTGGCACACCTTGGGCTGGTTTACCACCCTCCCCAGAACCCCAAGACTCCCAAAGCAACACACTGGGGACCAAAGTCCCAACCTCTGCGATGAGCCACATGGAACTTTCTGGTAAATAGCAAACACCCACAAAACTTTCCATGAGCCAAGAGCTGCACCACTCTATATTATCTCATCCCCACAGCAGCCTTAAGACAAAAGTATGATTGTCCCCAATTTACAGATGAGGAAACAGTTTCAGCAAGGTGAAGGAACTCACTAATACTGAATGAGTAGCAAGTTTGAGATGCAGACCAGGTTCTCTGACTCAGTTCTGTGCTCTTTCCACAATCCACACTTGCCTTATTTGCTTTCTTTGAGACAGTCGCTTTTTGAAAAGTATGTATTAACGACCTATGATGTGCCAAATGCTGTGCCAGGCTCTGGGGCTTTATGGCAAACAGGCCACAGTGCCTGACCACAAGGAGCTTCTAGAAGGAGAAGCACTGAGCTTCAGGAACCCCAGTCCCATCACCAAACAGACTGAACCCATGTCAGATCAGCCAGTGCCCTGCTAGCCTCTGGATCATATTCCCCTGGGGGGGATAGAGAGCAAACCAGTGATACTGAGTAAAGAACACCTGCGGAAAGCGGCTTTGACTCCAAGAGTCCAAACCCCTGAAACTGCACTTTTGCAACAGAACCTGCTTACTCAGAGGCCCTTCCAGCCCAGTCCTGCTTTTCCTTCTCCAAAGAGCCAAAGGGCAAGGCAGACATCAGCCAGAGACCTGTGCCAGCCGCTCCCCCCGCCAGGGATCTGGGCAGAGAAGCAGCAAGCATTTGGGTGAAAGAACAGTGTTGGCAGTGTGGGATGTCCCTGTGGTGCCCACTTTGCAATGTCCTGTGGTGGGGTTAGAAAAATAAAGGCAGATGGCAGCTATACCTCCCCATCTGCCAGAACGTCAAGGTGGAGTAGACAACCCAAAATGAGCAAAGCAATTTCATAAAAAGCTCAAGCTAGCAATGAGTTGCATAATAAGTCCGTCCTGGAACAAGTTTGGGGATATTTGCTTGACCTTTCTCTTTTCTTTTTTTCTTTTTTTTTTTTTTTACATGAGGATGCTAGCTAGCATGTACTGAAATAATGTAGCTATGTGCTTCTTTCTCAATTCACTCAACTCATGCAGTTACTCAATGAATACTTGCTAAATGAATGAAGGCCAGGATTGGAAGACAGCTTTTAATATCTGGAATTTAAGAAGAAAGGTAACATAGACACATCCAGCTTTCTCATTGTGATTGTAGTCAATTTGGCCAAAGCTAACCCAGCTTCCCCTGGCCTTTCCTGTCACTGCCCTTAAAAGCTATGGAAGGTCAATGATACAGAAGGAGAAAAATTCCTGGAAATAGGGAAGATTTGAGTGAGCTACAGCAGCAGAACCTTGCAGGGGCAGCATGGGAAATGGGAATGTCCTTAAGGTCCTCACATCATAAACCCTTCCTCCACCCCCATCCCAACATGACATCCCTGACAAGAACATTGCAATTGTCAGCAATGTGATAGAATTTTGAAAACATCCAGTACTATCCACATCGATTGGCATGGTCCATTTTTCTTTATAGTGGACCTAGAAATAATTAATTGTACGTTTTTCACCTAATGGAAAGAACCAGGGCCCCCCTATGACAGGTTGTCTGCCTCCCCTGCCCCCAAGCATTATTTTTTTGTCTGCAATGTCAGCGTTTCTGATGTCACCTAGGGCAGATGATCAGCACTGCATTAAGAAGAAACCAGTCAATGTGCTGGTAGGTACCAACGTGCTCCCCAAGGAGAGGGAAACAATCCATTCTATCTACTCAAATGGTAGGAAAACCGGCAGGGAAAGAAATGCTCAGAGCATTTCTATCTCCCGGCCTCCTCAGTTGAGGCATGGGTGGCCATGGGAAGGCTAAGGAGGTTCCCAAGCAGCCAGCATGCTCCAAGGCACACCCACTTCCAGGGACCCAGGATCTCTAGGCATGAGGTAGTGCGGGCCCAGTGCATTCCCATCTCCTTCCCAGTCTGTGGCAAGACGCCTCTTAGAGGGGGGGTGAGTGCGAGGCCAGAGATGTGATTACAACTGGCTGGCCTGCAGAAAGGGCTGACTATATTGCCTGGCCGCTTAGAAGCGCAAATGCTAGCTGTGCATGAGGTCCGAGCACTCAGTCATGACAAGCCTCTGGGCTTTCGCTCAGGTTCTGGGAACTATTTTCCACAGAGGCTGTTTGCCTTCATCCTTAGGAGGGGGCACATCTCTCTGGCATCAGCCAGATGAAATCTGGCTGGAATAGCTGCCAGGGTAATGAAAAGATCACAGCCGGCCCTGCACCCAAGTCACGGGGCTTATTTTCATGATCAGACACAATTCATTAGGACAAGGACAGGCTCTGAGCCACCCAGGAGGTGAGACTCTTTGTCTTTCCCCTGCCGTGTGTTCCTGACCTTTGAAAGCACAGCCGAGGGCGCCGGCTGCTCTCTCATCATTTTCCCTGGTGGAAGCCTCACATGTCCCAGGCTTTCCCTCTGTGAGCTCAGCTCCCCTAACCCCTCACCTCTCCGTCTGGGTGACTGGCAGGAGCTCATCAGTGAGTGAGAAGGGGTGCAGGGCGCTGGGGTGTGCAGGCAAATCCAGGCTGGCAGAGTGGACCCCACACAGGCTCCAGAAAACGTGGGTTGAAGAGGGTTAGACGCTTGCAGTTCAGCCCATTCAACCTTTGGTGGACATCAGAGAAGGCCTAAGAGATGTTTCCCAAACCACTGGAACTGTGGTCTCCAAAACGCTAATGTTAATTCTCCTCAAAAACCACCAGAGGAGAAACAGTACCCAGACCAAAATGGCATTGAGGATTTTTCAGGGACAGAGTCAGAAGGCACCTTCTATGGCATCCAGAAGAAGTGACCCACCACCTATCACTTAGACCCATGTGCCCTTACCTGAACTGAGAATCCATTAATTTTGGGGTCCCTATCTGGCTTAGTGGGTAGAATATGTGACTCTTGATTTTAGGGTCATGAGTTCAAGCCCCACATTGGGCCTAGAGCTTACTTAAAAAAATTTTTTTTAAGAATCAGTTAATTTGGGGACACCCGGGTGGCTCAGTCTGTTAAGCATCTGATTTCTGCACAGGTCATGATCTCACAGTTTGTGGGTTTGAGCCCCGCGTCAGGCTCTGTGCTGACAGCTCAGAACCTAGAGCCTACTTCAGATTCTGTCTCCCTCTCTCTCTGCCCCTCCCCCTCCCCCCTCTCAAAAATAAATGAACATTAAGAAAAATTTTTTAAAAATCAGGTAATTTTGCTATGCACATCGAAGGGTTTGATTGACAATGCACATATCAATGTGCTGTACATGATGGAGCAAAGATGACTGGAGAATGTTCCATCAGCAACACCAAGGCTTCCATTTTGATTTCACTGAGTAATTAGTCATTTGGGTAATGCTTGGTTCAGTTACGGGGTGCTGGTGCAAAAGCACAAATTAGCTCAGATTCTTTGTTATCATCAGGGCTGTGTCTCTAGCCAAAAAATAATCATTAAATAGGGAGTTTGGGAGACTTTTCTCCATCTTAACTCATCTTGGCTTTATGTGAGTGGAGAGCCATAGCTCAGCATAATTGCTTCGTGCCAAAGTGCTAGTGTATCAGCAGGAAAAAACAAAAAAACAAAAAACTGAGGTACCAAGGCAAAAGTTAATAAGCAGTATGTGGTACCCTTACTGGTGATTGAACATAGGGTATAGACACCCAGCTTGCTTCCCTTTCATCCTCACTGTCACATTCAACACACACAGTGAAATAAAACCAGTTACTCTGGGTGGGTCCTCCTGCATTGAGCAAACCCACAAGGCAGCCTAAATCCCCTTCACAAACTGAGATCCATCTAGCACTTCTACGCTTAAGCAAGTCAAGCCAAAACCCCTACCCAGCCTTCTGCGCTTGGTAGGTAGGTAACCTATTGTCAAATCCTTATGAGAGTTTTATATGCAGGTTAGGAAGATTTTTACTCATAAAGTAGTATATTTTTTCCCAAGGTAAAAAAACATGAATTTAGCGGTCTGTTCTATATGCTAGGGTAAAATAGGACAACATTTTCTTTCCTTCTTTCTTCTTTCTTTCTTTTCTTTTCTTTTCTTTTTCTTTTATTTGGCGGGGGAGGGGGGTCTAAGAAACCTGTTATGTAGTGTAGAAGCATGTATACAATCCACAACTAACACCCTACCCACAAACCCTAAATCAGACTTTCTCTGCCTTTTTCTCTGTATGGGTACATATTGCTTGTCACAAATTAGCCAAAGTGAACCTCGCATCCGGGATCAACCTGTCCCTTCTGGATAGCAGCAATTTAGAAAGTGATTTTATTTGACTAAGTGAACTTAGTGGGGGGGGGGGGGGTGGAAATGACGTAAATTACAATGCTTTCTGCTCCTCCCATTAAAATTTAGGTAGAGTCCAGTTCCCCCCCTTACTTTAGAAAGAATAAAAATAATATGAGAATCTGTTTTATTGTTGTTATTTTTCTGATTACAAAATAACATCTGTTATGAAAAGTTCAAATAATACAGGGCATAGGAAGTGAGTTTCCCCAACATCACTGCCCACCAACCACCCCCACCACCTTGCTCCAAGCTAACCAATGGAAACAGTTTAACGTATTTGCATCCAGATTTTGTCTATGCAAATTCTAATTTACGGACTGATTAATGCTCATTGAAATGAAATAATATTATGCTTACTACTCTATAATTTGTTCTTTTCAAACAACAATACTTTTCCATGCTAACACCTACAGATTACTTCATTATTTAAAAAAATTTTTATTTTATTGAGATGAAATTTACATAATATAAAATTAACCTTTTTAAAGTGAACAATTCTAAGGGGGTTGTGGGAGGGGGGATGGGCTAAATTGGTAAGGGGCATTAAGTAATCTACTCCTGAAATCATTGTTGCACTATATGCTAATTTGGATGCAAATTTAAAAAAATTAAATTAAAGTGAACAATTCCGTGGCATTTAGTAATTCAAAGTGTTGTATAACCATGACCTGTATCTAGTTACTTCATTATTTTTACTGGCTGTATCCCATTCTACTTCATGAGTGTACTATAATTTATGTAGCCAGGCTTTTTAGCATTTTCTAACTTTACACTATTTCACACAATGTTGCAATACTTACATGTACATCTTTGAACATTTGTGGAAATGTTACTATAAATTTCAAGGTCAAAAGTTAAGCCAACTTCAAATGTTGGTACATTTCCAATGTCATTTGGAAGCTCCCTTAAAACTGATAACAGTGGAAGGGTGCCAGGCTGGCTCTGTAGGTAGAACTTGGGATTCTTGATCTCAGGAGGTTGTAAGTACAAGCCCCACTTTGGGTGGAGAGATTACTTAAAACCTTAAAAAAGAAAAAAAAGTTTTTAAAGTGGATCTACCCGGGGTTTCTTTCAGTCCCTTCCTTCCATGTCACTCATGCCTTGAGTCCAGCCTGTGAGTAATAGACTTCCTTTGCCTGGTTTGGAATCTGTGTTAAGTTCCCAAGGGATGCCATAACAAAATACCACAAACTGGGTGACTTCAAACAACTCTCACAGTTCTAGGGACTAGAAGTCCAAAATCAAGGTCTCAAAAGGGCCATGCTCTTTCTGAAGGGTCTAAGGGAAAATCCTTCCTTATGTTTTGTGGCAACGTAATTCCAGTCTCTGCTTCCAGCTTCACATGGCCTTCTTCCCTGTGTGTCTGTGTAACACCTTCTCTTCTTATAAAGACACTTGTCTTTGGATTGAGGGCCCATTCTAACCCAGTTTGACATCATCTTAATATCTGCAAAAACCTTATTTCCAAATAAGGTCACATTCTGAGGGACACCACTCAAACCACTATAAGATCATTATGTAACTTTGGAATTTTAAGGGCTCAAAATAGAAAACAACTTTTTATTCCATTTAGGTTAACAAAAGGCAGTTTTAACCCTAAAGAGTAGATGAAAATCTTAGAGAATTCTATAATCTACTCCCAGGATAATGCAAGTTAGTACCTTAATTCAAACTTGATATATTCCTAAATGTGTGTATGTTCACATTCAATGTAGAAAAGAAGGATGTTGTGTGGATACATAATGTCATTTTGTTTCTCAGAGAGGTTGTATTTTCCTAACTGTGATATATGTGAAGAGTTTAAAGACGAAGTTACAGAATTCAAAGGGTCAAACAAATAATAATACCAGACTCCTATGATTCCATTAACTGTGTATATCAGTCAGGATAGGTAAGCTCATGCTGCAGGAACAAACAGCCTCAAATCCTAGTCGCGTAAAGCAAAAAACATTTACTCATACTCCACTGTCCACCAGGGATCACCATGGGGCTCTATTCTAGGACTCAGATTAGTGTAGCAGCTGCTATATGGAACATAGTGCAGACTCATGGCAAAGAGCATTTTAGAGGCTCTCATATCACCAACTGTGACATATGACACTTCTGCTCACAGTCTGATAGGCTAAACCAGTCACATGGCCCACCCAACCACAAGAGAGTCAGGAAGCCCAAAGTATTTTGCAAATAGCACCAATAGCTACTACATTGTATGTATGGGGAGTGGGGAGGAGGCCAGGGGGGATCATGTATGTGTATACATTTATCCTTATCTACTAAGATATTTTCTGTTTCTTTCACCAACAGGAAAGCTGACCCAGTCCCAGAAATGACTACTCCTAAGAAATTATACTCCAGTGTCATGAAGACTCTGAAGTATCTAAATTCCCACCTGCCAAATGGCAGCCATGTTATTTTATATGGCTTACCAAATGGAACGTTTCTCTGGGATAATTTGCACAACAGATATTATCCTCTCGGTATTAGTTTGAAGATACTTTTGCTAATTGTACTAACAATGTTAGTTATATATAGTTAGTTTACTAACTAACAATGTTAGCTATACATAGTTCAAATATATGTGGTCCAAACCATATAGGAATACACCTAAAATGCCACCACAGTGCACAGGTCAGAACAGGTAAGGGCAAGAGCCCTGAGGTGTGGATATAAAGGTCAGTATCTAAAGGTGAGCAGAACCGGATCCAAAGTCAGAAAGGGCAGAAATCTTTAATGTAGAATTAGGACAAATTGAAAGGTAAGAGTTTAAATCAAGAAACTCCTTTAACAAAAAGTGAAATCTAGAATAAGCAGATAAAGCTCTTGTGGAAGAGAAGGATTTCTCCAAATCTCAATGGTGAGTGCCCCCTGGTGGCCAGAATTCTAACAAATTCTGTGGACTCTGGTGGACAGTTAAAATTTTACACAACACATCTTCCAGCGGCCTTGCTTCCTGCTCCCACACTCACTCGGAATCCTTGGCTCTAAAACGCTTTAAAGATCTCCAGAAACTTCCAATAGCATCTCTAGCATCCATACGTTTTATAAACAGTGTAAAATTAGTAGTAATTCACATCAGGAAGGGCTGACATGCTGATCCTTAAAACAATCCTGTAAGATGTTTTCATTAATTCCATTTCATAGATGAAAAACCTAAGGCTCAGAGAGGCAGGCACCTTGCCAAATGTTGTATAGCTTATTGTATACGTAACGTGGGTGTAGCAGGGCTCTCTTGGTGTTTGGGGGGAGAAAGTCCTTTCAAGAAATATTTACTATGTGCCAGGCACTGTTCTGGGCACTGCATAACTAACAGTGAACACAGTAATCAAAACCAATAGGCTTATATTCCAGTGGGAGCGTGTCAGAGGATGATAAGTGTTATTAGAGAAAATTAAGCAGGGAAGGGGGATGGGAAGTGCTGGCCTCAGTCCTCTCTGACAGGCACCTACAACAAGGGGCCTGTGTACCCTCCCCTCAGCCCCACATCAACAACGCCTGTGCCAATCTCTCATTAAAAGGTCTGCCCCTTCCCTGATATTGCCATAGCCTCCTCTTTAGACCAACTCCTACTAAAGTGTTCTGGAGGTTCAAGCAGTTTCTAATGAGTCAGATGAGCAATTTAAAGGGAAAAACCTGAAATTCCTTCCTCAGTGCCCACCTTAGAGGGTGGAGGTGGAGAGCTTTCCCTTGTATTAATAACTTCTCTGTATCTTTCCAGTATCTTCTTCTCCTCCTCCTCCTCCTCCTCCTGTAGTCCTTGCTTAAGCCAACCCCTTACCACCACCTCCCTCAGAAAGTTCCACCCCTCCTCACACACAAAATGAGCAGTTTCCCTCTAACCACTTGTCAAAGGAGTCTGGTCCCGTCATCAGGGGGACAACAATAAATACCCATTTTCTAGGATTCCCACCAATAAGACTGAAGTCATTTTGCTCTTCAATTATCAAGTGTGCCCCAAATGTCATTTTCATCCAAGAAAAACACTGTCCAGCCTCCAATGAGGAAAACATATTCCTTCTGTTCCCACAGCTTTCACGCTGACCCTTAGAGATAGTAACATGTTTACACAGAGAGCTTAACTCCATTCTGGGCTGCCTTGAACATGCAAAGGACAACTATTTGGGCCGAGAATGTCCCTTTGAGTCATTGGGGTTGAAAATTTCAATTCCCCTAACAGATGTTTTCAGATTCCTAGATTTCTCCCATACTAAGAAATGCCTGGGGAAGAGGAGTTGAAGGCAGGGGAGATGTGCTTCCAATTTACTCTATCACATCAACGGTGACTTGACTTTGGGTTTTCTGACTTCAAATTCCATTTTCTTTCCATGAACTCCGGTTAGACAACTCTGTAAATTCCCTCATATATGATGCATAATTCACTTCACTCAACCACAGTATGCAATAATGACACCATGCAATTTGGAAGGGAACAAGGGAAGGAAAGAAGGTGACTTGGGGGACTCATCAATCACTTTGGTGGATTCCCTAGGCCAGTGGTTCTCATCCAGGGACAACCTACCCATCCTACTCATTATCACAACTGGAGAGGGTGTGCTACTAACATCTAAAGAGTAGAATCCAGGTATGTTCCCAAACATGCTACAATGCATAGGAAAACCACCCACAACTAAAAATGTCAATAGTGCCAAGGTTGAGAAACCCTGTTTTATTTAGGTTTTGCCCTGTTCTCAAATGGCCTTTCTCCAGCCACTAATCAGGCACTAGCATTTCACAGTACAAAAGAGGAAGAAGGAAAAGGTAGAACAAATTTGTTATATATAAACAACCCTGGTTTTGGGGAAAAAAAATCCAATTAGGAAGAAAGTTGAAACCCTCTAAAATTTGTTTAATGTTTTTAAGTTATTATTCATATCTTAAATTATCCCTGCTGCCTGGTTGCCATGGGAAATAAATTATAAATTCCTCAACGAAGCATCAGTGTCCTTCCTAGACAGCCCAGAAAAGTAGGTGGGATTTACCCAGCTTCCCCATTTCTCCTTGAGCTGGCACATAACTCACATAAGATGAGAGGCTTGAGGGGAGGGCTATCACCCTATGTCCCAGTTCTGCTCTGGCTTCAAATCTAATCTTTGGACCTTTACTCCCACCAGACATGTGCCAGCAATAAAGCAGGTTAATTCTGGGCCAGCCTCAGGGTTTGGCTGCTCTGCCTAGGTTAGGGTCGGTCTCATCTTAGTCAATAGTCAAATGCCAAGTCTGATTCCCAGGGCACAGTGCTAAGGATTGTGTAGGCAAATAAACAGGGTGTTCCATTTACTTCTGTCTTTGAGCCTAGAAACACGATGAGGATACTCTCTAGACTTGACTGTAGCCACCCATTAAGGATCAAGAAAGAGGTCAGGGGGTGCACAGGTGGCTCAGTCGGATAAGTCTCTGACTTCGGCTCAGTTCGTGATCTCACAGTTTATGATTTCAAACCCTACATCTGGCTGCCTGCTGTCAGGAAGCAGAAGGGGTCAAGGAGATCCCCTGGGTCAGTGATACATTCTCTGCTGCCTCAGTAGGACAGGTAGGAACTCAGCCTGACCATTCACCTAGGAAAAGTTTCAATGCTACAACATCAGATCGGCAGGTAATGGAGGCCTAGGGCAAGAATAGATTCCTAGCTCACTCCTGCCAAGGAGAAGGGGGTAATAAATCCCTCTTAGCATCTTTTAGCCCTATTTGAGTCACTACCCAGTCAATGCCTCAATGCCAACGTCTGTGACAGCCCCACAATCCTTACCAGCAATTAAAATTCCTAGCAAGATGCATAGGCTTTTTGAAGAATCACCAGAAAGTAAATCTCACACATTAGGATTCTACTTACATAGATCTTTTCAAGTTTGACCAGGGATAAGTCCTCTCGGGCACAGTCTATGAGAAAGGCAATCTTTCCATAAATATGTTGAAGATACCTATTATGCGCTTTGGAGGTAAAGACGATACTAAAATGGAGCCCTTGTCCTCAAAAGAGAGAGAAAAGAAAACTCCATTGGGGAAAATACAATATAGATCCTGACAGTGAAATCACCTTGTGTCAATGACACTGGTACAAGTCATAGGCTGGGAGCTACCTGAAGGATTAGACTATATAATCAAAAAGTTCAGGATTTCTGGCTACAAATAAGCCTGCAAGTAGGCCTTCCTTGAAAGACCTCTGCCACAAAACATCAACAACAGCTTAATTTTGTCCCAATTATTCTTAAACTTGAAACCTAATATATTCTAAGATACCTTGTAGTATGCCTCTTGTTTTATTACTGGCTTACTCCCTGTCTGATTTCATGTGGTTTTACTAAGGTTTTATACATTCAGATGGTACTTCATGGAGGTGTAGCTGATATTTGTTGGTATGGTGCCTAAAATTTCAATTATGGTCCCAGCATTGAGTAAATGCCAAAGACTCTGCCCTAAAGAACTGACAAATGACTGAGACACAAGCTGCTACTCTAGGCAGTAGGGGTAAAACATGCCCTTTAATCTTTGGGTGCCAGTCCACAGGCTCCCCACCCCTTACACACACACACACACACACACACACACACACACACACTGGTAGTTCCTCAGCCCTGATAATTCTAGTCCTCTTGCCCCTGTCCTGGCATTCTTGACCAGCTTTCTTCACCAGATTCACTTTCTAAACAGGATGTTGCAGACACTGCCTCTTTATAGGTATGACACGTAGGTAGGATCACTCTTTATACCAGGCTCCTCAATCTACAAAAATACCATTAAAATTACAGAGATAAAAACTAATACCTAAAAAGAGTGAACTGACAGCACCAATAAGTGGAGAAAAGAACTACTTCCCCGCTTCCCTTTCTTTAAACCATAAGCCTATCACAAGCACTCCCAACTGACCTTCCACATGGCCAGCCCAGAGTCACCCTACCTTCCACAGCAGAAATCCCAGAGAGAAGGGAAACCAACCATTACATCTTTCCCAGTTACCTCCCAAGTACAGCTAGAATGCCTTTATCCTATTCAACAGACCCACCTACTCACCTAAGGATTTTTCCTATATTGACTTGTCTAATTAAAATTAGTGCCAGAAAAGCAAGAAAATGGGGGGGGGGGGAAGGGCAGGGATTGGGAGAAGGCCTAGAAAGACACACCTTGTGGTCTCATGCTCAGGTGTGCTGGGACCTCAGCAGTAGGACAGCAGGGAGGGAAGAGTAAGCCAGGATGGAACAAGGCTATGTCAAGACTTAACCCCTCGAGGAGAGTCAGCAGATGAGTTCCCAATATCCAGGAGAAGGACAATCTCTGGACCCTCTGGATAGCAGAGTAATCCAGGTGGGAAAGGGGAAGGTGCAAGAGCTTTACTTATAGTCAGGCCTTAGGTGCCATCACCCCCAGGTTAAAAAGGCTTCAGCCATTGGACAAGGGCAAGAGAGAGAGGCCACTTCTCAGGAAGAGGGGACTCATCAGGGCCAAGCAGGTTGACAGGGCCCCAGCTAAGCTACCTAAGGTTTATTACAAAGCCCCAGCCCAACAACAACAACAACAACAAACAAGATGGCAGAGGGAAGGCTGCAGAGGTAGTACTACTACTCAGAGGTAGTACCATCAGGTGGCAAGAGCCAAGTCACCGGGGCACAGAGGATAGAGAATGGGGAGTGGAGATTGGAGGTGTCAGTCGCTGCAGCTGTCTAGGCTAAAACAGATGGGAACACATACAGAAAGGCAAATGGCACTTTTTTTCTTTTAAGTTTATTTATTGTGAGAATGAGAGTGTGTGAGAGTGCAGGGGAGGGGAAGGAGAGAATCTCCAGCAGGCTCTGCAGTGACAGAGGGCTCAACCTCATAAACCCTGAGATCATGACCTGAGCCAGAATCAAGAGCCGGAAGCTTAACCAACTGAGCCACCCAGGCGCCCCCACAAAGACAAATTACAACACACACACACACACACACACACACACACACACAATAGAGGGAAAGAAGCCTCAGTGGTAGAAAGCAGGATCTTGGAGAAAGACAGGAGCTCAGGGCTCCATGTTGAGCAGAAAATGAAAACAAAGACAGAAGCCAGTGGCTTGGGATTTATCTAAAATATGAAGATGCAGACACCTTTGGAGAAGAGAGGAGGCCTGGCGTGTCATTGTGACTTTAATGGTGGTAATAAGCCTGTGGTTTTCCAGTCTTGGATTCACTCACCCACACAGAGAGAATATATTTTTCCTCTATGACAAGAAAATTGAATCTATCTTTCAGTCTAACCGATCTGAGGTATAAGTGAAAAATAAGACTATGTTCCGTCACCTTCAATCTTTCTCTTCACTCCGAGATAGGTCCTATTATTTTCCTTTATTTTTTCAAGCGGGAGAGAAGTGTTAATGGATGAGACATCAGTTATTCAGCCCTGAGATCTGGGAGGGCCTGGGTTTCGTGTCTCAGCCCCAGCATGAAAGTCAAATTGCCTCTGTGGGTGGATAGGCTGGGAGGTGGGGGTGGGGAGAGAGAAGAAATAACCCCCACAGATTCTGGGCCTGTAATTGATGTTTGAAAAGACTCTGGATGAACTCACATATAGCACTTAACACTTTCATTCTTTTTTTGTTAAGTTTTATTTTATTTCTTTTAGTAATGTCTACACCCAATGTGGGGTTCAAACTCACAACCCTGAGGTCAAGAACTGCATGCTCTTCTCACTGACTTAGCCAGGCACCCCCATCTTTATTCTTATGTACCTCTTTAACCTGCACCAAAAAATAAATTTAGGGTATATCTACTAATTAGGGCTCAAATAAGGTATGCACTGGGCTGTGAAGGGATATGATGTACTGTCCTTTCCCATCCAGTGGCCACCCAAGCTCTTTTGTAGGCTTTCAGTCTAATAAACTGCAGGACAGTGCATGGTCAGAACTTAAGACACACAGAATGTCCTGGCAGGTCCTTAGCATGGGATAATTGGGCAGATAATTGGGTTACATAAAGTTGAAAAGAAGGGTTTGATCAATTACCATCTTGAATGCCCCCTGTGCCCCAGGGGAACTTAGCATCTCATATCATTGCCAGGAGAAAGCCACCACTCCACAAGTCCTTTGTCAGTGGCGTTTCAGTCTGTATGGTACCTTTGTATCCTTCTACCTAGGTTCCAAATAAGGTCAGGCCTTTCAGGGCCTGCCCTAGTCACTCCAGAAGATCGAGATGGGAGTAAAGTCCCTAGGGCCACTCCCCAGCTCAGTCTGAATTTGTAGGGCGCTCAGAAAGAAAGAATGCACAAGTGTTCTTCAAGAGCAATGCTGAATGAAAAATCGGGGGAGGTCCCTGGCAGTGCTCCCCTTCTTCAGGAGAGACATGGTCACCCACAAGTGTGTTTCATTGGCTGCTAGATTTGAATATGTACAACACACCAGACCTCTCTGTCTTCCAGGTCAGCTGAATAAGGATGTGACCTATGCACATTTCTACTCTTTCCTGAACTGTCTCCAGGTGAGCCCACACTGACCTGTTCCAAGGCCACATTCCCTGTTACAGGCCTTGTTCCTCTGTCATCAAAGTGGTGTTTTCTTACTCTCAGGTCAGCCCCTGCCACAGCTGGATGTCCTCCAACAAGACACTCCGGAATCTCACTTCAGAGGTAGGACTGTAGTAGGTCTTTTGATGCCATCTTTGATTATTCCATCCTGGTGTTTACTGCAGCATTTCTGCTGGGAATAGGATTTGGGCAGGGCAATGGCCTCCAAGCTGATGAATAAAAATGTCAACTTCTAGGGTTCTTGAGAAGTCAAGAGAATGTGGGGTGCCCTGTCTCTCTCTTTCTGCCTCGCTCTGGGTCTTTGGCTCTTGCTGTGTCTCTCGGTCACTGTCTCTGTGTGTGCCTGCCTCTCTCTTGTGGATGCATGTACACACATACACCCCTTTTGAAGCTGGTCTTAGGCGTATTTGTAGAAATAGAGAGAAGTGAGCAAGGATAGGCCCATCTATGACTGGTGTTCTCCCAAGGTACATGAGGACCAGGTACTTTTTTTTTTTTTAATTTTTTTTTTCAACGTTTATTTATTTTGGGGACAGAGAGAGACAGAGCATGAATGGGGGAGGGGCAGAGAGAGAGGGAGACACAGAATCCGAAACAGGCTCCAGGCTCTGAGCCATCAGCCCAGAGCCTGACGCGGGGCTCGAACTCACGGACCGCGAGATCGTGACCTGGCTGAAGTCGGACGCTTAAGCGACTGTGCCACCCAGGTGCCCCGAGGACCAGGTACTTGATAGCCTTCCTCTCTTCTCTGATGGAATCCATGGTTCATACACTTCTTTCACTGATGGTGAATAATCTCTTTGTAAGAGATTTATTGATTTTTTTGCAAAAGAAGTATATTTCAATTAAAAAAACTTGGAGAATGTAAAAAAGCACAAAGAATATCAACACAAATGACCCCAAATCCCACCACCCAAAGTCAATATGTATGTATGTTTTTCCAATATTACCTTCATAGATATTTTGGGGGTTTTGCCTACATAGTATCAGAATACACATATTGTTTTGTGCCTTCTAACATTCATAAGTTATTCTCCACATCATAATTTTATAATCATTTTAAAGTATACAATATATGAATATACCATGATTTATTTCTCACCTTAGTGTTGGACATATAGGTTGTTTCCAATTCTTCAATATGAAAAATAGCATTGTGATGAACCTGTGTGTGTATATATTTTTTTCTATACCCTGTCTATTTCCTTCAGACAAATTCTTAGAAAAATTATTGGGTCAAAGTGTATGCCAGGTTTAAGGGTTTGATCCCTATTTCCAAATTGCTCTCTGGAAAGTTTAAACGAATTGACATTCTCAGTCATCTCTCCCGTGGCAATATTCCGTATTATCATGATTATTCATCTTTTCTTTGCCAATCCCGTGGGAAAGAAGTGGTATCTTATTACTTTAATTTTCACTGATTTATTCCTAATGAATCTTAACAGTTTTGTGTCTTCGTTAGCCACTTGTACATGACTAGACTGTAATGTGCAGAGCAACCCACTGCTGAGGGCTTGGAGTGAGGGTGATGATTATCAATTTCTTTGTTCTGCCTGAATTGTCTCACTGAAGTGTAGGCTTTACAGAACTCTCCCTGTTTCCTTTGTATTCAGAGAGCAAAACAACTCTCCAATACACTGAAAAATATTGCAACCAGCCAGAAATTTACGAACTTCGATCTTTTCTATGCAGATTTTGACTTCCAAGAAGGTAAGTTTTGCTGGAAGGAGGTGTTGGCACAAGACAGAAGTAGCAGCTACAGTTTAGAGCCTGACTGGGCAAAGTGTTTGTAAGACAACAGGCAGTAGGTTGGGTGGGGAGGCTCCTGTGTGTTCTGACATACTAATAGCTCTGAGTATTAGAAAAAGGTGAAGTGTGAGACCCTCTCTGGGAGAGTGGAAGTTTACCATCACCTATTCATTTCAGCATTGTTTTAGAATTCCTGAAGCAACAGAGCCAATGACCAGTGGGAAACAAATTTGGGCCAGGAGCCAGCAGATCAGTGGAATCACCTAACTCATTCTTGCCTGTTTACCAATGCCTTGCTTACCTAAAGATGAGTGTGGCAGGAAAGAGGGATAAGGCGGTGCCTCCCAGATGCACATGAAATTACCTACAGACTCAATAGCAGTGCAGACTCCCAGACCCCACACATGGTGTAACTTATGAGAGTCTTTAAGGGAGGGACCTCAGATTTGCTTGTGGTAAAGTGGACAATCCATATCCCAGCTTTCTGGAAAGAATATCACTGTTTCTTTCCTAGCATTCTGTCCAGACACTGGGGTCACTGATGGACGGCCATGCAAAAAATAGGCATGATTATCGGAGCTACTGATTTATCCTTTACATCTTGACTCTGAAAAATGGTTATTTATTGACTTTATTCCTCTCAGCCTCGTTTTCATTGCTAAGCACTTGTTATACAAGAGAAAAACCTCCTGTTGATTGACTGCCAGCTGAGATGATGCTAATGGAAAGCTTTACAGCGTATGCAAATGATGGAAGGTGTCTCATCCAGAGTTTATCATCTCCATCTCCCCACCACCAACAACCCCAGCCCCAGCATCTGGGATGAAGCAGATGGCCATCATGAATTATCAAATTTTACATTAGCTGACAAGTACTGCATTGCACACTCTAACACTTCAAGTCTGAACATCTTTTCAACAGGACTGATCTCCCTTAACTAGATTTCCTGCCCGGGTGATACATAATTCTCTCATGGGGAGAGACATTTTGATAAATAACCTCTCATTAAAATGCAGAGCTAAGGACTCATTAATGAATTCCTGGTGTAAACAAATGTACCACCAAGTGATCTTTGATGATCATCAACCTTGAATATAGATAAAGTTATTAAAAATATAATAATGTCTAACATTCACATGGGACTTTTCATTTTCCAAAGTAATCTCTAGCTCTGTCGTTTATTATCTTTGGGAATGTAGGCAGTTCCCTGAACATGTCTAAACTCTCCTTTCCAGACCTGGAACTGGGGGTACCATATCTTCATAACAGATCTTTGTGATGATTATATGAAACAAATGTGTAATTCTCCTAAGTGCTGTGCCTGGTACACACATAGTCAATGCCCAGGAAAGAGCACCGTTCCCTCACACCCTTGCTACTCAATGTGGGGTTCAGAATGAGCAGCATCCACACCACCTGGGCTCTAGTTACAAATGCAGGGCTCCCAGGCCCCACTTTTAATTAGGACCTACCTCACTGGAATTTTGCCTTTTAACATAATCCACAGATGAACCATATGCATGTTAAAATTTAATAAATGGGGCTCTATAATGCTACAAGATTAAGATTTGGTTAGTCATCCGATTTTTCCTAAGTCCTACTATGTACCGTGTAGGTGCTAAGGATACAGCTGTCAGAAAAACAAAACAGTCCTTATCTTCATGAAGGATACAGAGAGAAGAGCTTTACCCTTGACTTAGTACTACCAGCTTTCCACTGGTGACCTAACAGGCTTGAAGTTGAGGTTCATCAGCCCATTCTTGTCCTCACAGCAACAATAAATGCATCAAAGAAGCAAAACGTTCAGTTAAACTGAACTGAGCATTCTAAACCAAAATGGCAGTAGGTTATTACTGAGAAACCTCCTTGGCATTTGTCCTTGCTTGGCAACTCTCATCAACAGTTTCAGGAATTTCCTGAGAGGCACTTATGAAAAATAAATCTGAAGACCCAGTTTTGGTCGAGGGCCTTCTTTGGCTTCTCCATGTGAAGTTAGCGGGCACAGTGGAGGGATGTGCAGGCAGAGGAAATGGTGGCCTGGGATCTGCCCCCCAGTGAACATCTGATACAGCAGAGGGATCATCCACTCCCAGATGCATCCCCGTGGTAACCGCCACACCTGGGCAGCTCACCGTCCCAGAAATCCTGTAGCTGCAATGTGCTATGATAGAAAGAGCCCAGGTAGAACTGTGCCCTTAGCCCAGCTCAGACACAGAATGGCTGTGTAACCAACCTTGAGTAAATTAAATAACCAGTCTGCTTTGTCTCCTTTTGTGTAAGGTAGCAATAACTAAGCTGGGGAGGAGGGCTGCTATGTGAACACAGAGCCAACTCTGCTATGTACTGAGAACTCTGTTAGTCTCCCGCCACCACTGCCATCAATGTATGCCAAGCACCTAGTACATTCTTCTAAGGCTTATTATAGAAGGAGACTAAATGTTGGTTCTCTTCCAACATCCAACCCACCTCCCATCACCACTCATACCTGTGGATCACTTTGAGTTCCCTAGAGGAAGCTGTGGTAGAATGTATCTCATTGGCACTGCAGTCTTCTGTTACCAGACCCAAAAATTGCATAGCCACATATTAAACCGGCAGTCTTTTTTTTTTTCAATATATGAAGTTTATTGTCAAATTGGTTTCCATACAACACCCAGTGCTCATCCCAAAATAAACCGGCAGTCTTAATGGTCACAAGAAAATCTCCCCGCTCCTTTCAGTGCTGTATTTGAGCTGACTGTTGCATCACAAATATCCTCATTTTTTCATACAAAATTTACATGTCCACACCCTGTGGCAGAGCAAATTGCAACTGAGGGTCCCTGTCTCTTGAGGGCAGGCATGAGACCTATCTGTTCTCCGCTCTGACAGCCTCAGTCCCACCGTGAAAGGCTATTGCTCATCTCCAAAGACTCTTTTTTGTCTCTTGCTGACTCATCCTCTCACTGGTTATAAGCTAAACACAGGAAGCAATTTTTCCTTCCTTCAGGAAATGCCAGCTTGAGCAGGTGATGTCCTTTTTCTTTGTCTGTACCACACCTCCCAAACAGAGGAAGGAAAATGCTGCTTGGCCGACAAGGCCATTTTTACACTGACAGCTTAAATATACCACCTGCCCTCAGTTTCCAAGACAACTCAATTGGAGTAAACTGGGTTCTTAGTTCTTCCCATGTGTATGTTTGTAAAACAACCAATGACTTCACGGTACTGACCAGAGCTTAGATTTCTTGTTTTAAATATCTACTAGTGTTACTGTTCATCAAGATGCTATCAAGAGTTTTGTGACTCTTCCTCATTGATTTCTATTGCATCTTTGAAAAGCTGGTCATTAGCAGAGTTACTTTGACTTTGCAGATACAGAAAATACGTTATGCACCAAATCCTGAGAGATCATTCATGATCATTTAAGAAGCTTCATTCGGGTCTTCTGAACAAATAGCAGTTTGTTTACCTATTTTTAATTATGGTCCCAAGTAGGAGGAAAACAGACCACCTTCCCATGCTGCCCCTGCTTGGACCTCCATCTCTAAAATCAGAGAAGAAATAAGACCACTGTCTGGTGTTGCATTTATTCTAAGAAAGCAAAATTTCTCCCTGAGATAAACAAATTTAAAAGGGTCACTCTGTCTAACACTGAGCACAACACAGGTAAAACCTTAGCCTCTTGCCTGTGAGTCATCGATTCTCCCTTTAAGTGTTATAAAACTGATGTCTGCAGATGTGCAATGACTGGTAACCCTTGCAGACACAATAATCATGTGAGAAAACAATGGTTTTCACTCTTAATAGTCTGATCATAGCCTTGGTAACCTGTGGCATTCATTTTAACACTTACTGGATTATTCTATATGCTAAGCCAGTTCTTCTAAAGTTGGACTCCCTCATAGTGGTGAGGGATGGGGACTTGTGCAGCAGCAGGAACATGTTTCCTGGAAGGAAGGAATATGTTGTCACTGACTCCCAATAAAATCCAGATGCAAAATATGAAGGAATGGCTCAAGGGCAGCCATTTTGCCAGGAAAGAAGACAACAGAAATTGGTGATCCTGTGTCTAGGGATTCAAACCACCAGCAGGAATTTTTCCCTGAGCTCTGAGAAGAGCAGCAGTATTTGCAGCCCCTCAGAGTACAGGGATTGGATAGCAAGCAGGGGTGGCACACTGTGATATTAGGACTAATTGCAAAAGCAGCAATGTACTGATTTAGCTCTGGAACAAGCTTCACTTGCCCAGTCAAAGCTTCCAGTAGAATTTTCATTCCTTCCCTTGGGGTGAGATGAGGGGCATGGGGGAACGAAGAGAGCGCACATCCCTGCTCTTGAGTCTTTGTCAGGTGGAGGGGGAAGAACTGAAAAAATCTATGTCTTGCTCCCCTCTCTGGACAGCAAGGAAGTGAAGGTATTGGTGATGCTGGGAGCAGTACATTTCAAATATTTATTTCTGGAGGCTCTCTAGGGACTTGGAATTTCCTTGAGGAGTTCTTCCTGGCTGTGTAGTATTACACTGTAGAGTTAACGGTGCTGTTGCCTTGGAGCAACTGACATGCTTGGTCTCTTACTCCTGTTGAAGGGCAGTTTTATTGCTTTTCATCACTTTGGGGCTCATAATATTTCCTCTGTTGCCATACTCACTCTAAATGTGATGTTAAGATAATTTTATGTAATTATATTTCTGGCAAACTATATGACTTTTAATGGTGATTGCTTGACATACACAGGCAGTATCTGGAAATGGCAGCCTACATAAAGAGATGTTAACAAAATGTTTAATTTTCCCTCCTTTTCTTGCAATACTCACCCACTGAGAAATGAGGTGAATTTACATTGATGTTGAATATTTCAGAGCTCACCTTTTCTCACCACCCTCTTCACTGCACAAACCATCTTCACCTAATACCCCCACACATTTTCTTCCTGAGTTAGGAAAAAGAAGAAGACCATACAATGGGAAGATCATTTCCATTCAGAAAGCCTCCAGACAGAGATAATAGCCCAGAGCAGCCACAATTGAGTAAGCATCGCCCCAGGGGTGGTGGGCAGCTCTGACATTTTCCACTTGGTCCTTGCTCTCTAACATCGATGGCAGTCACTTGGTCACTCATAGAAGCATGCAGTTAATCCTCTGGTTGTGTGTGTGCCCTGCAGTGACAGAGGAGTGGCAGAAGAGAGGCGGGGAGCCCTGGCAGCTCATTGAACCAGTCGATGGATTCCACCCCAATGAGGTAAGTGCAATCACACAGCCGTGGCTGAAGGCTATATCTTGAGTTATATTTAAAATATAGTTATGCATCTGCGTTTATCATTATCCCATTTTGTTCCAGAAAAAATTTGAGGTAATGTATTCACATGTGTAAAATAGAAGATTCAGTAAAATAAAGTGAAAATCAGAGTAAAAAGCCAATAAGATAGAAATGATACCTGGCTTCCTCACTTAATGTCTACAGTTCATAAAATGTGTACAGGGTGGTCCTGAGAAACTGCTGGTGAGAGCCTACAAAATCAGCTGTGTGGTCTAGGGACTGATGTAAAAAGAGGCATAAGTAATGGCCCCCATTAAAATAAATAAATAGATAAATACATACACACATACATACATAAATATGTAAATAAATAAATAAATAAATAAGTCACATACTCAAAAACAATCACAAGGATTCCTGGAAGAGAGACCTATGAGAAATTTCTTCTATGGATCTTTCCAGAAAGGACACTGAATGAGAGGAGAACAGTGTCCTTAGCAATATCCTACAGTAAGAGCTGTTTCTTATCTAGGATTCCAAGGTACAATTCTAGAAAGTAGTTCTACTCTGGCCTCTTCCCAGAGCAAGGGGAGCTGGAGGGAGTCTGTCCCTTCCTACCTCATGCTCTCCTTTATCCGAACTTCAACAAGGGAGGCTCCACTTTTATCTGTTATACATACTAGACTTGCTCATGATGTTTCTTCCTTTAAAAAACAAATGAATAAGTATGGGGGTAATTCTGTCACTTTTCAAATTTTGAAAGCTGACAATCCTTTGCAACTGTAGTCTTTCTGGCCTAGCCTTTGGTGGGTACGGTGTGGCAGTGACAAGGCCAGAGAAGCATCCTGGTGTGCTCTCCTCATGGCCCCTGTCTCGGTGGTCAGTTGGGCCACAGGGGGAGCTGACCATCCCCTCAGGAGCTTGAATGAAATGCACTGTAAGCTCCAGGGAGCACCTACGGACAGGGCTAAGAACTTCCTCATTGGGAAAAACAAAAAAAGTGCCGCTCCACTGACAGATGAATATACAGTGGAGTCCCACAAATGCTGGGAAAATTTAAAGTAAGCATTTAAATACCCATCTCCCTGTTTTCAACAACCAAAAATAAATAAATAAATAAATCTAAGTAATCCACCTCAGAATATCTAATTTTCCTGTGTCTCATTTGGATGAACTGATCCAACAGAATTATTGCCTAGGAATTGGCTAAATACTAGATTTCTTCTCCCCACAGAAATGATGACTTTCGTTATAGAGTAATTTTTAATATGGAGACTTTCTTTGTGGCAATAATTAGGTAGTGGTTCTTGTTATTCCCACAAGTCACAGAATTTTACCTTTCTGATTCTGCAGAGAATTGAGGATATAAAGAAATACAGAAGGAGTTAATTAGGAACAGACTAAAAAGCAGAGGGTCAAAAATAGCTTTGTTTTATCCTTCTGGACCTATTTGTCTGATCCATCAAAAGACCATCCTGTCCCTGACACTTAAAATAATATTAGGGTTCAAAGTGTGTCAGATTAAGGCTTTATCTTGCACTCAAACAGTTTTGCCTATAACTAATTATTGAGAACAGGGTCAAAAGCTGAAAATCGGGGGAGCACCTGGTAGGCTCAGTTAGTAGAGTATGCAACTCTTGATCTCAAGGTTGTGACTTCCAGCCCCACGTCGGACGTGAAGCTTACTTCAAAATAAATAAATAAATAAGTAAGTAAATAAATAAATAGATAGATAAATAGATAAATGAATGAATAACAATAAAAAAGCTGAAAATCAGTATGTGCCATAATTGTATGTTATTCCTGAGAGATTTGTTCACATGCTGGTAGTGGATGATGGCGTGGTGGAGCCACACTGCAAGTGGGCACCAATGGGTAGCCATGATGAAAACCTGCCTATTCATCATGTATGTTGAACTGAAGAGTCCAGACTGCAACGTGCCATCCAAATATGTTTATTGAGTGCCCACCCCATATCAAACACAGTAAGAATTCAAGAGTGAACAAGAAACTGCCCCTGCCATCTAAGGAGATTATAGTATAGAGGGAAAGAATGACAAGTGAACAGATAATTAAATAGAAAGTGGTTGATGCTTCCATTTGTGCAAGCCCGGTATAATGGGAGCACTGTGAGGGATGGGATGGGAGAGAGGGGTGTTTGGAAGAGTTTTCAGAGGCGCCCACTCAGAGCTAAGACCACGAACTAGTCAAGTGCAAAGAAGAGGGAGGGTCTGCACAAAGTGTTCTGAGCAGAGGAAATGCACTGGCCAAGACCTGAATGAAAAAAAAGAAAAAAAAACAGGGCATGTTGGAGGAAGTAAAAGTGCCGCAGTGAGGCCAGAACATAGAGTATGGGAGGGGGATTGAGAGAGAGGAACCAAGAGAAGTATTCAGAGACCAGATTACGTAACGCCTGTATGGGATTTGACCTTTTTCCTGTGGGGAAGAGGGAGCCACTGAAGGTTTTTAAGCAAGAAAGAAAAATAACCAGACTTGTGGTAGCATCCTGGAGAATGGTGCAGTAGGGCCCCACTAGAGGGAGGGAGACCATCTGGAGGAAGCTTCTGTGTGTGAGAGGTGATGGCCCAGGAGGAATAGGCAGAAAGAGAAAGGTTTGTATTGGAGTTTCATTCACAGTTGAGTCCACAGAACATGGTCGTTTATTGGATGTGAGGGTGAAAGAGAAAGAGATGCTTAGTGTAACACTTTTTATGACTTGGAGATTGGATAGATGATTCTGTTGCTCACTGAGGTAAAGAACACACAAGATGGAGTGGTTTGAGGAATTTGTCACATGTTGGACTCAAGGAGCCTACAGGACATCCAAAATGAGGATGTCCTTTTAGCAGATAATTTGCAAGCTTAGAGCTCAGGAAGGGGTCTGGGTGGGAGCTGCAGATGCGAGCACATCAGGATAGACTTGTGACTTGAGGCCTTGAAGAGGAGCCTCTGGATGAACCTGCAAACTCCCCTCCCAATGAAGCACCTTACAGCAGAGGCAGTGTTAATGGATCCTTTTAGATCCTTATGTTAATAGTTTAAAAACTAACACTTAAAATTGCCACACACACACACACACACACACACACACAAGCACATGGTCCACAAAACATGGTCAGCTATGGGAGTCCACATCTTTTCCATCTTAAAAGAGCAAGATGGGCAATGTTGGTCTAAGGACCTCATGCTAATGGCATGGACAGAATACCAACCAAAGGAGTAGACTCAGGACTTGTTCAAATGCCATCTCACCAATTCCTATCCAAGCAAAAACAGCTGGCCCTTGTGCCTTAACCACCGAAGAGGGAACAGGCTTTATGTTATTGGCCTATTCTTCCTAAAATTCTGCTAGAGAAGCAGCGGAAGTGTCTAACCACTATTGACTCAACTTCTCCAATTTTCTTAAGAAGACAAGTTTAAGTACAAACATGAGTTGTGTTATGATTGATACATTATAATTTTTTAACCAAATTACATCCACCATCTTTGCTTATATTTTAATGGAAATAACCAGGCAAAGGAAAACTCCCAATATAGACTGAGAACTGCTTTATCTTTTCATCTCAGTCCCCAAATGTAGAAATTTAAAAAATAACTTCTTTAGTATGAGGGGGAGACATAGAAGGTTATAATGCTGGACATGATGGTTGATGGGGTTTGGTGGGTAGGAAGGAGATGACTCACAGGATTGGGCATTTGGATGAACAGAAATGAAAAATGCCAAGTCAAGGAACCCCAAAGAAGAAGGGGCAGATTTGAGCATTCTGAATTTGGGGTGTCTGCACAAAATCCAGATGGAATTGTCTAAATCAGCATTAGATCAAATTGATGGGTTCTGATCTCAGGACAGGGGCCCAGCTAGGGGACACAGGTTTGGAAATCACCAGCATCTAGTTGAGAACTGGAAGCACTCTCAAGGATGGATTGGGCCACGGGATCAAATTGTGGCCATTGCCCATTGCCTCCAGCAAGAGCAGGTGTAGTGAAGAGGGGAAAATGGCAGCCAAACTGCTGACAAAATGCAAAGGAAGCCTGACTTATAAAAGAAATGATATTGCAAAGACCCAAGACCCAGATCTGTGGCCTGTAGAAGCGGCAACAATTCTACCAGTTCAAATAATCACTTTTTAAAATATCTGCGAAGTTAAGCCTCTGAAGAGACACTTAGGAGGTCTCTGCCTAAAACCAGACAATAGTAAATAAAAAATGCTGAAAGAGCCACAGACATACATCAAGTCCAGATTCCTTGACTACTCTGAGACCACTCAGCTAAACATACCTGACCCCTCCTGCCTTAGCAGCTTTGCCCAGCACTGCCCTCTGCTCTCATAAAGCCAACAGCAACTCAAACCATCCTCCTAAACTTCTCGTTGCAAGCAATAAAGTTTCATGACACCATCTCCACCTTCTCTTGAGCCCTGGACCTTGTACAATACTAGAGTCAGACATAAGATAAATAATCAAAGGATTGGTTTTGCATTATATATATACTTGGTGTATATATATATATATATATATATATATATATATATATATAAAACTGGTTATTAAATGTTAATAGTCTGCAGGGGTTTGTTTATCTCAGCATGTAAGCCCCTGGGAACCCGAAGTCCTGAGCAGACTTGTGGAGTTCCTCTAAGAAGGAAGCAATGTTGGCAGTGGGTAGGGTGGAGAGGAGGGCCTTCTGGGCCAGGGAACCCTCAAACCCAGTCATTTTAGGCTGGCCCTGCCTAGGCACCAGGGACCATATCTCTTCACTTTGCTTTCTACATGAAGCCAGCTAGTAGCAGTGCTTCTGGAATGACACACTGAGTCAGCACAGAGGGGCTAGAGCCGGGACTTTACCTTTTTCCTTAAATGTAAGTATTTAAATCCATCTTACATCATTGTCATGTTGTCAGTTTACAAATTTAAAATTAATTGGGACCAAAGGTAACCAGGTCCAATAGACTGTGTTTGTGGGCAGATTAAGAGCCCCGAGAAGCAAAGCCATGCCTTCCCTGTGGTTAGTTAGGACTTCCCTGCAGGCGTTTAAAAAGCAATCTTACCAAAATAGCCCAGAAATGTTCTTCCTACAGGAAAAATAAATTCAGAGTGCATTTTTAACTTTGGTCTCATAAAACCCCAGAGTTAAATTTAGCCAGGGTTCAACTTAAAAGGGATCAGGGATGATAAGCTTTTGGTAAAACCTATGCAATCTTGCTTTGAATTGCATTTCTTCTTTTAAATATTGCAAAAAGGTAGTTACTGTTTAGGGTTTGATTTTATAGTTGTCTTATGAAAGAGTTCTATTTTTGTAGCAAAATACATGAAATTAGTTTATGAAACAGGCACGTGAAAGAATCCTGGATTATGTGCAGCAGTGACCACTGCTGGGCTTCTGCTGTGTCCAGATGTGTCTCATGAACTTGTGGGATGGACCCCACACAGTTATGTTTGCTTGGAGGACAAGAGGCTCTCCTGGAGAGGAACTCAGCATAAGTATAAATGTGGTTGAGCAAAGACGTGTGGCTCAATTTAAAAACTGTCATCAGAAGGGAGAGAGATTCTAAAAGCCATATGGTGGCTAATAGCAAGACTCCAATCAAGAAACTACACCAGTTTCCTCCCATCCTCCTCTCTCTGGACTCACACCTCAATCCTGAGAGATTCTGGGGCTACAGATAAAAACTGAAAGACCTGTTTTGCCAAACTCACATAGGACATTGGGGCGTTAAGTCACCCTGCTTTGTTGCTCCTTTCATGAAAACCTCAAAGAGGAGCCTTTGCGGTGAACCCCTGACCACCACATGGATTTGGTAGCATGAGGACCCCTAAACAGCAGCAGCAGCAGGTGGACAGGTGAGTGGCAATATCCCACAAAAGCACTGAGGCTGCAGGTGTGCCTGCAAAAAAAGCACCGGTGCTCCTCAGATGTGGGCTTAGCCAGAGGAAGGGGCACACCTGCTGGGGTTGGCAGTGGTGTGTGGACCAGAGCAGCACCACCCACACGGCAGCTATCTGGACTCACTGCAGCTGGAGCCTTGCAAGAGCACGCAGGCAGCTGAGTCAACTGCAAAGGAAGAGACTCTGAAGGGCCTACCTCCGTTAACCAGAAAATCCCACTTAACTACAACCTCCTATTAGCTAGCCTTCTGCTAGACCAGATTTCATCCCATGCATGTGTTTGGTAGGGTTACTGAGCAAGGCAGCCTCTGAACCCCTTCCGTGCTGCAGAGGTGTGTATGCTGGCAGGAGGAGGCTGTCCCTGTCCCTTGTCCTGAGGACAAATGTTAGGGAGATGTGTGACAAAAGTCTCCACCGGTGAAGTAAATTATCTTGCACCCATGTGATGGAGTACTGTGCACTGAATAAAAACAATGATGTAGATCTACCTTTAGTGACACAGAAATATGTTTGTAATATAAAGAAAAGTAAATAAAAGCAGATTACAGATTGTGGGGGCGATTATTCAAGTGTATGCATTTGTCAACACTCATGAAGCTGTTTATCACAGGAAGTTAATTTTACTGTGTGTAAATTATACCTCAGAAAGAGCAGATTATAAAATGATATTTACAGAAGGATTCAATTTGTATGTGTATGTCTGTGCACGTGCAAGGCTCTACACCCACTGTTAACATTGGCTACCTCTATTATAATTACAGATGACTTTTATTGTTTTCTCTTTCTGCCTAATTGTCTTTTTAAATTTTTCTCCAGTGAATAGGTATTGCTTTACTATTTTAAACTATGACTGGGGAAGCACAGAAGAAGGTTCATATTCAAGGAATGGCTAAGTTGGAGTAATGAGGGTAGAGGGTGACTGTGCCTTGCCCTGTGCATCATGGGAGTTATAATAGGAGGTTGGTTATAAGAGGAGCCCATGGTAGGTGCTCAGTAAATGTTTGTGACATGAGTGAATGATTATAGTGGGTCATTTTATCACAAGTCTCTAGTTTAATAATAGCCATGCCACTCTCACTTTAGACCCAATATATTAGCAGTGCACATTCATAAATATTTTCATCTCCATTAGAGTGACAGCCAACTAATTGCTTTCAAACCAAACAGTTACCACATGCTGAAAGCTGATCTCCTTCCTTTTAACTTTCCTTTTCATATCCCCACCCCATCTCCTCCTCTATTAATTTAGATTGGGAAATAAATAACCACAAATGCCTTGGTTTCACATAATTGTTAAGAAGACAGCTTAGGTGTACCAAGTAGAAAGGCAAGAAACATAAAAGAAGAAGCAGTGATCTTTCACAGACATGGCCGCAGCCTCCTTCGTTGAGAAATAGCAGGAAAAACAGCCACAAGAGCTTCGAAGACACTGATTGCTTAGTGTGTGAGAGATGATCACCCCCTTCCCAGGAATCTGCTGGCTTGACAGTTAGCCTAGGGGGAGGGGTGGTAAGAGTGTAGAGGGGTGTGTGTGTGTGTGTGTGTGTGTGTGTCTGTGATGTGGGGGAAGAGGGTGGATATGGTGTGTGTGGTGTGATGTGATGTGTGTGGTGTTAGGGGTGTGTATGTGGTATGTGTATATGTGGTGGGTGGGTAGGGTGAGTTTCTATTAGACACCACATGGATATGATCAAGATTACACTGCTGGATAGATAGAATTTTGGGTGTACCTCAGAAGGCTCAGGAATGTATTAAAATACTGGGGCTATTTAACGTAGCAACTAAGCCAGTTCTAGTTTTTTCTAACAACTGCTAAAACCTTACACACCATTTAGACCCAGAAAGGTCTTTAGACCGTTTGCTCTAGTCCGCTCATTTTGCAAGTGAGAGAATTGCAGCCCAGAGAGTAGAAGGGGGCTGCCAAACATCACACGGGGAGCTGGAGGCCCTGCCTATAGGAATGGTGAACGGGACCTGCCCTTTGGAGACAAAGTCCACATGCTTCTGAGTAAAGTTGGGGACATCCCTGAGCATCTGCCATGAATAATGTGTGCCCCCCTAAGGTCTTCAGCAATCACATTTATCTTTCAGTATTAAAAAACCCTTTGGAGATGTAGCCACCTAGGGCCTCAATGCCTGGCCAGGCCCCATTTGCTAAATAAGGCATTATCTGCAGAGAAAGACTCCTCATCGCAAGCATGTTAATGACAAGCCAGAGGATTGGACAACCAAGAATGGATCCTGCTAACATCACGAGTGAAGGGAGACCTGCTGTAAAACAAAGCAACCTGAGAGTGGGCATTAAGCTGGGAAAGCCAGAGACAGGCCTGTTGTGCATTAAGCCAATCATTGTTCACCCTGGCACCCCAGCCACACTCTTCGTGCTCACAGCCTGCTTCAACCCAGTGACTGTGCAGCCTCATCTCCCAGGCCCCCAGAGTTGCCCACCATGCCATTCTCTCCCACACCATCTGTCTTTACACACGTTGTGTCCTCCACCAGGTGCAATGTTTCCCACATAATCCATCTTGGTGAACTCCCCTTGAACATTCAGCTCCGCCATCACCCTCCTCAGAGAGGGCCTGCCCCTCCTTCCCTGCCCCCCGCAGCAGAGTTGGTACCTCCTCCCCTCCCAGCCTCGCACAGCGCCCCCTGTGAGTTTGGTGGTGTCTTTTTGCATGTCTGGTTCCCTCCCTAGACTGGAGTTCCTTGAAGGAAGGATCCATCCCAAGATCCAACCAAGACTGAGGCCTGCAGTCGGTATTAGCTGCCCACAGACAAATGAAAATGTGCACCTGCTGTCTGTTACTAAATGAAAAATCACCTCAAAGGTAGCAGCTCAAAACAATCCAGAACTCACAGTTTCTGTGGGTCAGAGTGCTGGCACAGTTTAACTGGCTCCTCTGCTCAGGATCTCACAAGGCTAACATCCAGGTGTGTCATCCGGGCCACGTCCTCATCCAGAGACTCACCTGAGGAAGAACTGACTTCAGAATAACTTGGGTTGTTGGCAGAATTCATTCATTTCCTTGTGGATGTAGGACTGAGGACCCAGCTTCTTGCTGGATGTCAGCCCCTTGCCGTGTGGACTTCCTGACGAGCCTTCTTACTTCATCAATCCCACAAGGAGAGTCTCCCAAGCAAGACTGCTAGCAAAGCAGAGTCTTAGACAATGTTACACAATCACTGAAGTAACATCCATATCCCATGTTTAGAGCCAAGTGATAGGTCCTACCCACATCAAGGTAAGAGGATCATACAAAGACACAAATGTAGGGGACCATTCTGGAGTCTGCCCACCATACAAAGAATACAATAAATCCTGCTGCTAAATTCTTTATTTTGTTGTAATTTTCCTTTTATTCCTCCTTTGGGTTCTCTCTTGCAGGTGGCTTTGCTGCTGTTGGCAGATCGCTTGTGGAAGAAAGTGGAACTTCATTGGCCCCAGGTTCTGGGAAAGGAGAATCCATTCAACCCTCAGATTGAACAGGTGTTTGGAGATCAAGGGGGCCACTGAGTGCCTTCAGGATATGCATTCCTGGAAAGCTCAGTGAGGCAAAAACTTGGATAAATTCATTCAACAAATGGTTATAGGGCTGCCATTTGACAGACTCATTGGTTCCTCCAGCAGCAACTTCGAAAAGTGATTTTCTCTGATTTTGGAGTGTATCTAAATGACAGCGTGATTCTGTGTGTTTCAAGGATCAGTTCCCTCCAATTGACCTTCCAAGTAACCTTTAATAAAGTGTTTTGGATGCCATTCCAAACAAGAGAGTGTGCCGTTTCACAGCTAATTGTTCTAAAAACAAATGAGAAGTCCAGCAGTGCTCGGCAACTTACCCCGGGTCTTGGTGTGCCAGGACTTGTCCTTGCTCTGTTGCTGCTTCTTCAAGATGGCCAGCAAGTGGGTACTGCCCCTAGGGAGGCTGTGGCTGGCTGCCAAGGACTCTCACATCAGAGCACAAGACTATAAACACAAAATTAGTTACTGACTTGAATGTTTATTTAGAATGAGAAAAGAAATCACAACAAATTACAAATTTGTTTAAAATCCAGATGATTGAAAAATGTGACAATTTTTCTTTCTTTAAAATGTTTTCTTACTTTCTTTGGCTTCACAATCTCATCGTCTTTTCCCAGAACAATGATTTGGTGATATCATTGTCTAAAGAAAGGACAGAAAAGTGAAATGCCTTGCTTTTAACTGATAATTTAGAAGAGTTTCTTGCAGCTCCACAATTCATTATTGGTAAAGTCATGAAAACTTTTAGAATTGTCACATTGGGAAGACCTTTATCCAATTTCTTTTGAGTAGGATCTGTTACAGTCACACTCCCTATTTGTAGTATTGTTCAAGTATTGTTAAAGTTTTGCGTCCATATAAGCACAGGAATTCTGGTAAATTCTATTGCACACCATTCTCATTGGTGTGTCACATCCCTTGCCCATATCTGATGCAGCCATGGATTCAGGAGTCAGTGGGTGTATATCGAGACCCACATCACACTGCCAGCATCCCACCTCCCATGAGCACATCTTCCCACATTCTGCCCTCAAAACTTGCTTGACAGAGCCCAGAGATGTGGGGCAGGTCTACCCCAGCGGTCCCAGGAAACCGTGAATAAATGCATCAGCATCTTCCTTTAGTGGTCAGTTTGGGAGGCATTCAGTGTGCTTCTCAAGGACAGAATCATCCCCTTTGTTCATGGCAATGATGCCTTCGATGGTGCCTCCTCCTGCCTTCTATCACTCATTGCTCCCTCATTCCTGCTTTCTTGGATGCTTCCCAAATAAACCACCTGCACCTAAATCTTTGTCTCAATAAAGACAAAATTAAAATGTTGGTGTGTGTATAATTGTGTATGCTTTGTTATTGAATATATTCCTCATATGAATATACTTCTGTTTTGGTTTGGTTTTTTGTTTTTGTTTTTCCCCCGCCCCTATACTTCTGTTTTGACTAGGCACCAATACAAACCAAATCTCCCACTCACTGTATACCATCGATTGACATGGACCAGCTTCTAGCTTTGTGCATTTCACACCTTGTTTCTCCTCCATGACCCACACACTTCCCACGCTGGGAGCTGTAGCATAATTTCATACTGTGATTCTGCCCATTGGCCCTGCACCTTTGTCACAATACTGATGGACAGTAGGGGCACGCTTGGAAGCCCCTCCTATACCACAATGGCTAGCAGTAACCCAGCTGTGCACAGAAATGACTGCAAACCATATAAATATTTCAACCTAAATCCAACCTAAATGGATCTCCACTTCAACTGACTCCAAATGCCCATGGCTATCCCACAGCCACCAGATGTAAAGGAAAGTATAACAAAGAAGAAGCAATTGTGTTTAGAATATCCCAGTTTTGCAAATTTTACAAACTATATAACCATGCAAACACATTGCTTGGTCCCCTTCTAGGCTTTTGGAAGGGACCCTAAAACTTAATCTTTATTAGCTTTATGGTCAGTCTGCCTCTGCTTACAAGATTAATTTGCCAGTTTGCGGGCGAGCTTCAGTTTTAGGGGCCAAAACACTCAAAATGTTGTCAAACCATTAATTTATGTCACTTGGACAGAATCCTTGGTTTAGCATGACCAGTACACGTCCTGGGGAGGCGGATCAACAGGAGACCAACATGCTGCCAGGAGTCTGCTTGGTGCCAGCAAGAAATACAGATGAGGGGAACGAATTGGAGACTATGAGGTGTGGAGGTGTGGGGCTCTGGAAACCTGGTATATCTGTCTCCTCTTGCAGGATGTGTCCCCTAACAGGGTCTTGGTAAGTACATCATTGGTTTTGGTGTTCCAATATCTCATGTTATTTTTTTAAGCACCAAAATACCAATACTTGTTGTAGTGTTGTTTTATTTTTTTTTAATCTGAAATCTTAATCGTTTAGTCTCAAGATATACCCAGGGAACACAGCAGTAAAATTTTTTATTCCTTCAGAAAGAATTCTATTTCATCCTCCCTCTGTTTAAAATGCTTCCAAGCTACTTTATTGCTATTCTAATTTCTATTTCCCAGACTAGTTGTGAAGTTGGTTATCTTGTATTGCTGTTGCTCTTGTTGGGGGGATAGAGAATTCATTTTAGACCTAGTCATTTCCCAGAAGGCCCTGAAGGACTAGAGTTATTTTAAAAATTGGAGGAAACCAGAGGGAGTATATAGGGAGATTCAGAGAGTACAGGGAAGGGGTTCCCAAACTGAATTATCCTGAGGCCAACCACCTTATTTCTCCAACCCTAGAGGTTATCTCTGTCCCTGCTACTTTTTCCTATTTAAATTCTCTTAGGGACTGAAGCCCCCACCTTGGGGAATATCACCAGTACCACCATTCCCCTCTCCACTTGAACAGATGCAGGTGGGGAGGCAGAGGTGCCTGGATCCTGAGCCCTGACCTCACTCGTACAGCATGGTCCCATGAAATCAAAGGAGAGAATGGTGCTCCCATCTCACTTTATATATATATATATATATATATATATATATATATATATATATATATCTCACAAATACTGCATGAAATAAGTACTAAATACCACTATTATCTCCTTAAGAACTAGAGTCCAAGGCCAGACCCTCATCCTGGGGTCAGGAGCCCATAGGTGAGGTATGTCCACTTCTACCTCCATCTGTATATTCCACTCCATTCCAGACATGTTCCTTCTTTGAGCTTCAACCACATCTTTCTCTCTAGCTTAGGGATGTTCTGTCCCCATAAAGTGCTTTGTGTACTTCCTATAACTTCTGAGTGTCCAGAATTTACAAGATAGCTGTAGGGGACAGCTTTATTCTTATATTTCTGCACTGGTTCCTCTTGAGATACTGTCTTCAGCCTCCAGTTTTTCAGAATCAGTGTGTGAGTACTAGCCTCTGAGAGGCAAGTGGAGGACTTCCTCAGGGTGGCTCTCATCCCTCTCCATCCCCTTTCCTCATTCCTGTAGTGGCCTCCTGGACAGATGCACCAGAACAGAAGCTCCAGGAGATAACCTCCTGGTCAGTCATGTTTACATGATTTATATCCTGTCCTGTATCCACAGCCTTACAACAATGCCTGCCCCACAATAAGTGCTCAGTAAGAAGTACTAAATGAAGAGGGAATGAATGAATGAATGAATGAGTGAATGAGTGAATACATTAATGAATGAGTGAGTGAATGAATGAGACATTAATGTTGCCTTCCAAGTCACACCATTATTTCTTGCTATTTAAAAACAAAAGGAGCTTCTTTTTTGACATATTTAAATTAGCCTCACGGGATCACACTTGGGTAAAAAGTGTGAAAGTGTAAAAAAGGAAAGCAATCAATGAGAAGATGCCATCCTCCCGGAGACCCTTGGTGGGGAGGCATGGGCTCCTTTATAATCTTCATTTAAATACCTCAACACTATACTGTCATTTGTTTCTCCTGTTTTCAGATGAAGGACCTGTCTACCCTTTGCTATTGAAATAGAGCTCCTCATTTTCTGCATTAACAATTATCAAGAACTTTTATCTCCCCACCACCACTGCTAGGCATTTTTCATTTGGGATAGAGCCTTTTGGGTTTGGGCCTTGGTGAAAAAAATTTCCAGGGCCCCCAGTCAAAGTAGATCAGCTAAAAAATCTTTATATGAGATTGTATTGATACACAACATAGTAGGATCTAAGCCCCAGGAACTTGAACTGCTTCCCCACCCTACTTTCTCACCAAGTTAATCCCACTAGAAAAGAGATTCTTAACTAGAGTCCATGGGGACCTTACTCCCCCAGAATTAAGAGTGCTTATGAATTTGAATGGGAAAAGAAGACCTTCTTGGGGTGCCTAGGTGGCTCAGTCAGTTGAGGGTCTGACTCTTGATTTTGGCTCAGGCCTTGATCCCAAGGTTGTGGGATTGAGCCCCCATCAGGCTCTGCACTGAGCGTGAAGCCTGCTTAAGATACCCTCTCTCTCTATGGGGCACCTGGGTGGCTCATTGGTTAAGCATCTGACTTCAGCTCAGGTCATGATCTCATGGTTCTTGGGTTCAAGCCCCATGTCTGACTCTGTGCTGACAGCTCAGAGCCTGGAGCCTGTTTCAGATTCTGTGTCTCCCTCCCTTTCTGTTCCTCCCCCCCTCACACTCTGTCCCTCTGTCTCTGTCTCTCTCTCTCTCTCTCTCTCAAAAATAAATAAAAGATTTTTTTTAAATTAAGATTCTCTCTCTCTTTGCCCCCTACCCTGCTCATGCTCTCTCTCTCCAAAAGAATAAAACATTTAAAAAAATAAAAAGTAAAAGACCTTCTAAAAGAGCATTTCCTTTTATTATGAATGTAGGCAACAAGACAGCCGTATTTCTGTCACTAATATTTTACATAGCACACTATATTTGCTGCAGACACAGTCAGTTATCATTATTCATAGGCGTTATGTTCCATAAAGTCATCCGGAACACTGAATTAGCAAATAGTGAACCATTGCTCCTAAGGGAAATTCAGGATTCTGTTCTGCAAGCCTCTGGTCACAACATTATCATCAACCAATCAATACATAATCTTGTTTCATGTGTGGCTTTTGTTTAAAGACACCTTATTTAATGTATAGTTGTTAATTAACCTTGAATTCATAGACAAGAGCACTTTTTTTTAAAGTAGGCTCCACAGCCAACATAGGACTTGAATTCACAACTCCTAGATCAAGAGTCACCATCACACGCTCTACCCACTGAGCCAAGTGGGTGCCCCTCACAGCCAACAGCACTTTCACTCACACCTGAATGAAATTTATCTACACATCTATTTTCTCCATAAGGCACATCACAGCCTTCTTGCGCTTAGGAACACCCGAGAACACTTTAGCACTGCGCTTGCATATTAAACAGTGAAACCACCAACGAAAAGCATAAAAATGCCCGGAACATGACAATAAATATACCTTGAAAAGGACACTTATTTACAGTGTAAAAGCTGAAACAAGAAGGCAGAGCACTGCCTGATTCAACCTCAGCTGGGAACATACAGGTCAAATGACTGAAAATTTCACCATTCAAATAACTGAAAAAGTGCCATGAGTATTGACTTGGGGCTTACAAATAAATTTTAACAAGTAGACAAATTCACAAATGCAGAATCCTGATTAATGAGGATTGACCATTTCTTAAAATATCATTTATGGCCATAAATATTTTGAAATAACTGTCATTATTAGACCCATTATAAAAGAAGCACATGTATTCATGTATGCCCATTTTTAAAGATTTCAACGTTTTTTTTAATGACTATTTTTTTATTATTTATTTTTTTAATTTACATCCAAGGTAGTTAGCATATAGTGCAACAATAATTTCAGGAGTAGATTCCTTAATGCTCCTTACCCATTTAGCTCATCCCCCCTCTCACACCTCTTCCAGTAACCCTCTGTTCTCCATATTTAAGAGGCTTTTATGTTTTGTACCCCTCCCTGTTTTTATATATTTTTTTGCTTCCTTTCCCTTGTGCTCACCTGTTCTGTGTCTTAAAGTCCTCATATGAGTGAAGTTATATGATATTTGTCTTTCTCTGACTAATTTCGCTTAGCATAATACCCTCTAGTTCCATCCACATCATTGCAAATGGCAAGATTTCACTCTGATTGCTGAGTAATACTCCATTGTATATATTTACCACACCTCTTTATCCATTCACCCATCAATGGACATTTGGTCTCTTTCCATACTTTGTCTATTGTTGATAGTACTGCTATAATCATTGGGGTGCATGTGTCCCTTAGAAACAGCATACCTGTATCCCTTGGATAAATACCTAGTAATGCAATTCCTGGGTCATAGGGGAGTTCTGTCTTTAATTTTTTGAGGAACCTCCACACTGTTTTCCAGAGTGGTTGCACCAGCTTGCATTCCCATCAGCAGTGCAAAAGAGATCCTCTGTCTCCGAATCCTCACCAACATCTGTTGTTGCCTCAGTTGTTAATGTTAGCCATTCAGACAGCTGTGAGGTGGTATCTCAGTGTGGTTTTGATTTGTATTTCCTGGATGATGAGTGATGTTGAACATTTTTTCATGTGTCAGTTGGCCATCTGGATGTCTTCTTTGGAGAAGTGTCTATTCATGTCTTTTGTCCATTTCTTCACTGGACTTTTTGTTTTTTGGGTGTTGAGGTTGATAAATTCTCTATAGATTTTAGATACTAACCTTTTATCTGATATGTCATTTGCAAATATCTCTCCCATTCCGTCGGTTTGCAAATATCTTCTCCCATTCCGTCAGTTGTTTTGCTGATTGTTTCCTTCGCTGTGCAGAAGCTTTTTATTTTGATGAAGTCCCAATAGTTCTTTTTTGCTTTTGTTTCCCTTGCCTCCAGAGACGTGTTAAGTAAGAAGTTGCTGTGGCCAAGATCAAAGAGGTTTTTGCCCACTTTCTCCTCGAGGATTCTGATGACTTCCTGTCTTATGTTTAGGTCTTTCATCCATTGTGAGTTTATTTTTGTGTATGGTGTAAGAAAGTGGTCCAGGTTCATTTTTATGCATGTCGTTGTCCAGTTTTCCCAGCACCACTTGCTGAAGAGACTGTCTTTATTCCATTGGATATTCTTTCCTGCTTTGTCAAAGATCAGTTGGCCATACGTTTGTGGGTCCGTTTCTGGGTTCTATATTCTGTTCCACTGATCTGAGTGTCTGTTTTTATGCCAGTACCATACTGTCTTGATGATTACAGCTTTGTAATACAGCTTGAAGTCCCAGATTGTGATGCCTCCTGCTTTGGTTTTCTTTTTCAAGATTGCTTTGGCTATTCGGGGTCTTTTCTGGTTCCATACAAATTTTAGGATTGTTTGTTCTAGCTCTGTGAAGAATGCTGGTGTTATTTTGATAGGTATTGAATATGTAGATTGCTTTGGGTAGTATTGGCAGTTTAACAATATTTGTTCTTCCTATCCAGGAGCATGGAATACTTTTCCATTTTTTTGTGTCTTCTTCAATTTCTTTCATAAGCTTTCTATAGTTTTGCATAGTTTTTAGTGTATAGATTTTTCACCTCTTTGGTTAGATTTATTCCTAGGTATTTTATGGTTTTTGTTGCAATTGTAAATGGGATCCATTCCTTGATTTCTCTTTCTGTTGCTTCATTGTTGGTGTATAGGAATTCAACCGATTTCTGTGCATTGATTTTATATCCTGCAACTTTGCCGAATTCATGGATAAGTTTTAGCAGTTTTTTGGTGGAATCTTTTGGGTTTTCCATATAGAGTATCATGTCATCTGCAGAGTGAAAGTTTGACCTCCCCTGGCAGATTTGGATGCTTTTTATTTCTTCGTGTTGTCTTATTGCTGAGGCTAAGACTTCTAATACTATGTTGAATAACAGTGGCGAGGGTGGACATCCTGTCTTGTTCCTGACCTTAGGGGAAACCTCTCAGTTTTTCCCCATTGAGGATGATATTAGCATTGGGTCTTTCATATATGGCTTTTATGATCTTGAGGTATGATCCTTCTATCCCTACTTTCTTGGGGGTTGTTATCAAGAAAGGATGCTGTATTTTGTCAAATGCTTTCTCTGCATCTATTGAAAGGATCATGTGGTTCTTGTTCTTTTATTGATGTGATGAATCACATTGACTGTTTTGTGGATATTGAACCAGCCCTGCATCTCAGATATAAATCCCACTTGGTCGTGGTGAATAATTTTTTTTTAATGTATTGTTGGATCCAGTTGGCTAATACCTTATTGAGGATTTTTGCATCCGTGTTCATCAGGGAAATTGGTCTATAGTTCTCCTTTATAGTGGGGTCTCTGTCTGGTTTTGAATCAAGATAATGTTGGCTTCATAGAAAGAGATTGGAAGTTTTCCTTCCATTTCTATTTTTTGGAACAGCTTCAAGAGAATAGGTGTTAACTTTTCCTTAAAGGTTTGGTAGCCATCTGGAAAGCCCTGGAAAGCCATCTGGCCCTGGGTTCTTGTTTTTTGGGAGACTTTTGATTACTAATTCTATTTCTTTGCTGGTTATGCATCTGTTCAAATTTTCTATTTCTTGCTGTTTTAGTTTTGGTAATTTATATGTTTCTAGGAATTTGTCCATTTCTTCCAGATTGCCCATTTTATTGGCTTATAATTCCTCATAACATTCTGTTATTATTGCTTGTATTTCTGCTTTGTTGGTTGTGACCTCTCCTCTTTCATTCTTGATTTTATTTATTTGGGTCCTTTCCTTTTTCTTTTTGATTAAACTGGCTAGGGGTTTATCAGTTTTGTTAATTCTTTCAAGGAACCAGCTTCTGGTTTCATTAATCTTTCTACTGTTTTCTTTGTTTGTTTGTTTGTTTGTTTTTTTGGTTTTGATAGCATTGATTTCTGCTCTAATCTTTATTATTTCCTGTCTTCTGCTGGTTTGGGGTTTTATTTGCTGTTATTTTTTCAGCTCTTCAGGTGTCAGGTTAGGTTGTGTATCTGAGACTTTTCTTCCTTCTTTAGGAAGGCCTGGACTGCTATATACTTTCCTCTTATGATGGCCATTGCTGCATCCCAGAGGTTTTGGGCTGTGGTGTTATCGTTTACATTGGTTTCCATGTACTTTTTAATTTCCTCTTTAACTTCTTGGTTAACCCATTCATTCTTTAGTAGGATGGTCTTTAGTCTCCAAGTATTTGTTACTTTTCCAAATTTTTTCTTGTGGTTGATTTCGAGTTTCATAAAGTTGTGGTCTGAAAATATGCACGGTATGATCTTGATCTTTTTTTGCTTGTTGAGGGCTGATTTGTGTCCCAGTATGTGATGTATTCTGGAGAACATTCCATGTGCACTGGAGAAGAATGTATATTCCACTACTTTAGGATGAAATTTTGTGAATATATCTGTTAAGTCCATCTGCTCCAGTGTGTCATTCAAAGCCATTGTTTCCTTGTTGATTCTGATTAGATGATCTGTCCATTGTTGTAAGTGGGGTGATGAAGTCCCCTACTATTATGGTATTAGTATCAATGAGTTTCTTTATGTTTGTGGCTATTGAATTATATATTTGGGTACTCCCATATTTGGAGCACAAATTGTTAGATCTTCTTGGTCGATAGACCCTTTAATTATGACCTAATGCCCTTCGTCATCTCTTGTTACAGTCTTTATTTTAAAATCTAGATTGTGTGATATAATTATGGCTACTCTGGCTTTCTTTTGGCAACCATTAGCATGATAGATGGTTCTTCATCCCCTTACTTTCAATCTGAAGGTGTCTTTAGGTCTAAAGTGGGTCTCTTGTAAATAGCATATAGATGGATCTTGTTTTCTTATCCATTCTGTTACCCTATATCTTTTGATTGGAGCATTTAGTCCATGGACGTTTAGAGTGAGTTCTGAAAGGTATGAATTTATTGCCATTATGTTTCTTGTAAGGTTGGAGTTTCTGGTGGAGTTCTCTGGTCCTTTCTAGTCTCTGTTGCTTTTGATATTTTTTTTTTCATCTTTTCTCCCCTCAGAGAGTCCCCCTTAAAATTTCTTGCAGGGATGGTTTAATGATCACGAACTCCTTTAATTTTTGTTTGTCTGGGAAACTTTTAGTCTCTCCTTCCATTATGAATGACGGCTTGCCGGATAAAGAATTCTTGGCTGCATATTTTTCCGATTCAGCACATTGACTATATCCTGCCACTCCTTTCTGGCCTGCCAAGATTCTGTGATTAGGTCTGCTGCAAACCTGATGTGTCTTCCCTTGATGATGTAGGTTAAGGACTCTTTTTCCCTTGCTGCTTTCATGATTCTCTCCTTGCCTGAGTATTTTGTGAATTTGACTATGATATGCCTTGTCAATGGTCGGTTTTTGTTGAATCTAATGGGAGTCCTCTGTGCTTCCTGAATTTTGATGTCTCCAGGTTAGGAAAGTTTTCTGTTATGATTTGCTCTTATAACCCTTCTACCCCTTTTTCTCTCTCTTCATCTTCTGGGACCCCTATGATTCTGATGTTCCTTTTTAATGAGTCACTCATTTCTCTAATTCTTAAATCATGCTGTTTTGCTTTAGTCTCCCACTTTTTTTCTACTTCATGTTCTCCATAAGTTTGTTCTCTATATCACTGATTCACTGCTCTGCCTCATCCATCGATATTGCAGCTCAGTTATAGCAGTTTTATTTCATCCTGACTAACTTTTATCTCTGCAGAAAGGGATTCTAATCTGTTTTCAACCCCAGCTAGTATTCTTATTATCGTGATTCTAAATTCTGGTTCAGACATCTTGCTTGTATCTGTGTTCATTAAATCCCTGGCTGTTTTTTCTTCCTGCTCTTTCTTTGGGGTGAATTCCTTCATTTCACCATTTTGAAGGAAGAAAGGGAATTAATGAGGTAAAAAAAATTTAATTAAAAAATTAAAGACAACACACACACACAAATCAAATAAATGATGCTAGATCCTAGGTGTGTTTTGGTCTGGATGTTGAAAGGGGTTTGATGTATTAGGAAAAAAAGGGGAAAAAGAAAAAAAAAGGAAAACATTTGAAAATTTGAAAAAATGAATACAATGAAATAGAATAAAATGTGAAAATTTACAAAAAAGTAAAAACTATAGTAGAAAAAATTTAAAGAAAAATATTTTAATAAAAACTGAAAAGAAAAATAAATTTTTTCTCTTTCTATATTCAAGAAAGAAGAGAAGTGAAAAAGAAAAAAAAGAAAATTGAATAGATGGACCAGCAAACAAACTGAAATATGATTGAAATTACATCATTTTGCCCTAGAAGTCAACCTATGAAGTATTTCATAGTCCGTTAACTAAACAGGTGGAGAGACTTAGTTTCCTGAAGAGCGAGGTTGGCCGTTAGGTGGGGCTTAGTGTAATGTCTCTGTTCTCCACTAGATGGCGCTGCTTGGCTTACTGGGGTAGATTGTTGTGGTGCTCGTAGGTGCGTATGCGCATGCACGAGACCCGTGAAAATGGCGACACCCAGCTCCCCAGTCTCTAATGTCGGAATTCTGTTCTCCAGGGTCAGCAATTGCGCACCCGTCCTTTGTCTCCGGCTTCTTCCACTGCCCGCTTTCACACTGTCCGTGACCAAGCCCCAGGCAGCACCTCCGTCCTGAGTTTTGTCTCCGATGCAGCTGTTTTTCCCGACCCCTTACTTCTGAGGGACTATGGCTTTGACCCATGCTGCCCCTCTGCAGAGGGTCTCACCGGGCAATGGCCGTGTGCCAGCCACACCCAGCAACGTTTGCAGGTCTGTGCTGCTGCTGATGCCCAGAGACTGCGGCCGGGTGCCAGCCTGCCCCAGAAAAAGTTCACGCGATCATGTAGCAGCAGCATTTCAGGGATTATGGAAAATCATGACACACGTCTGGCACCAGGCTTCACCCTTAACGACCTTGTTCCAGCACCAGCGAATGTGGTGTTCTCCAGAGTCCACTGGGACCTTTGCATGTGGGGAGTCCTCCCAGCAGGGGAACCGCCTCTCCCCGTGTGGCCTGTAGACTCCACTCTGCTCCTGGGGATTCGCCCTTCCCACCAGAGCACCGCCAGGTATGGAGCTGCGGCGTTTCAGTCTGCACATCCCCTGTTTATAGTCTTAATGGATTTTAAACCCTCTCCTTTCTCCTTTCTCCCTTTTTAGTTCAACCCCTGCGGCTGTTTCCACTTTTCCACTTTCTTTTCAGCTGCTTGGGGTGGGGGGGGGTGCTTTTCCCGAATTTTGCCCCCCCCACCCTGTCTCCGTCCTCTCTCTGCACGCAAAAACAGCTCCCTGGCCCCCGCAGTTTCTTTCTCCCCCAGTTCACCACTCCGTGCCATACCTGCTGAATTCTGTGGTTCAGGTTGTGCAGATTGTTGTGTGAATCCTCAGATCAGTTTTCTAGGTGTGCAATGTGGTTTAATGTTGATCTGGCTCTATTTCACTGTATTTCGTGGACGCGAGAAACAAAAAAACCTTCCATGCTGTTTTGCCATCTTAGCTCCTCACTATTTCAACGTATTTTTAGTAGTTTGATATTTGGTTTAATACAATTGGTTTCCTTTGTAATCCTATGTGTTATATTCTTTGCATTTAAAAATGTTATTCTGGGGATCCCAGCTGGTTCAGTCCATAGAGCATGCAACTCTTGATCTCGTGGTTGTAAGTTCGAACCCTGCATTGGGTGTAGACACTACTTAAAAAAAAAACACTTTATTCTGAGAAAGGATTCCCCAGCCTTCCCCGGCCTGCCAAAGGGATTGGGAGCTCAAAAGGTTGTATGCTTTGGGGGATGGTGCTTTACGAAGGAAGAACTCCACAGTCCAAAAAACCTGGAAGAACAGCATAATTTCTCTGCTCCCTCTAAAGTCACAGGGTGGAAGTTCTACCGTAAAGAAATTTGTTCAGTTCACCATTTACGCCACATTTTTTACTTAAAGCCTTTTCTCTGTATGATAGCTATTAACACCCTGTGGGTACAGTGCTCTATGGAACCACCTTGGGAGATCCTGCTTAGAGGAATTAGCCTCTGTCTAACATTCTCACTGGCAGTGTGAGAGAGCAATTTCCCAGGCATATCTAGACTAGAATCCCCACCCCTCATCTTTTCTGTGAGGCAGAATGTCTTTGGAATCCTTCTCACTGCAACAGCTTTCCTGGTGGAAGTTAAAACGACAAAAGCATCACCTCTCCGGGCCCCTGAGAGGCACGGCACATTCACTGTGCGTTATGGATTTGCTGATGAATGGATGCATCAGTATGCTATTAACATGTCAGTTTCTCATTAAATCGGAGTACAGAATCGCTGTTTGCCCGGCAGGATGAACTCCTCTAATCTGATCTGGCAGAGGTTCTAGCATAAATATTCATACAAGCTAGGGCTCTTTTAATCTGGTCCTTTGCTTGGGGTAAAGGGGGTGGAGAGAGGTTGCTTTCGAAGGCTGTTTCTGGGTCACTTCTTAGAACCGCAGTATCAAACAATAATGGCTTCATCATCACGAATCTGTCGTTAAGGAGGATTATTACACTTCTGAAGCTCTTGCATGGATAGAAATGCAGAGGAGAAATAAAGAGCGCACAATGAGGCTTGCTAAGGACTTCTTTGGGCATTGGGCTTCTGGCTGGCTGCTTTGTTTATAATTAATTACATGGAGCATTTATAGGAACCCTTTCAGCCTGGGATTGCTACAAATGTAACTTGCGGGTTCACAAAGCCGCAGTCAATAAGCCGCAGCAGAAGGACGGCTGGGAGGGCGCAGCCAGAGCTTCTGTGGCAGGAGAGGCTTCAGGCAGCTTCAGACCCCAGAGACTCGCAGTCTCACCAGAGGATTCGGTCCTCAGAGATTCACGCTTTGCACAGGCTCAGGAAAAAAAAAAAAAAAAAAAAGTGTTACTATTTTTGCAGTGACCTCCACACTGTAAATATCAGCCAGAGCATGGACCTTGAGTGAGGCTGCTGGGGAAGCAGAGAGCTTTTGAGGGATAATAAGTGGAGACTTCAGGCTCATACAACTCCTATGGAAAGACCAAAACTCTGTCCTGCTGCCGGCTGGAGCTGAGAGACCCATCAAAACACGAGTGGGAACTTCATGGCAACAGGCTTTGGAGGCACTCATCTGCATTTGAATGTTGTTTAAGCCCCTGGTACCTCAGTCATTTTTTGTTTAAGATGCGAGCAATAATACCTGTTTCCCAGCACTATTGTGAGCATTAACAATAAAAGCTGGTGCTTACAGAGGGCTAAGTGACATATATAATCGCACTTAACCCTTACACAGCTGCATAATGCAGGTCTACCGTGATTATCTGCTTTCACAGTAAGGAGACAGGCAGATAGCAGTTAAATAATTTGCTGGAGTTTGCACAGCTAGTAGATGATGAATCAAGAATTTGAAGTCAAGCCCTCTGGCTCCAGTTTCCATACTGCTATAGGCAACACTGCCTGTATTAAGTAAGATAATGTTTGTCCAACATGACAAGTAATCACTCGGTACTTGCTGATGGTCTATACAACCAGGATGGAGTCTGGCCACCACACAGGCTGGAGTCTGCCTTGTCTAAAGAGTAAAACTAGCTGGGGCGCCTGGGTGGCTCAGTCTGTTAAGCGTCTGACTTCAGCTCAGGTCGTGAACTCGTGGTTCATGAGTTTGCCCCACGTAGGGCACTGTGCTGACAGCTCAGAGCCTGGAGCCTGCTTCACATTCTCTGTCTCCCTCTCTCTCTGCCCCTCCCCAGCTTGCACTCTCTCTCTCTCTCTCTCTCTCTCAAAAAACAAATAAACATTAAAAACAGAAATTAAAAAAAAAAGAGTAAAACCAAAACTCATCAACTGACAAAGCCCAGGCCTATGCAGGCTCCCTCTTTTCCTGTCCGTTCCTTCCTTTATCCTACATCCCAGCCACAGAAAACTTGTCATTAAAAACATAGGCAGTGGGTAGGTGTCCAAAGATGGCTGCCAATCATGGCTGCCCCCCCCCCCCCGGATGTTCATGCCACCCCTTCCACGAAGACACACAGCATCTATTCCCACCCCTCGAAGCTGGCCTGGCACAGAGAAGGAGGTGCACTTCCACACCAAGCTTAGCACAAGGAGGCAGAGTGGCCTCTTTACCTCTTGGGTCATAGAGCCACCCTAAGGGAAGTTGAGGCTCTGCCTCCATGAAAGAGGCCCTCGTGGAGGAGACACCATGTGGAGGAGAGAGGCCACACCTCAGAGGCGTGAAAGAGGCTTTCTTGGGACTTCCCACCCAGCCCTCCACCAGCTGGATGTAGCCCAACGGGCAATCCCAGCCGAGACCACATGGAGCCCAGCCAGCCTACAGAGTCATGGGGTATCATCCACTTCTTCTTTCAAGCCTCTGAGTTTTTGAGGGGGCTGTTATGCAGCAACAGTGAACCAAAACACAGGCCTAGATCTCTCACAGCACCATGTCCTCCCACAGACTGTCTCCTCAGCCTTCACTCCCTTCTCTGATTGAAGCACTCTTTTTTTATGCTTGTATTTATTTTTGAGAGAGAGAGAGTGCAAGCAGGGGAGGGGCAGAGAGAGTGGGGGACACATGATCCAAAGCAGGCTCCGTGCTGACACCACAGAGCCCAATGAGGGACTCGAACCAACAACCACGAGATCGTGACCTGATCCAAAGTCTGATGCTCAACTGACTGAGCCTCCCAGGTACCCCTGATTGGAACACTCTTATTCATTCTTCAAGACCCAGGTTGCGCCACTGTTGTCACAGATGAAAAGATATAGACACCTAATCTGCTGGGGGGTATAAGAATCTCTACAATTAGTTTCAGCTAATCCTGGTATTTTTTAATTATGTGTGAAAAAATAACAGTGCTTTAAAAAAGAGAGAAAATTGTTTCTCACATAAAAGGCATCCAGTGGTGGGTTGTACAGGCCTACCAAAAGACAGGCAAGACCTCTCTGCCAAAAACAATGTCTTGCTGGAAGAAAATTAAAAAGACCTAACTACGTGGGGATATCTACCTCATTCATAAATTGGAAAACTCAATATTATTAACTTGTCAGTTCTACTAAAATTGATCCATAGATTCAACATAATTTTAAACATAATTGCAGAGATTTGTTTAATAAAATTTAAAGCTGATTCTAAAGCTTATAGTGAGATACAAAGAACTTAGGTTGGCCAAAGAAATTTCAGAGAGAAAAAAATAAAAACAGTGGAAGTGTTTTTACTCCCTGACTTAAAACTTACTATAGTTTTACAATAATCAAGATAGTGTGTTACTGACATCAACACAGACAAATAACTCAATGGAACAGAACACAGTACCTGGAAACAAATCCCAATATGTATGGTCATTTAATTTTTTTTACACACTTGCCAAAGAAATGCAAGGGGAAAAATAAAGTCTTTAATAAATATTACTGGAACAAGGGGATATTTTTTCATGACTTTCCACCTCTATATCATACCATATATATAAATTAATTAGAGACGGATCATAGACCTTAATGTAAAAGCTAAACCTAAAAAGCTTCTAGAAAGAAAACATTTTATTAATTTTTTTAATGTTTATTTATTTTTGAGAGAGAGAGAGAGCATGAGCGGAGAAGGAGCAGAGAGAGAGGGAGACACAGAATCCAAAGCAGGCTTCAGGCTCTGAGCTGTCAGCACAGAGCCCAACACAGAGCTTGAACCCATGAGCTGTGAGATCATGTCCTGAGTCAAAGTCGACACTTAACCGAAAGAGCCACCCAGGCACCCCTAGAAAGAAAACATTAAAAAAAATATATCTTCACAGCTTAGGGATAGGTAAGAGTTTTCTAGCCAAGACACAGAAATAATTAACAAAAATAAAAATTTAAAAACCTGACAAACTTTAGACAGAATTAACATTATTCTGTTAAATTACCAAAAGTTTAAAACTTCTACTCATCCAAAGGCACCACAGATTGGGAGAAAATATTCACAAAATGTGTATCTGAAAGATGACTCCAGAATATTTAAAGAACTCCTACGACTCAACTATAATAATAAAAAGACAACCCATTTTTTTTTTTTAGTGAGCAAAAGATTTGAAAATATGTTTCACAAAAGAAGGCATATGAAAAGCCAACAAGTATATGAAAAAGTTCTCAACATCCTTAGTCATCAGGGAAATGCAAATTAAAACCACAATAAAATATCAGCTCACATCCACCAGGATGGCCAAAGCATGAAAAGATTTGACAGCAGCAAGTGTTAGCAAGTATGTGGAGCAAATGAAACTCTCACATAGAAGCACTTTTGAAAAAGTTGCATATGAAACACGAATTCAAAAAGATTTATGCACCCTGTGTATATTGTAGAAGTATTTATAATAGCCAAATTATGGAAGCAGCCCAAGCATCAATTCATAGATGAATGGATTAAGAAGTGGTATGTATACACCATGGAATAGTACTCAGCCCTAAAAAAGAATGAGCTCTTGCCATTTGCAACAACATGGATGAATCTAGAGAGTTTAATCCTAGGTAATTAAAGTCAGTCAGAGAAAGACAAACACCGTATGATTTCACTCATATGTAGAATCTAAGAAACAAAATAAATGCACAAAGAAAAAAAGAGACACAAACCAAGAAACAGGCTTTTAACTATAGAGAACAAACTGACAGTTACTAGAGAGGAGGAGGGTGGGGGAATGGGTGAACTAAGTGATGGGGATTAAAGAGTACACTTATTGTGATGAGCACTGAGTAATGTACAGAATTGTTAAATCAATATATTATACACCTGAAACTAATATAATAGTGTGTGTTAACTATACTAGCATTGAAATAAAATTTTTAAGAAAGAAAAATGTTTCTTACAAAACTGATTGTAAGTCTCCACCATGGCCCAGCAACTTTACTCCTAATTATTTACCAGCATATGTCCACAAAAAGACTTGTATGAGAATGTTCATGGCAGCTTTATTCATAATTTCTAAAACCTGGAAACTGTCCAGATGTCTATCAATAGGAAATTGGAATGGGTAAACACATCGATATAAAAGAAACTACTGACACACACAAAAAGAATGAGTCTTAAAATTATTATGCAGAAGAAAAGAAGCCTTACACAAAAGAGCATCCGCCATATAATTTGTATGTATGTGTATACATATGAAAATTCTAGAACGGGCAAAACTATGATGAAAAAAATCAGAAAAGTGTTTGCCTAAAGTGAGGGAACCTAGGAAGAACAGTAAAGAACTTTGAGGAGTGATGGTTCTATCCTCATAAAAGTTTTGCATTACACGGAGGCATGCACTTATCAAAATGAAACACTTAAGATTTGCACACTTTATTGTATGTGAATTTTATGGCCAGATGGGAGGCAAGGTGTGCAAATGCAGGACTGCCTGTATCTGCTAGCTTCCTTTATAAAAATATGTCAAGGGTTCTTTTTTTAAGTACCTCAAGCATGACAGATAGATATATGTACACCTATATAGGTGAATCATTTTTCTAACAGATCTTGAAAGTCTATAAAAGGCCACTGGAAAAATCCATTAAAATGTTACACAGTTTATTGTGACTTGTAATATTTTTACAGGAATATAAAAAGAGTTTTGTGTCCATGCAATTGCTAAGCTATTGGTTTCATTACAAGAAAGAAATATCCCTGGGGATGGGGGACAAGAAACTGTAAGCTCCTAAACTTTAGACTATAAATAGGATTATAATTTGAAAAAGAGAAAGACATAAAGGAAAAGAGAAAAGGGATAATTACAATGCAAAAAAAAAAAAAAAAAAAAGGGAACATGGCTCATGAATTGCCTTGAAATCACAATTTTAAAATATGATTATCTTAATTCATTCCCATCATGAGAAAACGGACAGAAAAAAAATCAAGGACTCCTCCCTGCTGACAACTTTATTAAGCCAAGTGACTTCTGATATCCCGATCAATTCAAAGAAGCAGAATCCCTTTATGGGAGGCCAGGCTGGTGCAAAATTTGCAAAAAGAGGCCAGAGACATTAATTAGATGTTTGGATCATATTGCAGATGACATCAAGGCTGATCAGCTGCACGGACCAAGTACAGAACAGGAAACTAACTGCTGGAAAACCTGACATTTGGGGCATTGACTGTTTGCTCTTCAGCACTGCAGACCTGCTGCCTCCCTAAGCAGACGAGGCTGCTCTGAAAGGACGCCAGACAGAGGCTTTACCTCCATCCATTAAGGTGGAATAGTTCACTCTGCCATCTTATCTTTTCTCAAGGACCACAGGGAAAATAAAGAATAGTGCAGAATATGGGTGCCAATCCAAAAGTTGACAAGGAAGTGAAAGAGTTTTCATTATTTTAGAATATCTAGCATTTATATTACACATAGAAAGCAATGTAACATTTTGCCTTTTAGAATCAGGCCAAGGTTTGAATGTTGGCTCTGCTGTGTGAACTTGGGAAAGTTACTTAACCACTCTGACACTCAGGTTCCCCATGTTCTTATGTCCTTGTATTTAACATGGGCCACCTGTGAGAATTAAATGAAATAGCGCACGTAAAGCACTTAATTACAGCCCCACAATACCTTGTTTGCATTTCCCAAATCCAAAAACTCCTACAACCAAGGTTTGTTTCCTAATTCATTTGGAGGCAAAACCTGACCTGTACCCTGACATGAGGCCAGTTCGCCTTTATTTATCCCACTTGATGTGAATATTCATTTGTCTCTGAAGAAATACTAATGTTTTGCTTACAGGGAGCTGCCTTGGACCCTTCTGGAGTATTGCATAATATATGGCATATAGACCATGTTAGCTTTATAAATTCAAAATATTCTGAATTCCAAAGCACATCTGGTCCCAAGAATTTCAGATAAGGTATAGTGAACCTATATGACATCCCTAATTTATGATTACTTTATGAATTTTCTATTCTGCTTCATGGCATGTTAAGACCCCCCTATTAAAAGTTGTTCCGAAGCTGCACTCTTTAATGCATGGACAGCTCATCAGTGCTTTCTCTAATTGGGCTCTTTGCACCAACCATGGATTGGATATGTATGGATTCAGTTTCTCTTATAACAGCTTTTGAGAGTTGACTACGGTTGCTTTCGAGTGCATTATAGAATACCAGTGAGTTTGGGGTCATCTTCCAAAAGAGAAGCACAGTTTCTGAGCAAACCCGTCTGCTACGCCCGGACAGCCCTTGAGTCTCCAGAACACAGAGTTTAAGGAGGAAAAGTTAAAACCACTCCTGTTCAGAAGACACCATTGAACAAATGCGTGGAGTCCAAGAAGGGGAAACAAAGGAATGGCTGCGCCCATGGCTCAATTCCATCTGGAAGACCGAGAAGATAGACGAGTGACGTCCCCTTTGCTTCCACCTCCCACCCCACCCCAACAGCCCTGCTGCAGGAAACACCCTGGTGTGCCGGTGTGTGCATTAAAGAGTGCAGCTTCTGAACAAGTTTTAATATTAAGTGGCTGGTCTACAATGCAGCAGATGGCACGCAAATGGAAATTTCGGAAAGATCTCAATTGTAGAAACTGGTTTTTGGAAGTTGTATAAATTAAATATAAAGTGTGAGTACATTTACAGGAAATAAGTAGCTCTCCATTCATTTCAGGCTGCTTAATTCTTTGGCATAAATGGTTCTGAAGGATGTGATACATGTATACTCATTTTTAACTACATATAAAGTTGAATTAATAATAAAAACCTTATTTGGTTAAGAGCGTAAGTCACCGATCTTTTCAGTGTCTCTCAAATGCCGCTTGAGAGGATACCAAAGCAGCTTGGCAAGACCCACTGGAAAAGTATTGGCGCCATCCTCTGGTAAGACTGAAAACTGCAAGTAGACGTGAACAACCTTCAGCTGTTAACAAACTCAGACCTTAGGCCAGACAGGTTATTGATCCACCAGCCAGTGTTCCTTCTTCAAGTGCTGCCCTCCTTCCAGGATTTCTACATTCAGCCCTGCAAATTCACATTCGCCAAGTCTATGCTGAAAGAAAACTCAAATGAAAAAAGGTTTATAAAGAACTAGTTTATAAGAATTAAAATACACGTATATATACTCCCAGGTCCCCAGCATTCAATACTTGGAATCCTTTTACTCTGCCTCAGAAAACTTTAAATAGGGCTTGATGTGTTAAGTAAGTAATAAAGACACAGATATTGTGAGTAATTATTTTGAACATTAAAATGTTGCCTTTGGGTTAGATGTGAGAATGTGGGAGATCAGAGAAGCTGTGGTAATCGTGGGGATAAACAAAGACCATGTAAATGAGAAGAGGCAAAGGGTATTTATTTAGGGATTGCTATAGCAAGGGAGTCAGCCACCATCACTTGTGTGAGCAGAGAGTAAAGGCAGGCAGAGGAGTGGGACAGCTCTCTGGTGGGGAAAAAGGGAGGGCTTAGGCATGCCCTGGTTGGAGGCTGTTGGCATGGGGAAGTGTAGACAGGCCAACTAGAAATACAGCATCCCATGTGACTGGCAAGGGATGCATGTTTCATTTTCTCAGCTTCGTCTTAAATTGGAACTGGGAACAAAAATTAGGGAAGCTACAGGTATTCACAGAGTTCTAACCATTTGGGGCCAGTTGTTACAGAGGTTTTCGTTTGGCTTCCTGGATCAGGTGGTAGAGATGGTGGCCTGTCTGGCCTGTGGATAGCAAACTGCCTTCCTGAGCTGGTTTTTGTAGGTAATAAGTGGCTTTTCTCACTTCGTGGCTACAGATTGTGGGCCGGAATTCTGTACTGTAGAACAAATTCCCAGAAATGGATTTCCTGAGTCAGAGGATACACTTTCACAATTTTGACACATACTGACAGCTTGCCCCATGCAGGGTGTACTGCTTTGTATTCTTACCAGCAATTCAACTCTAAGCAGGGTCTGGGACAAAGTACAGTGAAGCCTCTATACTGTTTACATAAAAGCACATGTAAAACTTATAAATTAAACTAACAAGCTGCTAAATAAATTATGGATGCTCTATTCTGATGCCATGATGAATACACCGTCCTGAGGACCTGGAGGTCCAGATTTGAATTGAGAAACCATGGATTGCTCAGAGTTCTGTGTCAAAATGTGGTGAGCAGCCTCTGGTCTGCAGCTGCCACCTTCTCTCTCCATCGCTGTCTCTGTATCATACTCAGGGGGCCTTGTACTCACATATTGTAGATACCCCAGCTCACACCGCCAAGATCTTTTCACACTACCCTATGCATAGCCACTTCTCAGGGTCAGGGAAGCACAGGCATCATGGTTGACCCTTGAGAGAATGACCCAGGGGAAAGGTTGGAACGGCCTCTAGAAGCAGACTCTGGTCATTTGGGCAAGGGATTCTGAAGACACACTTGCCAGGAGCATGATCTAGAAGGGGAGATGCAGGGTCCGGGTGGGCATCCCCTTGGCCTTGCAGAGGAAGCGCATGGTTGGAGATGAGCTAAAGGAAGAAGGGGTTGGAACCCAAAGAAAGGGCCCTATTGTCTGGGAAGCCACTTTCTTGAATCTTCCTAAAGAAGTAAATCTCCTACAATGCCCTTTTCCCACTTTCTAACCGCCTCTTATGTGCAGATTTTGGAGCAGGATTTTGAATATTCCCTTGGCTAAGAGACATATCTGTCTTCTCCAAAGGCCTGCCTATGGATAGAATAGAAATATTGCAGGCACTCCTTCAGGCAGTGTCCAAATTCAGATTCTTAATGCTCTTAGCAACAGTCACAAGCCCTTCTTTATATAAATCCATAGGAAAAATGAAGTTAATGTCCCAATTCCAAATAGTCTGTCCCTACTGGTAAGCTAGTTACGTGGATTTTTAGTTCCAGAGAAATAGTCATTCTATGTGTTTGTATTGGCCATCAGGATTTAATTATGCCTTAAGACAAATGTGTGTTATATAGATTTAAGGAGAAGGAAGGAAGGAAGTAAAGAAGGAAGGAAGGAATGCAGGAAGGAAGGAAGGGAGAGAGGGGAAAGGAGGGAAGGAGAAAGTGAGGGAGGAAGGGAATCCTTCCTGGGAGTCCTTTGTTATTTACCTTTTATAAATTAATTCCCATTAGCCAGTAATTCTTTCTCAAGGTCGGCAATGACAGTATCTTCCAACCCTGTTATGTTATTCATTTGAAAACATGTCAAGAGCTACCTGGAAATGACTTTCCTATTTTGTTGTCAAACCTATCACTTAACCCTTCAGCTATACTTGCTGCTGCTCTAAGACAAACAGATTTCAAGAGTCAGCTTTATGACAAGGCCTCAGAGCTTTTCCTAAAATACTTCCAGCTGGTGAGCACAAAATAGTCCTTTTCTTAAAGACAGAATAGAAATTTATGCAATCTTATTGTGACAGAGGAAAAAATGTTAAAATTAAAATTCAGAATCTTTTTGTCTAACACAATCAATTAATTGAAAAAGCCAATTAAACGGGGAAAGCATTATGAAAGATTGCACACACATTTCAAATATTCATTTTCATTCATCAAACATATTACAAGGACAAGCCCTTTTCTTTGAGCAGAAGTTTGCAGAATGAGTTATACCACGTCTTCCTTATATAAACAACCAATGTACTCTGTGCAAAAAAAAAAAAAAATTAAAGACACATGAAATAATCTCAGAGCAAAGTCTTATAGATTTCTATTATTTTGCTCTGTTCTGCTTTTATTTATTTATTTATTTATTTATTTATTTATTTATTTATTTATTTATTTATTTTGAGAGAGAGAGCGTGTGCGCATGAGCAAGGGAGGTGCAGAGAAAGAGGGAGTTGAGAGTCCCAAGCAGGCTCCATGCTGTCAGCAAAGAGCCAGCCACGTGGGCTCAAACTCACAAACCGTGAGATCACCACCTGAGCGGAAATCAAGAGGCAGACGCTTAACTGACCGAGCCACCCAGGTGTTCCATCCTCTGTTCTATTTAATGCTATAGACCCTTTCATGGTTCTTGTAGAAAAAACTTCCCTTTTCACACTTTATGTAAAATCTAACTATATCATTTACAAAAACATTTACAACTGATATGATCAGATTTGGGAACAAACCACATTGACTCTTCTGCCATTTGCTTGTGGAAACAGAAATGCATACACACATTGGAAAGCAGCCTACTGGCATCTGGGTGGTTGTTAATCAATAGATTTTACCAAGGGAATGAGCAAATTAATATAGTTAGATGGATTAATATACATTAATAATAATATATATTAATGTTAATATAATATTAATATATAAATGAGACGTGCGGCCCTTTTATGATATGTACACACATGTGTGCACCTGCACACACACAGACACAGACACACACACACACACACACACACACTCCCTGGTTTCTCAGAAGTGTGGATCCTAAGGAAGATCCTTGAGTTTTGATGGGAAACAGTGGTTGATTGAATACAAATGAAAGAAGCCAGGAGAGCAAGAGGATTTTATCTGCAAGAAGCCAAGAGGGCTAAAGGGGCTTGCTGGGTAACAAATTCACCCAAACTAAGAAGTTTGAAGCCACACCCATTTATTATCTCACAATTCCAGGGGATTAAGAGTCCGGGCTGGCTGAGCTGACTTACGGTCTCACAGGCTACATCAAGGGGCCAGCCAGGTTATGTTTCTTCCTGGAACTTGGGGTCCTCTTCCTTTTTTTTATACTGATGAACTTAGAAATTTAAAGTTTATTTTTTAATATAATGTATTGATAAATTGGTTTCCATACAACACCCAGTGCTCATCCCAACAAGTGCCCTCCTCAATGCCCATCACCCACTTTCCCCTCTCCCCCACACCCCTTGAACCCTCAGTTTGTTCTCAGTATCCAAGAGTCTCTTATGGTTTGCCTCCCTCCTTCTCTGTAACTTTTTTTTCCCCTTCCCCTCCCCTATGGTCTTCTGTTAAGTTTCTCAAGATCCACATATGAGTGAAAACATATGGTATCAGTCTTTCTCTGACTGACTTATTTCACTTAGCATAATACCTTCCAGCTCCATCTATGTTGCTGCAAATGGCATGATTTCATTCTTTCTCATTGCCAAGTAGTATTCCATTGTATATATAAACCACATCTTCTTTATCCATTCATCAGTTGATGGACATTTAGGCTCTTTCCATAATTTGGCTATTGTTGGAAGTACTGTTCTGAACATTGGGGTACAAGTGCCCCTATGCATCAGCACTCCTGTATCCCTTGGGTAAATTCCTAGCAGTGCTATTGCTGGGTCATAGAGTAGTTCTATTTTTAATTTTTTGAGGAACCTCCACACTGTTGTCCAGAGTGGCTGCACCAGTTTGCATTCCCACCAACAGTGCAAGAGGGTTCCCATTTCTCCATAATGTCTCCAGCATCTATATTCTCCTGATTTGTTCATTTTAGCTAATCTGAGCAGCATGAGGTGGTATCTCAGTATGGTTTTGATTTGTATTTCCCTGATGAGGAGTGACATTGAGCATCGTTTCATGTGTCTGTTGGCCATCTGGATGTCTTCTTTGGAAAAGTGTCTATTCATGTCTTCTGCCCATTTCTTCACTGGATTATTTGTTTTTCAGATGTGGAGTTTGGTGAGTTCTTTATAGATTTTGGGTACTAGCACTTTATCCAATGTGTCATTTACAAATGTCTTTTCCCATTCCGTTGGCTGCCTTTTAGTTTTGTTGATTGTTTCCTCTGCAGTGCAGAAGCTTTTTATCTTGATGAGGTCCCAATAGTTCATTTTTGCTTTTAATTCCCTTGCCTTTGGAGATGTGTCAAGTAAGAAATCGCTGCAGCTGAGGTCAAAGAGGTTATTCCCTGCTTTCTCCTCTAGGGATTTGATGGTTTCCTGTCTCATATTCAGGTCCTTTATCCATTTTGAGTTTATTTTTGTGAATGGTGTGAGAAAGTGGTGTAGTTTCAATCTTCTGCGTGTTGCTGTCCAGTTCTCCCAGCACCATTTGTTAAAGAGACTGGCTTTTTTCCATTGGATATTCTTTCCTGCTTTGTCAAAGATTAGTTGGCCATACATTTGTGGGTCCATTTCTGGGTTCTCTATTCCGTTGGTCTATGTGTCTGTTTTTGTGCCAACACCGTACTGTCTTAATGATTACAGCTTTGTAGTAGAGGCGAAAGTCTGGGATTGTGATGCCTCCTGCTTTGGTTTTCTTCCTCAATATTACTTTGGCTATTCGAGGTCTTTTGTGATTCCATACAAATTTTAGGATTGTTTGTTCTAGCTTCGAGAAGAATGCTGGTGCAATTTTGATTGGGATTGCGTTATTTATAGATTGTTTTGGGTAGTATTGACATTCTGACAATATTTATTCTTCCAATCCATGAGCATGGGATGTTTTTCCATTTCTTTGCGTCTTCTTGATTTCCTTCATAAGCTTTCTATAGTTTTCAGTGTACAGATCTTTTACATCTTTGGTTAGGTTTATTCCTATGTATTTTATGGTTCTTGGTGCAATTGTGAATGGGATCAGTTTAGTTCTCTTTCTGTTGCTTCATTATTGGTGTATAAAAATGCAACCGAGGGGCGCCTGGGTGGCGCAGTCGGTTAAGCGTCCGACTTCAGCCAGGTCACGATCTCGCGGTCCGTGAGTTCGAGCCCCGCGTCAGGCTCTGGGCTGATGGCTCAGAGCCTGGAGCCTGTTTCCAATTCTGTGTCTCCCTCTCTCTCTGCCCCTCCCCCGTTCATGCTCTGTCTCTCTCTGTCCCAAAAATAAATAAACGTTGAAAAAAAAATTAAAAAAAAAATGCAACCGATTTCTGTACATTGATTTTTGTACCCTGCAACTTTGTTGAATTCATGTATCAGTTCTAGCAGACTTTTGGAGGCATCTGTTGGGTTTTCCATGTAGAGTATCATGTCCTCTTATGAAAAGTGAGTTTGACTTCATCTTTGCCAATTTTGATGCCTTTTATTTCATTTTGTTGTCTGATTGCTGATGCTAGGACCTCCAACACTATGTTAAACAACAGTGGTGAGAGTGGACATCTTTGTCGTGTTCCTGATCTCAGGGGAAAAGCTGTCAGTTTTTCCCCATTGAGGATGATATTAGTTGTGGGCTTTTCATAAATGGCTTTTATGATGTTTAAGTATGTTCCTTCTATCCTGACTTTCTTGAGGGTTTTTATTAAGAAGGGATGCTGTATTTTGTCAAATGCTTTTTCTGCATCCATTAGCAGGATCATATGGTTCTTTTCTTTTATTAATGTGATGTATCACATTGATTGATTTGCAAATATTGAACCAGCCCTGCAGCCAAGGAATGAATCCCACTTGATCATGGTGAATAATTCTTTTTATATGCTGTTGAATTCAATTTGCTAGTATCTTGTTGAGAATTTTTGCACCCATATTCATCAGGGATATTGGCCTGTAGTTCTCTTTTTTCTTTGCTTGGGGTACTCTTCTAAGCTCACATGAGTGTTGGCAGAATTCCTCGACTCCTAGAGGACCCTGTGGCCCTCTCCGTAGACAGGTCACATGAGAGCAGGTTGCTTCTTAGAGACCAGTAGGAAGTGTATCTCTCCAACCTGCTACAGCAGAGTCTTAGATAACATAATCATGGGAATGACCTTCCATCACCTTTGTCATATAACACAACCTAATTAAGGGAGTACCATCCCATCAACTTTGCTGTTTTCTGTCGGTTAGAAGCAGGTCACAGGTTCCTTCCACACTCCCCCAGGGAGGAGATTGTCTGTAATGTGTATCTCACTTGGGGGTGGGAGGGTCACCATAGGATGTGTCTGCCCCAGGAAGGGAGGTGCTGGAAGAGCCTAGGAATTGACTGGTGGGGTGTGGGGGACAATGAGTTGGGAGAGACACAGGGAATTTAGGTAGCTAGCTAAGGGTCTGGGATTTGGGAGACACAAAGAAATTTATAGGGAACATTTTGTCAGTGTGGCATGATAATCCCTTGTACTCCGTCTCTGAGAATATTCTTCAGTAAAAATCCACACTGTTCTTCAAAAATTTTGGAATCAGGTGTGGGTTATTGTTTTTCTTGGATTCTGTATAGTTGGTTAAAAGTTTAATATCAGACTGACAAAAATCTACTTCTCTTACAAATGGAAAACATGGCAAAGTTTTACTTAACTTTTTAAGGAGGAAACAGACAAATGGAAGAGCTGACAAAAAGAACACTTGAAAAATGGGGATGTAGCAGTCAGTGGGAAAATGAAAGCAGAAATGAGAAAGTCTAGTTAGATATAAAACTGATGAACTTTCTCTAGAGCAATAATACCATAATATTTGGGGTTGTCTTCTATCAGGTCAAAACACACACACACACACACACACACACACACACACACACACACACAGCCCACATTAACTTTCTATAAGTTAACTTCTAACTTTATGGGGCAGTTAAAATGGATGGACCTTCATCAGTTGTGGCTAGTTAGCCAGAGCAAGTTATATCCCCCAAGAGATCTTACCAGAAAACGGCATGATATTTTAAAATAAAAATCGTCCATTTATATTTTGGCTAAATATTGTGTTACTTATGGCATAAAGATTAGGAGACACTTCATCATGCTTTTAAAGTGAAGAATGTATTTAGTTCACTATTATTACCAGTTTCTAGATAATGAAACAAAGGTTCAAATAAGTTCATCTAATTGGCAAAAGTTAGTCCAACTCTGTTCACTCTTTCCACTATAGCAGATAAAACTGTTCAGGTAAATACAATTTGTCTAATATAGGAGAACATCTGCTTTTTGTCCTTAAAATTTCAATTAAGTAGAAATTCACTGAGTTACTATGAGAACATAAGACTTCTGGAGTAGTAATCACATAGTGTTTCAAAAGGCATTTTTCTCACCAATCGTGAAAGCTTTTCACAGCTTTATCTTTACACAAGAAAGCTGATGACAGATCTCCTGAAGGTTTTGAACTGGCATGTGTATCTCTTGTTGACAACAATAAGGTATCCCATGTGGCATAAGAAAGGAAACTGAATGGTGCATAAAGAGATTGCCACCAGTCCCTGTACCTTCTTCATTAAAGGAAGAGAACGTTAGCTTTCTCCTTATGTGTCTGTCAAATTCAACCAAAAGTCATGTCTCAACAACCATCTGAAATTATCCAAGATGTAGAAGTAGACGAAAAAGATTATAGGGTGCTTGTGCGGTACTGTGCTGGGCTCGACTTCCTACTGAATGAGACATTTCACAAATCTTTGGAGGCAGAGGTTAATTTGTAGATTTTTGTGTAGTGAAAATGCAAATGATTTATGTTTAGTAGAACAGATAACCCCAAGGGTTATAGTTTATTGCCCTGTTGGACATTAACCAGTTTGTATCTAACCCAGCAAATTTACCCAAACACTATGTCTAAATACCTTAGTTCCTGAGTGCTCTTTCAACTGGTTTTAGTATCTCACCACTACCCTCATTAATTAGTGAGTTCCAGAAACCTGCCAGGAATCTCTCATCAGCTTTTTTTTGCAAATGGACTCTTAGGCTGTGAAAAGCCGGCAGGTTTTGTTTCCAAAGGCACTGAGCAACAGAAGAGTGGGAAAGCTCTCAGGAGACACCAAACAATTGTGGCCACAGTTTCTCTTCCTCAGGGACTTTTCTATTTGAGGAACCCTAGTTGGAAATATAAGGTAAAAGAAAGCTAAATTCCCCACAATTGGACAAAATGTGTTCAAGTATCCGGACTATTCTCTCTATAAATCCATTCTCATTCCTTCTCCTCCATGTGACTCTGAACAGAAAAGAAATTTCAATTCTGAGACACAGACACTTGTCATTACCTAGCTGGAGCAAATATAGAGGGTCACGTGCAGACCTTTCAGAACAGAGGCATGTCACAGTAGCGCATCGCCAGCCCAGGGCCACATCTAACCACTGTTCCAGAAGAGTTTGTTAAGTGAATGAAAAAACAACTGTCAGGTCTCTCCCTGGGGAGTTTAAGTCAGAGAATTATTTTGAGTAGGGTAACCAATAAGCCAGTTTTGCCCAGGACGAGGGCTCTCCATGACACCTAATGCTAAAACAAGAAAAGTCCCAGGAAAACCAGGAAAAATTGGTCATCCTACTTAAGGCTTTCCAGTACCATCTGGGAGTCAACATTATGGCTCAGATGTTTTTGAACTGAGTTGGTGGAATTTAGTTAAATTTACAATATTTTAGGAACAAAGCAAGTATTTCCCTACAATAAGTCGACAAAGCACAGATATTCCAGCTATTCACTTTATAACATTGCTCTCTGGATTTCTTCGTTTCTCCCCTGACCCATGCCCATGCTAAAGGGCTCCTCTAAGCCCCACACACTCTTGGGCTGAAAATACTTAGGAAATCTGTCTTGACCGGTTTAAACACAATTTGGAAATTCATAATATGTTAAGAATGGAAAAATAATGTCTGCAACTTACTTTCAATGGTCCAAATATGCTATTTTAGATACAGATTTCAGCTTTAAAAATAGAGAGATATGTATGGGGCCCCTAGGTGGCTCAGTTGGTTGACCATCCGACTTCTGCCTAGGTCATGATATCATAATTCATGAGTTCGAGCCCCATGTCAGGCTCTGTGCTGACAGCTCGGAGCCTGGAGCCTGTCTCAGATTCTGTGTCTCCCTCTTTCTCTGCCCCTCCCATGCTCATGCTCTGTCTCTCGAAAATAAATAAATGTCAAAAAAAAATTTTTTTAATATAGAGGTATATAGAGAAAGCAATATGGCAATATGCTAACAACTATTGATCTCAGGGGTAGGAATATGACTACAATTCATTTAATGTTCTTGGAATGCTTCTGCATGTTTAAAATTTTTGTTTTAAGTAAAAAGTTGGAGGCTGGAGGAAGAGTGAACCTGAACAACAGACCGTTTTCAGCAAATACTAGGAATTCCCATTAGAGGTCTTACTCTCCTACACTGCCTTTGATAAAGTGATTTCAAACCTTTGCTTATATGCAAAGATTATGTGCACATTTTCCAAGCAAGAGACACTTCCACAAGTAAAAGGTAGAGTTAAGGAGTAGTACTTAGATCTTTTTGGTAGATGCCAGTATGTTGAGTATGTGGGGTTCAGAGTCTCTGGCCATGGATATTATTACAATCTTTAAAAAAAAAAACAATGTGCTTTACTTTTGCTTCAACAGTAGTGATGGCAGCAAGCCTAGAAGAGCAATCCAAGATCTTGTGTTATCAACATCAATACAGGTGTTCCTCTCCCTTTCAGAGGTGGCAACAAGATAAAAGTAGGGAAAGGGAAGCTGTTGGTGTAAATTTGGCTTAGGTTTGGCAATATATAGCAGAAAACCCAAGGTCGCAATGGCAACCTTGTGAATAAATCCACAAAGGTTTATTGTCTCATATGAGAAAATTGAGGTATAGTCTAAGAAGGTGTGGTGGCATCATTAAACTATCAGGGACCTATGTTTATTTTATATTTATGCTTTACTGTGCTCGGGGCATGGCCTCTACCCTCTTGATCCAATATGGCTGCTGTAGCTCCAGTCATCATGCCTTTATTCCAAGGGGAAAAAGAAAAACATTCCCCCTCATTGTTAGTTCCTTTTGAGTCTTCCTTACATATCATTGACCAGAAATAAGTTGTATGGCCATATCTAGATACAAGGGAGATTAGGAAATGTAGTCTTAAACTTAGCTAAGCACATTGCCCTACCCTTCTGACCCTCACACCTTGCCCAGTTATATAGCAGTTCTTTTAAAAAAATTTTTTAGTGTTTATTTATTTTTGAGACAGAGAGAAACAGAGCATGAGTGGGGGAGGGGCATAGGGAGAGGGAGACAGAATCTGAAGCAGGCTCCAGGCTCTGAGCTGTCAGCACAGAGCCCACGCGGGGCTCAAACTTACGCACTGTGAGATCATGATCTGAGCCGAAGTCAGACACTCAACCGACTGAGCCACCCAGGTGCCCCTATATAGCAATTCTGATGTAAAAGAGAGAGAGAGAGAGAGAGAGAGAGAGAGAATAAACACTGGTAGGCATCTAGCAGTATAGACCACCATGGGTTTAGCTGCCCAGAAGATAAGCCAGTGGTCCTTCAGACAGATTCTCTAGGCATTACTCTGCATATAATGTGTTCTACATGGCTGGGGCTCTTGGGTGTGTATCCTGGCCTAGCTTCATGTGCTTCCCAGACCCTACACATAAGGCCTGGGAAGGTCAAAATAGGAGGCCAAGTGAAACTAGGAAGGATGCTCAGCTGAGGCAGCTTAGCTTAGTGAAAAATTACAGCCCACAGAAGTCAAATAGAGTTAAGTACTATACCCAAAGAGGAACCAAGATGCAAATGGAAGAAAAAGCAGCAAAAACAGTATTTTGGAAGGTTGACTCAGGGCAGAATAAGGAGTTAGGAAGTGGTCGAAGGTGATTCATAGTGTTAAATGGCAAATCTACCCTGAAGCTTACCTTCATGTGGTCTAAGGTATTTCCCAAGCAAATGGGGCTGCTTAAAGGAATGCCACAGGACTAGAAATTTGGGAGAGGGGATCTATAATGTGTATTTCAAAGACAATGGGAAATAGTTACTGGTGCTGGATGCTCTTCTCTGGGCTGAATGCCATGTATATGGTTCCAAGTTTAGATCTTTACTAAAGTTCAGAACTCCCTGAGAAATAATAGGTCTTTATGCTGTTATCAAGCACTTCACCTGAGTGTGAATAGCACTGAAAGCTATTTCATGGAGTGTGGGATAGAGATTATCAGGACACTGAGCACCTGGGAGAGCAGGCAGAAAATGCAGAAGTGGAGGACAGAACCAGATCAAGGGGCAGGTCAGTCTGGCAGCTGCTCAAGGTGCCAACTCATTATAGTCACCAAGGTATCACTGGAGTAGGAGGAAAGGTGCCAGTTAGCTCAGATATTTCATGTAGTTCCTTGCTTTATTAGAAAACTATAATCGGTCCTGCTCTTTCCAATTCCTCAAAGTAGAAGTGGACATTTGAAAAGAAATCCTCCCATAAGCCACTTATTCATCCTCTCCATCAGTGATGGAGTGTGGATAGGCTCACAGTCATATGATGAGGACAAAGTCAGGCAACGCTCTGGCACATGTCAACAGAGTGAGGGTTCTTCTACTTTGCTGTATATATTGTAACCCTCCAATACGCCACCCAAAACACTGATTCAGAAAAAAATAAAACCGAAGAATACAGGATCTACCAAAAAATGGAACATATTTGCTATTGTGAAAGTCATAAAAAGGTTTTTTTTTTTAATGTTTTTATTTATTTTTGAGAGAGAGAAGGACAGAGTGAGTGAGGGAGGGGCAGGGAGAGAGAGAGGGAGACACAGAATCCGAAGCAGGTTCCAGGCTCTGAGCCATCAGCACAGAGCCCAATGTGGGGCTTGAACTCACAAGCTCTGAGATCATGACCTGAGCCGAAGTTGGATGCCCAACCGACTGAGCCACCTAGGCACCTCATAATATTTTTTAATAAAATTTTACAACTATATTCATTTGTTATCCTTTATCATTAGGCATGGATAACTCTGTAGAGTTGAGTGGTGGGAAAACTGTGAAATGAAAGACATTTCTAAGGAGGTTAAAATATGATATTACATTTAGGCTAAATAATAAGCCCTAAATTTGGAAGAAAGGGACATACAATATTTTTAAGAGAAAATCAATGTCTTTCCTTCAGCTACCAACTAAATTAATATGGAGCAAACATGGGAAGTCCATTGGTTTGGAGAAAGCCCACATTCCTAATCTGCCTTGGGCATCTCATGTCTGCATGCAGCCCCTGTTTACAATATCTAGTCCCAGTATTATTTTTTTCCTTTTAGTTCTGAGTGAATGCGTTTTATTCCTTGATTCAACAAGCATATCAAGTGAATGTCAACTGCATGTCAGGTGCTGTCCTAGGTACTCTCAAATATCATCACATTGTATCTTTACAAACAAAACTATTTGGATTTTCACGAATGAGAAAATGAGGTTCATTTCAGAAGCTAAGTAACTTCCCAGAGATCCAGATACAATATTAATTAATGTATTTAATGAATTGGGTCTTTTTTTCCTTACCACATTCCAAAAGGGATTCAAGGCTTTTCATTTAAAAATAAAACCCAGGGTGCCTGGCAGGCTTAGTCAGTAAAGCATGTAACTTTAATCTCTGGAGTTGTGAGTTCAAGCCCCACATTGGGTGTGGATTTTGCTAAAATAAATAAGTAAATGAATGCATAGATAAATAAATAACTCTACGTAGCCCTTTCTGATTCATGATGGTTAATTGGACAGATGTGTTCACCTTGGCTGTCCCCTGGAAACCCATGAAATTACAGCAATGAGGTTATTGTAAAGACACATGTAGTTACAGGGTCAAAGTGAATGAGAGAGGAAACATTCACAAGGCACATGGAGAGTGAAGTAAAAAAGCAGCTGACTAGATCAACCCAAAATAGGTGAGAGCCAAACACGCAGAGAGGAAGCCCGGAAGCAACCTGCCTCACAGAACTTCACAAAATCTCAGAGACAGGCAGCGCCAGGTACCTTAAAATTGGAGTAAAATCAGAATTGAAAACAGGAGGATTGCTTGAAAATCTAGTAAGATGCAGTAGATCCCCCAGATCCCCTCCCCAGCCTCAGCAAAATGGCATGGGTTGATTTTTAGAAAACAGGGAGCAGGAGGGACTCTGCCCCCAAACACTGGGCAGAGCTGAGGTTTAAGGTACGTGCTAGAAACAGGTGGGCTTGGGAAGCCTGTCCATTGAATCTGGAGATGTCCCAACAGTCCCTGCCACGTTGGGAGCCAGGTATTCCACCAAGAGACTGGGACTTCCTTCTCTGGGGATTTGAACCAGTCCTAGAAAAAAATTCCATGTATACTGACTTTGTAGGTTCTCCAGTGAAATGTCCCACCTGATGATGCCTCGGTGGAGCCTGCCATGAAGAGTTTGCATTCAGAAGTTAGTTATACACCTGGACAGATAGCCACAGATTGACATTGAACACTTGGGGAAAGCCTGTAACATGGAAAAAGGGAGCCCCACACTAACAAACCGAAAGAAGAAACCTAGGGAAATAGGAAATGCAGAAGGAAGAAAACTTTGAAAAAACTCACTAAGACTCTCAAAGGAAAAGAAGATATTGTCCACAAGTCCTAAGAACAGAACACTGTAAAAAAGAAATTTTCAGGAAACAAGAGAGTTGCAATATATAGCTGAGGAGTGTGATAAACAGATTTCCAAAAGTGTCCTGATAAGATCTCCATCCCCTAGTGATACAAATGCTAACCTCGATGCTGCTGTGGTGGAGGGACTTCAGGTCTTAAGAGAAGAAGATGATCCTGGATTATCAAGTAGGGCCAGTGTAATCACATTAGCCCATAACTGCAGAAGAAAGCAAGAGACTAAGTAAGAGATTTGAGGTGTAAGAGGGTGTGCACTATAGGGGCCTCATCAAAGGATCTAGAATCAGAATGTCTTTGGACTACACAACTGAAAAGCTGGAACCCAGCAGCGAATGGAGCAAAGTCTTCAAAAGTCTATATAAAACTTAGTCTAGTCTAGAATTCTATAACTGGCCAAATCACCCGTTAAGTGTGATGGTAGACCAATGACATTGTTGGACAAGTTAGCTCCCATAAATATGCTTCCCAGCATCTTTCCCAAAACAGAACTTAAACCAAAGGTGAGGAAGAGACAGGATGGAGGGGCCATGGGAAGGGGGAGAAAGGGGTAGAGATGTGGTCTTATAATAAGCTTTATAAAAATATCAGACCCTTAAAATTTGATTAAGATAATTTTTAATAACATAAATTGCAAAAATATAAAAAGAAATAAATGAGGAAATGGAGTGAAGAAAATAACCTGGGGTAAATTTAGTACTCTCAGATACATACTGTCTGGCCTCAATTAATTCCAAGAGCTGGATCACAAATTTGGCTCCATTCTTCCAAGATACTGGGACAATAGAAATACACAATCAGTTATAAGATTTATAGTGTCCATAGGACAAACACACCACAGATGTTCAGCAGAAATGCAGCTTTTCCTGATACTTGAGACAAATTTCTCCCATGGGCTCTCATAAAAAGGACACTGCATGATGTTGCAGTCGGTGTCCTTGAAACTATCCCAACAATATTTACAACAGTAAATTTTGCGTTGTTTTTTCTTATGTCCATCAAAATAGGCAGATGGCAAAAAATGGAAACACAATTTAGTACAAGTCCCAGAGCCAAAAGTACGTGTTCTGAGGATAACATTTAGAAATGGGTGTCCTTCAGTCCTCAGTAAACATTGCTTCTCACAATCTAGGCTTTTTTTTTTTCCTTGCATCTCCATATTTACCCCAGGTTGGTGTTTAGAAACAAGAGGCAGATCAGACAAACTCAGGTAGGTAAAGGGTCTGAGATTTGCCCTACTGTCACTCACCAGGTGGCCTGCCACAGTTTCATGGATGCTGACAAAAGATACAGGACTCCTGTATCAGAGACAAAGGACTATATTATAGCAATAGTATCAACATTTGTGCTGGCTCCCAGGGCAACACAAAGAATCCCAGATAATACCTGCTAGTACTGTGCATTGCATTACAGAGAGGAGCCCTTAGCGTAGGAAAATTACATCTTTTATAATGAGAAGTAAGTCTCCTTTGTGTACTTGAGAACGACACTGTGTATGCCAAGCAAACTTGCTCTTTGCTCCAGAGGCAGATGCTTTATCTTCCAAGGCTGTTCACTATATAACATCCTTGAAAGGGCTGTCCAGAACAAAAGTAGTCAGTGCCTCTCCCTGCGAAAGAAGTGCAAGTTGGACAGAAATGCAAGAGAGCCATGGGAACTGCCTCCCAACAATGGGTGGGACCGAAGAATGCCAGACGGCAAACTTCAAGAGGAAGAAGTCTCAGGAGAAGTCTGGGGAGTCCCAGAGATGCATCCCAAGCCTCAACAAGACATGAAGTTCAAATCATAACAACAGCTGCCATTGGTATAAACAGCTGGAGAAGAAAGTGTGCACTGTGCAGAACACAGTCTAGTGCAGCCACATGTATCTAAGGAATCATGTTTGGGTCACCATTGGAAGAAGTCCCAGAAAATCTACATCATTTATCGTTGCTGCTTACACCAGTTACAGGGTCCCGTGTAGAAATGGCTGCAATTTCAGAGACATGGAGAAAAGGAAGATGGTGTTCCTGGTCACCTCAGGTCCAACAATGAGGTACATTTGTGAAAATAAGTGAAACCTCACTTAAAAATAGAGTCGGCAAGCCCTGCAGGGGGCACTCACATACATACCACTCCTTGCAGCCTGCTTACCAACAGAAAGAAGAAACAGAATCACTTGGAAAAGGGAGGGCAAAGGGACTTTGCACATAGGAATTTGTCTCCTGCCTTTAAGAAAAGTAAGGGAGATCCAACAAAGCACCAACCACCACCACCTGGAGCTCCTGTTCTTCTCAAACAAACTTTTGTTCAGAACAGCCCTCCCTGGCATCCTCCTAAACCTAAAAAAAGCTCACCTTCCCTTTGTGTTGTTGGACTTGCCTATGGTTCGCCACAGCTTGCATGTCCTGAATTGTGATTTCTCTGTTATCCCCAAATAAATTCATTTTGCTGGTAGAATTGGCTATTTCATTTTGAAGGTTGGCACATTTTAGTTAGGCAGAAAAGTGACCCCATAATGTCCACATATGGGGTGCCAGAAACCACCAGGTCAAACTGACCAAATAATCCTGGAATTTTCTAGGAATCAACATGTTTTTTGCTATATCACATGCACAGTTCTCAGCCCATTCTGTCTTCAGTATTACTTACCAGCAGGTCATGTCTCCACTTCATTTCCATTAGGCCCAGATGTTCCTTACTGAATATCTTCCATGGCACCAGCCTTGCTATTCCATTCAAAACATTTACCTGCCTCTGAAATGGCAACCTCCCAGCTAAAAATCTCCCTCTGGCTAATCGTGAGTCCTGGTATTCCATCTCCCACAGTAACAACAAAATCAATTTTGAAGGAAGGCACATCAGCCTTAAATCACTGCCCATCAAGAGTAGAGATATATCCGGTGGTCTGTTGGTATATCATGGGAGGGAACTGGGAACCTGATTTTTTATTTGTAGTGTTTTCCAGTCTCCCTGGTATTTATAAACACCTCCACCATGATGGATTTCAAGCTACCAGACTGACATCAGTTAAACACGGACTTGGGAACAGATGCATACAATTTCCAATAAGAATTAGCTTCAGCACATCACAAATACGCCCCAACGATTTCTCACTTCCAGATTGACTATCCTATGCAGGAGCTGTGGAATTTGACAGTGCTGGAGTTTGAGGGGGGAAAAGAGGGGGGCCATAAAAAAACACTAATTTTTAAAAGCCAATTTGTGTTTAAGTGGAAGGAAAGTCTCTTTTTCTGAGACTTTTTTTGCCTGTGAAAATTGTTTTCAATCTCTCTCTCTCTCTCTGTCTTTGATGTGTGTTGATATTCGAAGAATCACTCAGGTTGAACTCAAGACTGTCAGAATGGTAAGATGTGCCTGTAAGCTTAATGGTCAGTGATGGTTTGCAGGTCATATAAAACTGAGATAAATTTGGCTTCAGTCAAGTATCTTTGGTGCCTCCAGTGCTCTCATGATTTCTGCCTATTTCCAAGAGCTTCCCACAGCCCAATTTCCTGTCCTTGCTGGGTTCTAAATTTTCCTTTCTTCTCATGTGAAGTAATTCTGTTTGCTTTTCTCCTGGTTGACCTGGATGTAGAATCCAGTTCCTTTTTCTTAATTCCTACCTAATCCACAGAAAAAAAAAAAGGAGGAAGGGAAAAAAAAAAAAAGGTGGGAGGAGGGGAGGATGTCAGCCACTGCTAAACACATTTTTGAACTTTGCTACAGTAGAATTCTGTGTAAAGACCCTTACAGATCTCCTAGTGCTGTCTGCTAATTTTACAGGCAAGCTCTATGAAGCCTATAGAATGTGATTTATCCAAGACCACATTCAAATTAGCGGTAGATTTTGATTGGTTTAATGCACCTTCCTTGATAAACATTGATTGAGCACCAACATGTGTACCACACCTTTGTGTTTGATCCTCTTCTCGGTTAATGAGCAATACCTCATTCTTTCCATTAAGGGGCTCACAGCTGCATGCACCAGGTCAAGAAGCATCATAAAAGATTTTTCCTATCACAAAACCTCTAGAGCTTTTCTTGCATTTTACAAATCAGGAAGCCAGAGTTTCAGAGCAACAGAGTAGTTTGAAATGAGGTACGCACAGAATTAAGCCATAGAAAAGAAGCTCATACCCAAGTCTTTCTTTACCCTCCTAGTTTTGTGTGTTCTGCACCAACGTGTGCCCTTTCATTATGCTCTTCCTTCCTCAACTGGGTAACCAGAAAGTGGGTGAATGATTGGATCAGCTTGTATTTTTCCTTTAGTTTTTATTCTCAGACTTCTTATATAAGAATTCCTGCATTTCTACAAGTTTTTGTTTGGTACAGTGAAAGCTCTATGTACTTTTTTCTCATTGACTTTAATATTTGCTTTGATTTGGACTACTTTGTTTGGGGCTTCATATTCTAAGATTTTATTATAAGTTTTCCAGTACAATCTGAAACCAGAAGATGGGAAAATGCTCTCCCTATAATGCTTATTTCAAATGCACTGTGGGAAGCAGAGTCAAGCAAACTGGACCTGGGTACAGTCCTCAGAGGCACATAACATTTCTAAATGTTCTGAACAAAACCATAGGTAATATGCAGCATCTCCAGAATGCTCATAAGGATACATCTTCTATCCCCTCCTAGTCTTCCTCTTTCCAGCCTGGAGCCTCACGTTTTGTTAGACCTCATATGCAACACCCAAACTCCAGGATCTTATGAAGTACATGTCATTTTTTTGAAATCACTTCATCCACACAAAAAATTAACTTTTGGAAGAAATCAAATTAAGCCTATTTTATGCATCCTTTTATAGAAGTAAAAGTTGTTTTAATTCCTCTAGGAGGTCTTGAAAACACACACAAAAATATTATATTGCACGTAGGCAATTCTAAAATTGTAGTAATAAGGTTATATTCTCTGTGACAAAACTTCAATAATGCCAGAAAGTGTTATTCTTTGCCAAGAGAATTTCTAGCCACTTTCAAATTCCCAGCAACCTCTAACTGCAGAGGGCAAGAGTAGAAAGCTTGATGGGAAGATAGCTAGTCCAACCAGATTTATGTCTGCCTCTGTCCAGATCTTCTTGGGCTGCTAATTCCACAATAAACAATCTCTGTCACGTATTAGGGATTTACTCTTTGCCTTTTTACTGGTCTGAGGCCTTAACATTGATTATCTTATTTAGTGTACCCAACAGATTTTGTGGTGGGTACTAGAATATCCAATTTGTAGCTGCAGAATGCACAGCTAATAAAGGAGTTGCATGTAGATCTAACCACATATACCCAAGCATTAATATCCCTAACATATAATCTTATAAATCAGTTAATATGGACAATTGAAAAATAAACAAAAGACACAAACATGAAATTCACAAATGAAGCAATACATAGAGCCAATAAACACATGGAAAGATATTCAACCTCACTAGAATCTACCAAAATTGCCTAAGTAATTAAAAAGAGCTCATCAGCTTTGGGACACTTCTTGATAGAATTGATTAAAGAAAAAAATTTATTCCATAATAGAGAGGATCATTTAAATTAACATAATTAAGCCCCACAAGATGTGCTCGAGAACTCTGGAAATTACAGACTGTTAAAACTCAATCAGTGGAACCAGGATGTAGTAGATTATTTCTCCCTATTCCTCCTTTATGCACAGCCAGAGCCCAAGGCATTATATAAAACAAACATCAGAAGGCTCTAAAAGGTGGAAAGAAAAAGGAAACCTATCTAGAGACCTTGAGACCCAAGGAACAACATGATGGTGAATTCTCTGCACTTTCTTTTTATGTGATATATTCTGGACTGAATGCTAGAGAAGCAACCTAGAAATGCCAATGGCAGCAAAGGAAAGCCAGCTCTCTTTAGACAAAGGAGCAGAAAAGTGGCAACTTAGAAAGAAAGCAAACTTTTGGACAATAACCACCCTACCCTAGCCAAATACCACAGAAGAAAACATGGCCCCACTACCACCCATGCCAGGAAAGGCAGAGTGGGGAGCCTGGACTTCTACCCTCCACTAGCTGTAACGAGGCACCCTTACTGTGTCAGGAGACTCCACGTGGGGAGCCTAGGCTTCCACTTCCACCCAGTGGTAATGAGGCATCCCTCTCCCTCCCTGCCAGAGTCTAAAGAAGCCAAGGGAAAGCAGAACCTCTTACCACCATCCAGTTGTAAGAAGGTCTTCCCCTCCCTTTCTGGGTGTCAGTGTTGATCATTTGAGGGACAGTAACAGGCGCCCTCCATCCCAGCCAAAGTGATGCAGCGAAGCCTAGCAGGGGCCAGCACCCCACCCCCCACCAGCACTGACAAGGAGCCCCTCCCCTCCCCTCTTGCCAACTGAGGCTGAGTGGGGAACTGCACTTTCACTACCCACCTAGCAGAAACAATCCCCCCATCTCCCCACTAGCCTGGTGTCAGAGGAGCTCTGGTAACACAGAAGATTTAAATGTGATCCAGAGTCTCATAATATGACACCCCAAACATACATAGTACAATTTTAAAAATCACTTATATCAGGATTCCTGGGTGGCCCAGTTAAGTGTCTGACTTCGGCTCAGGTCATGATCTCATAGTTCTTGATTACCAGCCCCACATTGGGCTGTCTGCTGTCAGATGCACAGAGCCTGCTTTGGATCCTCTGTCCCCCTCTGCCCCTCCCCCACTCACGTTCGTTCGTTCTCTCTCAGAAACAAATAAAATATTAAAAAAAATAAAACTAACCTTGGGACGCCTGGGTGCCTCAGTTGGTTGAGCATCCGACTTGGGCTCAGGTCATGATCTCATGATGGGTGAGTTTGAGCCCTGCATCGGGCTCTGTGCTGACAGCTCAGAGCCTGGAGCCTGCTTCAGATTCTGCATTCCCCAACCCCCCCTCCGCCCCACCCCTGCTTGTGCTCTGTCTCTCTCTTTCAAAAATGAATAAACATTAAAAAAAATTTAAATAAAAAAAAATAAGATAAAACTAACCTTAAAAAAAAATCAAGAACCAGGAAAAATCTCAACCTGAATGAAAAAAGACAATCAATAGATGCCAATACCGAAACCACATAGATGTTGGAATTGCCAAATGAGAATTTTAAAGCAACCATAGTAAAAATGCTTCAATGAGCACCTACGAACATGCTTAGAACACATGAAAAATAGAAAGTTTCAGCAGGAAGACTTCTCAGAGCCGTGCCCTTGAATAATTCCAGGGGAACTGTTCCGCCATCTTCCTCTTCAGTGAGGCAGAACTGCTTCAGGGAGGCAACTCCTCCCTTCGGGAGGCACCTTCCTCTAAGCTGTCTCGTCTACCCTCACCCCTGTTCCCAATTGCCTTTCCCCTGCTTTGCAAAGGAAACGCACTATGCTTCTCTCTACAGTCACTTTCCTGGGATGTAAAAATCTCCCAACACTAAAAGAAAATGACAATTCAAATAATGGTTTCCTGGACTCTCGAGGCAGATAACAAATCCTTTTGCAAGATGGGTAGCTTTCATACCTTTGTTTTCAACAAAAGTGAAGGAATTCGAGCAGTGGTAGGGCCTGCTGGTCATCCCTGAATGCCCCTTTGGGCATTTTTGTAATAGACACTCGTGCATCCCAGCAGGGTTTGGGGCTCACTCAACTAAAGACTACCTTTCCTAGCAACAAGGTATGGATGGCTATGTGATTAAGTTCTTGCAGACGGGGTGTGAGAAGTGATGCGTGCCGGTTCTGTGTCTTGATATCAAAATGACCAGAGATGAGCTGCCCTCTCTCTCCTTTCCTGAAAGCTGGATTCTGGAAGTGATGCAGGGGGGCTAGCTTTGACTATGAGGACAAGGGCCACATCCTAGGCTACACTAGGTGTAAGGTCTTTGGTCCCTGGATGTCCTGCAAGTTCAGAACCACCTCTCTACCCAGACTGACACCCTTTCTAAATTTTCATATGAAAGAAAAACTTCTATCCAGTTCCATCCACTGAATTTTGTTGCTATTGTTCATTTTCTATGGTAGCACAGTATATATTCTGCCTGCTATATCAGTTAAAAATAATTGAGTGTATCATTAAAAATAATTTTTGATAGATCACTTCAGAGTCCCGAGAATTGAGTGACTTTGCAATAACAAAGCTTTCATTTTTATCTAATTAGCTTTTCTATAAAAATGAAAAAAAGAAATAGAATCAGTGCTGAACCACATCTCATTCCAAAAAGAATTGATGTTTATCCATAGATCCATAAGCCGGCTGATGGAAAGCCCATCCATTTCATTAAGGAACATATTTCCTACAAAGTTTTGCTCTTTATGTTTAAAATTTTTCAAATGTCTACTTTAGCTTTGATCATTTGTTAACTGATAATGAATGTAATGATAATTCAGTTCAAAACAACCTTTTAAAATTTAAAATCTTATGGTCATGGAACATTTTTAAAATTCCATTTCATTTTATATACACGTTTTGCTCAAGCATAAAAATATAAATTACATTAGTATAAAATTATGTGAAAGAACAGAAGCAAAAAGAACACTATAAAATTTCCAAAAATATCCTATTCATGAATTTTTAAATTGACGATGGAGGAAGGGATAAAATTGTACTTGCATTTAGATTCTATTGGATTTGGTTTTAAAAACTAATGTGAAAATTTTAATCTGAAGTGGTAGTGTTTCTAATGTGATGGAAATTACATCCTCTGCAACTTTGTAAAGTTCTAATGAAAAATTTTAGAGGTCAGCTTGAAAATGGGAGGGGCGTATATAGTCTCTTCGGGTTTAGACTCTTTATGGTATGAACTCTCTTAGAGCTTAGAGATTACTGCCCCAAATGTCTTCACAGGGTCTCTGCGTCAGCTGTGGTTGGCCATGCTCTGGCTCCCTATTTGAAACCCCTGTGCAGTTGTCACAAGTGACAGTTGTTTGACCTGCACATATCCCACTGGCCAGTATATGTCGTGAACGAGGAGGAAGCCCTACACACGGCACCTAGTCCTGCATGACTGTGCAGTTTGGGCGCCCCATTTCTTCAACACTTACAAATTCCCTAAATAGATGCTGACTCCTGGGAGGGGGTCTGGACTCCACCTATCATCTGGGTCTGATTACCCTTCATCCTCTCCACACACTCATCCTCCCTCATCTCTTACACTCCTGTTGACCACTATCCTCAGGTCCTCCCACCCCTCTGCTCTTCCCGACCAGTGTAGTGACATACTCAGTTCTCCATCCAAACTATCTGTCCTTCAACATTGCCTCAGCAAACTATTGTCCCAACTGTGCCTTTCCCTTCCTGACCCAATAACCTGTGGTCTCTACTCAGTCTTCCAGGCACTGGATGTTCCTTTCTGATTTCAATTTCTAAAGTACTCAGGTGCATGAGCAATATGAAAATACTCTCATCATAAGCATACCAAATATTCTAGAGTTAAAAGTCAGAGCATTCCTCCACCCAACACTGTTCCCAGCCTCTGCCCACTGCCCTTTCCCGTATAAATTGTGGTGTGGTTCCTTCCACATTGGCATCTAGATATGTACATGTATACATGTTACATAGTGTCATGTTGCATGGCATATGTCTTTTTCCCATAGGTTGTTCTGGAATTTTTTTCCAAATATATACACATATATGTATATGTATACATACTAGGTTTGCTTCTTTTCTTGAATACTGTGTGGTGTTTTGTAGAAAGAATGCACCATAATTTCCTATTGGTGGGCTTGTAGATTCTTTCTCGTTTTTGTCCCTGTTGATGGACTTTCAGGTTATTTCAATTTTTTTCCCTTATTTTTTAAATGTTATTTATTTGTGTGTGTGTGTGTGTGTGAGAGAGAGAGAGAGAGACAAAGAGAGAGAGATGCAAGTGGGGGAGGAGCAGAGAAAGAGGGAGAGAGGGAATCCCAATCAATTTCCATCAGTGCAGAGCCCAATGCAGGGCTCAATCCCATGAACTTTCAGATCATGACTTCAGCAAAAATCAAGAGTCAGATGCTTAAGAGACTGAGCCAACCAGGTGTCCCTCAATTTTTTTCCTTTAAAACACTGTTGTAATGATCACCCTTTTATGTGTATCTTTCCTCACCCACAAGTTCATCTGAGGAGAGTGGAGAGGAAGGAATTAAAGCAATTGGCCTTTGGTTCCAGGAAAAGAAATCAGGTGACACATCTAAATTCTTATAAATGTGCTGGAAACTGGAGCTCCAGGATAATAGACTAATGATGTTTGTTACATCTCTTATCTGTGGAATGCACTTAGAAGGATGCGGCTGGTTAAGGATAGCTTATGGTAAATAAACTGAGAATTTATGGATCTTTGAGGCAAGACTCCTGATAAAAGGCACATACGCTAAGTATATAAATACATGGCATATAAAATGGCAGTGTTTCCTCACCTAAAGTCTCTGTGTGGGCTGTTCCACAGACCTCACGTGAGATCTTACCTATTACCCTGGGCCAAAGAGAGTGTCCGATGCAGGGTTGAAAGACCTGGGAGGCACACAGGGTGATGCAGACTTCTCCCTGCTTCATGAGGACCTTGACTGTTTGTGTCCTTGAAATTATGAGCAAAGCTTTATTTGGATAAGATCTCTGATGCACACGAGTCTGATCCTGTGTTAGCAGAGATTACAGTAGGTAGCCAAGATGCCATCCAAGAAGGCTGGTTTATCAGTTCCTATTCTTACCAAGAGTCTGTTTCTCAGCAACACTGACTATAGTTTCACCAATTTGAGGGCCAATGAGCCAGTTATACCCATTTAAAATGGAATTTTCCTGTTTATTCATTACCGAAGTTATCTAAGCTTTAGTTTCCTCATACAATGCCTTATTTTTCCTAAGGTCAGGTGAAGATTATATGAGATAATCCATGCAAAACACCAAGAATATCACCTGGTACATAGTAAGTGCTCAGTGATAGCTAGGCAATGGAGCTCTTTATATTAAATTTTACACAGTAACTTTTTGATTATTAAGTATGTTGTAAATGTTTTCTCCTTGTCTGATGCTTGCGTTTTAACTTTATTTATAGACATTTTTCAAGCAGGAAATTTTTTATCTGATCAAATCTGTCACTCTCTTCCTCTATGGATTTTGTTGTAACTTGATTTTTTTATTGAAATCATTTTATTGAATTAACTGCTCCAAATTTCAGCTCACGTTTTCTTTACCCTGCTCTGTGATCTTGTGGTCAGCATCTTAAGATTCTTCTTTGGTCTCCCCAGTCATCACTCTTGTATGTTTTTTCATGGAGGGCAATCACGAACCACTCCCTTTTCTCTTTGTCCCTAAAGAACACGTTCCTTTTGTTCTTGCTTTTCTTTCCATATCATACTCCCTGGATGATCTTATCCACTCTAATGGTTTCCATAGTCCCCTGCAGGCAGATGACAGAGGAGTAGTTTTCCTTTTTACCTGGTATTTCTAACTTGATAGTCCACAATCATCTTAAATTTCTTCTAAAACTAAACTTTACATAAATGGGCAGGAATGACTGAAAAGGGACACTGTTGTGCTTTTTTTTCCCCTTCAATTTACAGCAAACAGCATGTATGGAATATTTTTAATGATTAAAGGAATATAAATATGCCTGTATATTATGGCTGGAATCAGTCTAGGGAGACACACAAGAACTGGTAAAAGTGGTTGTGACAAAGGGGAGAAGGCAGGCTTTTCACTTAACTTCTTTGTTGCCTTTTCAGTGTTGTGCCATGGTAGGTAATGCCTCTTCAAAGGGAAGTACAACCTGGTTACCAGAGGGGAGGTGGGTGGGGCATGGGTGACATAGGTGAAAGGGATTAAGAGTCATGATGAGCACTGAGTAATGTAGAGAACTACTGAATCACTATATTGTACAAAAACTAATATAACACTGTAGGTTGACTATATTGGAGTTATCAATCAATCAATCAAAAAGCAAAAATAAGTACAAGTCTATAAATAAATAAAAGGGGTCCTCTCATCAATCCCATCAAAACTGTTCCCTGTTTTGGCTGGGGATGTCACTTATCTGCTCAGTTTCTGCTAAGTACTCTTCTGCTAAGCACCTCCTCGAATGCACATCTAAGTACCATATTCTGTTGAAATGCCCCAGAAACGGATTCTTCATCCACCTACTCATTCAACAAAGACCCTAAGGACACATAATAAGTGGAGCACAGGGCTGGAGGTAAAAAGATGAATGTGATACTATCAATACAACTCCCCTCCCCACACACACCAAAAAGGTCCCACAGACTAGGGACACAACAGCTATACCGCACATTTACATAGTATTTTGTAAACAACTGATTCCTTAAGTCCTCTGCAAGCATTTATTCGGGTAAGAGATCATAAAATATATTTTTATAATACACATAACAAAAACACGTTGAATGAATACAAATTAAATGACAGGAGGTGACAGAATTTAGTGTTTATAAATGAGATCGTCAATAACTTTAACAATTCAGAGAAAAAATTCAAAGTATATTTAAAAGATGTGACCATGCTTTACAATACTTTATCATAAAATAAAGAATTGGGCTTTCAAAGGTAATGAATGACTTAATAGTTTTTCAAAAGATTTCACAATGTGCTTCTAGACACTGTCCTGCTTGGACAGGGAAAAAAAAAGACAAGAACTTTGGCAGGCAAAGTATTAGTCCATAGCAGCTTGGTAAAGTTTACTTTCTTTATACAAAGATTCTTCAATTTACATTTATTCTTGTTACAGGAGCAGAAAGAACTGATATGCCAAGTGGAGTCTTAGCTATATAGCAAAAATAATTATTTTTAAAAGCCTGTACTCTATGAAAATGTGCACCACACAGCATCTATAGAAACTGAGTAAATGTAAACCATGTGATTAACTCTTCTATAGAAAATATTTAACCCCCAAATCTCCCACAATATCCCCTATGTCCACATCTCCTGTTTAAAGGCAGCCTCAAGCTTTAAACGAATGTACATTTGCTATTTAAAAAGTTCTTGCCTCCATTACTAAAAATGTTTCTGTAAAGTCCCTTGGAGGTTTTCTCAGTACTCTACTAACAAGATATCTCATGATCAGTAAACGATCACAAACTTTAGAAAGAAGTACCAAGGCTAGAGAAAAGATGAGCAAGTCAGAGGTTTCTGTCTCCAGCCCCCGGAAGACCTTTCTACTTTGAGACCACAGCTCCAAGACAACTCACAATTCCTTACGTTTAAAAAAATATTTTGTCATGAATAACTGAATAATTAGGTTTCTAGGAAAATGAGGCTTTTTTAAATTAAGATTTAGCAAAACTGACTATAATGAATTTTCTTCCAATCATTTATGAATGACAGAAGAGAAATCAGTTGAAATTTTACATACAAAAGATATAAATACTGCATAATATGTAGTGAATATTGGCACATACCCTCTTGTAATTAAAGCATAAAATGCAATCAGCAAATCTGATGCTTTTAAGGTACATTTATGATATAGCTCAAAAAAAACTCTAAATGGCCTAGAAACTTCCCACAGCTTAAGGCTTCCCAATAGGTTTGTAGCAAGCATCAGGTTGCCAGAGGCGAATATCAACAAGAACTTGATTGAGTTTTTGCATCCAGAGATCCCTCTCTTCCTTGGTATCTGCAGACAACCAGTTCCTACAGGAAACAAACAAAAGGTCAGGATCTTTTCCTCCATTCCATTCCTCCCTATACTCTTGCTAAGGGTGGAAGAAAGCCTAAGCAAATCAGTAAAATGAGTTACTCTTTACCATCTTTTAACAGATACTAATCAAAAGCCCCAAAGTGAGGTGCTTCTTCAATTGCAGTAAAGGAAAACTATCCCCATAGACTGGTTAACTGAATCAAAATTCACACTGATCACATTTGGTTAATGATGGAGTTTCCACACTGAAAGATGGTAACCATCTTGTACAGGTGGTCTGGCCTGGGCAATTTGGTAGTACAGGATACCCACTGAGTGTGGGCCACTTCCTATCAAGAGCTAAGGCACCACAGGTCTTTAAGGAGCCTCCCAAATTCCTCAGACATGGGATCCCCAAGAGCTGAAATCACCAGCTTGTGGACCCTCACCTGGTTCTACAGGTAATATGATTTTGTACGGTCTCCTATTATTTTTGTGTTAGTACTGTGTTAGTAGAACATGGTATTTACAATAAATCATTTAAAGATTCTAAGACTTTGTCTATCTGACCTCTCTGTCCCTATCAGGAATCTCTTCTTTGCACCCATATTTAGCCACAAATTGAATAACCAGTTGATGAGGCAGGTGAGGGTGAGGGAGGGGAGAATTCCCTAACTCACAAACCAGATCATTCTTTTAGGAACAGCAGTTGTTAGAAGGTTTTTATACTGTATTCATTCTGCATCTTTGTAATTTCTCCCCACTGGTGCTAGAAATTGGATAAGTAGTGAGCTGATCATCTATTAGTCAACAGATAGAACACAACATTTACTAATAATGACCATTTGTTGAGCTCATTCCATGCACTTGAGACTGTGCTAAGTGTGTTTACTCATTAGTCTCTGTCGCTGCTCTGTGGAAACCTAGGCTTACATCCTCAGTGTCTTATTACCAACTATTACCATGGCAAGTTACTTTACTTTGCTGGCCCTCATTCCCGATAGTTTATTCTATTAATCTCCAACCAGAAATTTGCAGAGTAGCATGAGATTGTTTTTGTAAGTCACTTGAGTTCGTTGAGAGCATTTTGGAATGGAAAGGAAGGGACATGTAAAGCCTCTTTAAATAATACTTGCCTTCTCAATTGTATACAAAATCTTCAATCTTAACCCAAAGTACATTAGCTAACTGCTGTGGCTACACTATGAGTATAATGGAAAACTTGATTATCTAAGATACAGATTGAGTGTCATGCTTTTCTTAACTATATTAATTTGGTTATTAGACTGTTCCCTTACTGATGTGTGTGTATTTTCTTTCCTCATTAAGACTGTACTCTCTTCAAAGACTAGGACCATCTCTGGTATTTCTTAAAATGGTAATGACATAGTGGGCAATCAATTGCTTACTGGACAGAAATATTTATATTTATAGCTTAATACATACTTGGTGACACAGAGAGTGTCCCTGCATTGGCTAACAAGAGTCTCTCGGTCATCTTCTCTCTGTGGTCGGACAGTAATTAATTCAAAAGTGTTGCGTCTTGCACAAAATTCTCTGTTGGCTGGTTCTATTTGATGGCTTGTACAATTGGCCAGATTTATCCTTCCTATGGGATTCTTTAAAAACAAATTAATAGAAAATAAGATCATTTACATCAATGAGCATTAAGCAGTATTTAAGTTGGTACAAACTCAAAATTAAAAAGCCATTAATTTAAAAGTTAAAATTTAATTATAATAGGTTTAGAGAAACACATCTGTTATTGTTTCTTGCTGGACATAAAAGTAGAAGCCAAAACTGTCAACTGGAGCTTTTAGCCAACTTAAAAAATAAACTCTTTATTATGGAATACTTCACACAGATGCAAAATTAAAGCCATAGTATAATAAACTCCCATCAACCAGCTTCAACAATTAGAAACACACATTACTTTGTAATTATTTATTTCCATTTTCCAGTTTGGGGATAATAAATAATAATACTTTGGCAATAACATTAAATTCTTTAAAAATGAGACTCAATTTATCACATAAAATCCTATTACCAAATTTCAGAAACAAAATTAAAATCACTATACTCCTGTGGTGATTTTCCATTACTGTTTTATCCCAGATTTAGGTAAGTCAACTATTAATAAAAACAAAATTGAATTTAATATAGTTCTAACTAAAAATGTTATTTACAAAATGGTATGAAACGTTCTGAAAGAAAAGACAAATATGTACCTTAAGGTATTTTAAGAGTGGTCAAATCACAGGTAATGGAAAAGACATAAAACTTTTTACACAAATACTAACACACACAAAAACAGGTCTCACAACAAGAACATTTTTAATGGCTTAGTAAACGTACTCAAAGGGGAATCTGGGTGGGTGTGGGGACCAGAGGGAACTTCTGTATGAAAAACTACTTGAAAGTCAGAGCTTTCACCACTAACCAGGACTATTAATATTACCTTCCGTTTCTCATCATCTGGATAAGTCCAATAAGAGATACAATTTCCTGAAAGAACACACCATCTTCGATGCCAGGCACCAAAACCACTAACATCTTCAAATATGGTCTGAAAAGTCAACGAAACACTAACTTGAGAAACTTGAGAATCAATTAAATGATAAATCTATATGCTAAACTTCAATGTGTTGACATATTTCATACTTCAAAATCTACTTACATTATTTTTACCATCTTCTACCTTAGTAATGAAAATCACTGATTGCTCATACCCAGAAATTGACCCAGATTTTCAATATCATCAATAAGCACGTTGAAGAACTTCTAAACATTAACCCCAAATTAATACCTCTAATTTAGACTTTTTTAAAGCCTAGTGTCCCAAACCAAATGCTCCTTAAATAAGAGAAAAGTGCTCTAAGTATTGTAGAGTAGAATATCCTGCCTTATATGTTGACAAAACTATTGATAGCTTATTAAGTTAGACCCATCTTAATATAAAAGACAGGCATTTAATATTCATTCAGAAGAACAAAACAGGATTAGAAAGGAGTCATCTAGTAATTATACATGCTGATGGATTACTGTGATAAACATCAGAGACCCACGTTCACAGCCATCAAGCACATCTGACATAGCATCTCCCTGTAGTCAGGCAGCTGGCCAGCTCATGTCTTGGCCGAGCGCAAGCCTTAGAGATGCAAGCTACATTCTAAAGGGAGTGAAGCAGCCATGTTGGTTAAGGTCAGGACTCTGAAGCAGGCAACTAACAACATCTGGCTCTTTTCTATGAAAGTACTTCTATTTAAACAGTGTAAGTGAAAGCAGCTCCCTCGCCGCCCACCCCCCCCCCCCGCCCCCCAGACCTCACTATTTTTTCATTGTAGTCCTAATAAGCCCTAATTAAAAGTCTTTACTTTTGATTTAAAAGAAAAAAAAATTCCTTTAGGAACTACTATTTTTTAAAGCACAAGGCAAGGTAAAATGTAACAATGCTAAAGATCAGAGATTGGCAAACTTTTTCTGTAAAGGACCAGAGAGTAAGGATGTTAGACTTTGTGGGCTATAAGGGCTCTGTCACAACTGTTCAATTCTGCTAGGGTAGTGCAAAAGTAGTCCTAGATAATATGTAAACAAATGAGCCCATGTTCCAATAAAACTTTATAAAAACAAGCAGTGAGCCACACTTTGCTGACCCTAGCTAACATAGATAATCCAAAAGCATATTGGTGTTTGACTTCAGAATGCAAATGGCTCTTCTACCTTCACAGGGATCAACTAAGCCTCATACCAACTCTAGGATAGTGGACATATGCTCTTCTCGTTCACTAATTTGTGTGAATTTACCAAAAGTTGGCTTGAGTTAGGAAAACAAGCTCTGACTATGGAGGAAAGTTACTTTGTATGAAGAAATGTTTCCATGACAGAATGAAGTCTGTTAGCTTAATTAATTAGCCCAAATTAATTAGTTTACTCTAACCATATATCCTCTTACCCCACCTTAGTTTCCTCCTCCCCAATTTATCCGCTTTCCTCCCAAGGCATGCTTTTTCTAGGCAACACTGGCTCAAAACCATCCAGGGGAAAAAGACAGGAATGTTGTTCTTTTAATCTTAAACACAAAATTAGTATAAATGACTCACCAGCTCCCTCTTACGTTTATGTTCACCTTTTACATCATAAAGGTAATAGACATGGAAAAATTTTATGGGTAAGAATAACACATTGTTACTATACCCTACTATTATCAGAGAAGAATAAAAAGAGGACAGCATTTTCATTTTTATAGTTGAGGAAAGTTCAGGCCAAGGAAATCAAATGACGGTACATAATCACAAAGCAGAACTGGAAACTTCTAGCTAATCCAGAACTTCCTCTCTTGCTGCTCCTCAGTCAAGGCAGAGCCAGATTAGCACCATTTCAGAATCACTTAGTAAGTTTCTTTGGTTAGTAGTCACCTTGCTTCTAGCTGTTCTGACATATCAGGAAGGAAAACTGAACCAAGCAACTTTAAGTTACTACCTTTATCTTATAAAGGGTAGAGGTAGTTAAAAGGCACGTTTGGCAGACTTTATTTTAGGGAGTTCTGAGCAATTTCTTACCACATATCTGTAAGCATGGATGTGGTAAGAATGGGCTATAGGATCTAAGACAGAGTAAACCTGAAGAGACCTAACACTAAACTAGCTGAGAGCCGAGCTCAAAAATTAAATAAGTCTGACATTATATGCAAATGAACTAGCTGCCATAACAGAGTCTGTCAGTTGCTAAAGGTATGCTACAGTAAAATATGAAAATATTTACACTACAAGAAAAAGTCAGTAGGTAAACGTTGCCTTCAAGTCAGAAATTTATAAAAATACTTTTCCAAGAATATCTAGTGCCACCTACTGGATTTACATCAAAAAGCTAAGGCAGACTGATTTACAGTTATGTTGGCCACAGAGCTTTCTGCACCCTCAGATAGCAATTGCAAACTGATTTTGTGATATCCTTTGTATCATTCAAATTCTTGCTTCACAAACCCAAAGCGATCAGATTTTCTCTACTTCGTGCACAATACTCACAATCTTCTATATATTCTACACACGTACTTTTCTCCTCTGATAATGGAAAAAGTATAAGGGACCCTTGAGCAACCCAGAGGTTAGGGCCACCAAAAATCCACATATAACCTGACACCCTACCCCCCACCAGAAGTGACTACTAATAGCCTACTCTTGACCAGAAGCCATACCGATAATATAAGCAGTCAGTTCACATATATTTTGCATGTTACATGTATTATACACTGTAAGCTTACAAAAAAGCAAGTTAGAGAAAAGAAAAGGTTAAGAAAATCATCAAGGAAGAGAAAATATACATTCACAGTACTGTATGTATTTATTGAAAAAAATCCAAGTATAAATGGACCCATGCAAGTGTTGTTCAAGGATCAGCTGTATTTCTGAATAAGCTCAACCCGTGAACTGTGGCTTGGGTCTTACTTCTTCTCACTCTCATGACCTCGTTCCATGTAATACTCCATAACCCTAATGCAGGTTCCCCATTGCACTTTCAACCCCTCTGCCCTATTAGAAGCCACCCACTCGAATGTAAAGATTCTCGAGTCTCTTTGATCTTATTTAAATGCCAACCAAACCCTACAGCTCTGCAGGCACCACACTCTTTGCCCTTTGCAGCCAAACGTGGTTTCAAAGAGCTGCTGATGCTTTCATTCCTCCCCTCCCACCCTGTTCATAACCGTCTGCAATCTAGGTTTGTGCTCTGCCTTGTAAAAGAGTCCCATGGTCTCTGCTAGGTCCTGAGCTAACTTGACCATTCCCTCTTTCAGATTCTCTCTTCCTCAGCAGCCATGACATACCACCTCCCCCACTAGGCTCCTTTGCGAGCTTCTCTTTCTGGATCTGTGCTCTAAATGTGAGTGTTCCTCCGGTTCTGCTTTGCTCAACTTCCCTGCACTTCAGTCACTATCACTCAACCAAAATTCCTCTCTTGAGCTTCAAACCCCGATCTTTGGAGGTACCTAAAATTCAAATTGTTGGAAACCTAATTCATCCCACCTTCCCACCGGGGGTGGGGACTGACTGGTAGGAAGGAACTTTCTAGGGCAATATTCTGCATCTTAATAGAAATTTGGGTTACAGAGATGTATGCATGTGTCAAAACTCAGGGATGTACACTTAATATTTGGAGGAACATGTTAATGTCTACAATATACTTTAAAATTCTTCCCCCCCAAATATATTTTCAGCAGTGGCCAGAGGGATAGCTGGAAGGATGGCTAGGTAGTAGATACATGATAAAGCAAGGATAGTAAAACATGCTAAGGGCACAATCTAGATGGTGGATATATGGGTGCTCATTGTAAAATTCTATCAACATTGCTGTATATCTGTAATTTTCCACAATAAAATTTGGGGGGCAAAAAACTTTCTACCCAAACATGTACACTTGCTCCTCCCCCAAGATCCCTGATCTTAGT